>NW_017306546.1:648913-673148 GCF_000935625.1 Nanorana parkeri
GTCATTTTTACTGCAGCAGGTTCTATACATTGTACAGATGTGCCATTTTACATGCAGTTTAAGGGGATCCCCCAGGAATTATATTTAAAGGAATTTTTCATTTGTATTGTTTCACTTTAAGTGATGTTAAAAGCTCTGCTCCTTTAAAAACGGTGTTTAGTAAAAGTTTTTTTTCATTGATACATGTCCCCCTGGGCAGCACCCAAATCCCCATACCATTTTTTATGGCCAATAAATTGCATCCAAGTCTTCAAAATGGGGTCAGTTGATTTTCAAAGTTCTACCCCCATACACTTGCATTGAATTTGAACCGAACGGGGGGGGAAGTTCGGCCCATCACTATTCACTAGAAGGCCCTGCGTTGCAACCCACCATGGCTGTGAATGTTCATCTGTTAAACATTAGGGGAATGTTCACGATGACAGCCATGTACTACTGTGAAGATGGGTAAGTGGATGTCTCCCAAATCTTATTTCCCACATTAGTCTCCTATCAGTTAAGATATGGGGAACGCTTTGGTTGAAATGTTGGGCTGTAGAGCAGGCATGTAAGAAGTGTTTACTGCACATACCCTTTAAAGGGACAATATCTCTTTGGAGCTGCCTTGGACACTTTCTCCTCTTGGTAATTGGGGTAAGGGTACTCATCTACCACAGCAGAATCAGCTGGCCTCAAACTGGGAAAAATCAGGTGCCCCTCCCCCTAAGGCCAAGAAGATTTCCTCTTGTTACTCACAAACTTCAACCTATAAGGCCAAACCGAAACAAGGAGCCTAGTTTTACTGCAAACACTAAGCTCCCAAATCCCCTAAACCAGCAGTCAAGTCCGCATCATCATGAAGGGGTGCTCCCAGTTTCCAAAAGTAGGTTGACATCTGTTAGCCTTGTCCTCCTTGTTTGATGTTTTTAAATATTCCTGTGTCACCATTCAGATTAGCAGACCTCCAAAGTCAAAAGGCATATGCCCCTTCTTGGAACACAAGACCCTGAATTATTCGAGACAGAAAAACGTCAAACTCTTTTTCCAGCCTCAGACTCCTCATGCCAAGTCTTGACCGACTGTTCACTTCTGCATACAGGTCCTAGGGCTTTTGGTAGCCTCTTTCGAGGCAGTCCCATTTGCCCAGTTTCACTCCAGGCCCCTGCAGCTCAACTTCTTGGCAGTGAGGGAAAAATCAGTTCAATCCTTGGAAAAAACAATTTGCCTGACACCAAGGACCTGGTTGTCTTTGGACTGGTGATTCAGCTCTGTTGTAGAGGAAATCCTTGTTTCTGATAATTTGGCAGATTATCACAATGGAAGCCAGCTTGACAGGCTGGGGAGGGGTCCCAGACACCTTGTTGGTGCAGGGGGCTTGGAGGCTGGAGGAATCCCAGCTCCCAATCTGGAGCTTTGAGTGATTTGGTTGTCCCTACAACACTGGACATTTCGACTGAAGGGTCTTCTGATATGGATCCAATTGGACAATGCCATGGCAGTGGTGTATATCAACCACCAGGGAGAAACAAGAAGTCTTGCAGCGGCAAGAAAAGTGCAAACGATATTGTCATGAGCAAAACTTCACATTCCAGCCTTGTCTGGCATTTAAATTCTAAGAGTGAACAATTGGTAGGCAGACTACCTTAGCCAGCAGCGCCTGGACCGGAGGAAATTGTCTGTACACCTGGACGTGTTCCAAAACCTGTGTCACAGATTGAGGACACTGCATGTGAGCCTCTTGGCCTCCAGCTTCATCAACAAGCTAAGCAGGTTTGTCTCTAGGTGCATAGATCCTCTGGTTGAAGCAGTGGATGCTCTGGTGGCTCCATGGGATCAGTACAACCTGATCTTCACCTTTCTTACCTTTAAAACTTCCTTGTTTGCTCTGCAGGATCGAGATGGAGGGTGTTCTTGTGATACTCTGTGCTCCAAACTGGCCCAGGCAGATGTGTTACTTCCATCTGATAAAACTCCTGGAAGACACTCTGAGGGCTCTTCCAGATTAAAGAAGTTTTATTACCAAGTTATTTTCATGCCAGAACAAATCCTGATTTCTTTTCCATTAAAGCTTGGATCAACAGATCTTCAAGGCTGCCACCTGCCTGGTCTTCTGTTCACACATTGTCTAAGTTTTACCAGCCGGGGTGATATCTGATTTGGGTGTGATATCTGATTAGCTAGCTTTGGGTGTATGGTCCTTTAGGCAGCTCCTTGAGCTGCAGTCAGTGTTTGTTTTTTCTGTTATTATAGTTGGGTCCTGTTAGCATTTTATTGCTATATTGTCCACCAGTTGGGCAACTTTTGGACATCACAATTGCCACTTTACTCTGTGACCCTCAATGAACAAGATAAATATTTTTCTATTAAATTCATTTCAGGTGTCATTCAGGTCTCATTCCTCTGTGTTTCTGATCATACTCTCAGCACTGCTTGTTAGAAAACAAAGGCATTCTGAGAGTGTGAGGGATTATACCAGACTGGTCCTAATTTTTTTGTTTGCCAGTGTTCAAAATCTCTGTAGGCGGTAGTGTAACCCAACTGTCTCTTTTAGAGAATGGAAGAGTGGTAGGGTGAGTAGTTTAGGAAAAGAAAACTGGGCAGCGTTGATACCACTAAGTCCACAAAAATGCTGTCAGCCCACATGATTTAGGAGTTGAGTGCATTTCTGGCAGCTCAACAGGTATTGTTCGGTACATGTAGGGATAAAACATGGGGTAATGTGCATGCATTGCATAGATGTACTGTATATGTTTTTTTTATGTTTCTCTCACACACTGTAAATGTCCTTCTTTTTTGATAGACCATTTTCTTTATAAAATCCTTGCAATAACCTATAAATATCTTTGTAAATAATTAAAACATTCTGCTGTTTTAGAATGAAGACGACAATGAACATCTCACTGAACAAAGACCCGATAACACAACACAATTAGTGAAACAAGAGAATAAAGGTGACGGTATGCAAATCAGCGATAGTGACATTGCTCAAGCTGTCCCTAATATGAATGGTAAACTCATCCTGGATACTGTGTCTGAGTGTGAAGAAGTTGATCCCGAAGATGAGGAAGCAAAACGATATATTGCAGAAAAGATAGAAGAAGCAAACAAGAAATTAGAAATGGAAACCGTCAATGAAAATCGACACAGGAAACTCAAATTTAAGGACAATTTGGTTGATCTGGAAGTTCCACCACTAGAGTTTCCAGACAGCGATAGAACTGAAAGTATCAGTGAAGAGGATGTGGTAGACAGCATAACAAAATTGCATCTTGATGATGGTCCAGCCAAAGAACAGTCGAATCCTGAGGTAAATGAAAAGGCTGGAGAAGAACCAAAAGATGGGAAAGTTTTGGTTGAGAAAGATGGAAAATTTGAGCTTGTCAGTTTAAATGACATTGAAAACCAGTGTTCTCTACCACCTATTAACAATAAGGAGCTGTCAAAATCTCCATCGCCATCAATGGAGTCTAATAGATTTGGTGCATTGCATTACGGGGACAATTACAAATTAGATTACAAGAAAACTTCCACTGTTGGTAATGTAAATCATTTTGCTCCTCAACCACCTGGGGAACCTAAAGTCCGACCTAGCTCTGCTACTCATTCATTGAAGTCTATACACAAAGTAAAGCCATCACGTAGAGTCCAGTCTGCAAGTGTATCAACTAGAAACACAACATTCAGCCTTTCCCCTGAGCAAAAGGAGCTACAGAAAAGGATTCAAGAAAGGCAAGAAAGACTAAAGAGAGAGGTAAAATATGCATGTAATCATACTAACATTTCAAGCCAAACTAAAAAATTAAATAGTGCATGCATGCATACTTGCAAAACTATGTGCCTTGTGGCTTTCTCAATAGGTTTCCCAGCTGCTGTGCAGGCAGAGCAACAGGACCTAGACTTTTCTAGAACCTTTTGGCTTGACTGCTGGCTGCACAACTCAGAGGTCATAGGCTTTCCACACCTCCTTCTTAGTAATACTCCTACATTGACATCACTATGAGAAAATAATGGCTTATCCCAGTCCCACCCTGTGTTCTACCTTCTTATTTCATTCACAGTTGAAATGAGTAAAACGAATTTAAGCTGTAGAGGAGATGAATATGGTGGGCACATAACCACCCTATTATGTGCCCATTTCCTGCCTGGGAATCAAAGTGGTTTCAACTAGACATGTGCATTTGGATTCGGAAGAACCTGCAAAGTAAAAAAATTCAGTTGATTCGGCGGTTCGTCCGAATCCGAAATAATGAATTTTTTATATGCCCGAATATACTAAAACGATATTCGGGCATATAAAAATTAATTATCAGAACGTGTGGCGGCCATATTGGCCACCGGTGCGTTCTGCGCATGCCCGCCGCCGTCTTGGAGGCAGGGTCCATAACGTCACATGACGCTACATCATGGGTGACGTTATTCACAGGATGAGCGGCGGGCAAATCTACCGCCAGCGTGTTCGCCGCCATTTTGGAGTATATCTTGGTATATTCAGGTGCCGCCATCTTGGTGTATACCAAGATATACTCAGAATAGCAGCACGAATGACGAAACGAATGAAAATGTTTTTCAACATTTTTTTTTTGCCATGCACATGTCTAGTTTCAACAGATAACTTCCTATGAAAGAATGATTAGATCACTTCTCAGGAGGTAGCACCCCCTTTATCAATTCTCACTAATCTCCGGAGAGGTGATGGAACACACTCTGCCAGTTAGCATATGAATAACATAAAATGTAAATAAAGTAAAAAGATAACAGATTTGCATGTATGTGCATTTTAAGCTTGCACTGCATATGTCACACGTCGGCCCTATATACCAACAGCTGAGCAATCCTGTAATTGCTGATCGCTCAGCTCTAGGCCTTCTCCCTGCAAATGATGGTGAATATCAGTCACGTGTCACTGCAGGGATTCCTCCCACCCCACTCTGTTCCCCCAGCGTTCATTGGGACACACAGGGGAGTGGGTGGGCACAGCTAGCTCTGGCTCTAGAGAGGCAGAGTCAATCAGACAGCCGATTGGATCCTGACAATATTTTCGGGATCCTTCATGGCTGAAGTGTGGTTCCACTCTATATGCTGGCTTTGGGTCATAGAAGTACAATAGTAAATGTAATCCTGTGATCCAAAAGAGATGAAGCCAAAAAACGTTTGACTTTGCTTCTGTTTTAAGGTCATTGTTTTTTTTAAATGCCACACAGGAAATTCAGACGGTAGCTGTGAAGTTCACAACTTTTGGCTAGAAATGTATGCTTTTGAGGTTAAAAAGAAACACAGTGACAAGAACAAATTACATGTGTCCCTTCTATCCATACATTGGGCATTAAAAAAAAATATTTTTATCTACCTACAAAGTGAAAATGAACAAAATATAATTTAAAAGAATACAACCAGTGTTATTAATCAATATGTTCTGCCAAAAGGAAGAAGAGCGTAAACAAGAGGAAGACGAACAGAAACGGAGGGAGAATGAGATGGCGTTTAAAATTTGGTTACAGAAGAAGAATGAACAGCTAATTCAAGAAAAGCGGATCCAGCAGGCAAAGGAGCTGGAGAAAGGCAGCACATCTGTGAGGAATCCAATTTAATAGTCATCTTATGGAAACCATTAGGGAAATACGAGATACCTAAATCTTGCTATTAGGCATGAGTTTCTGGTCGACCATGAGTTAGACCCAAACCCAAGCTGTTTGCAGTTTGACAAGGGGGTGAACAATTTAGCCAGTTTACCCACCCGCAGAACCTCCATCTATGTCCTAGCAATCATTAACGCTGTGTGGCCTGCAAAGGTGTCATTAGTTGCTAGGATGCAGGCGGACACACCATAACAACCAATGATGCTATTGGGCTGTCAGCATCTTAGCAACCAATGATCGGTTGCTTAGACACAGGCAGCCCTACAGCATCATTGGTTGTTATTGTGTGCCCGCCTGTGTCCTAGCAACCAATGACGCTGTGTGCCTCAGCCACTAGCGTCCTAGCAACCAATGCCGCTGTGCAGGTCACACAGTGTCATTGATTACTAGAACACAGGGGATCCCACAGTGTCATTGGTTGTTATGGTGCACCCACCTGCGACCTAGCAACCAATGATGCTGTGTGGCCCAGGCGCTAGTGTTCCCTGCAAGCAATGCTGCTGTGCATGTCACATGGCATTATTGGTTGCTAGAACACAGGCGGCCTGGGTTTGGTCCGCTTGGGTGTTTGCCAAACCTAGATTCCTTTTTTGTTTTGTTTTGTTTTTTTTGTTATATACTGTAAATATTTATACATTTTTTCAGACAATGATCCAAATTTCACACATTTTACATTGCTGACAAACAATCAACATTAAAACCTTAAAACAAAACAAGACATTCCATTAGTCCCTTCTAACCTCTATATTATACCTGTTGTTATCCATAGCCCAAGCCTTAAAAGTGTCTAGTGTTAACATTTACCTTTATTATTAACTACCCATTAAATTCAATTTCATTAGTGTTTCTGTTTCTTTACTACTTAAACCCTTCAATTTGAACATTAGCTTAGTGCTATCCATAAATCGGTGCTCTTTGTGTCAAAATATTCTATGCGCCACTAATAGTTTATCAAAGTAAGAAGTGAATTACCTTTAGTTAATCATAATATGATAATGTGTATCTTTATACAAAAATGCAGTTAATTGTGCCCAATTATATCCTTAACTCATATTTATCTAAGGATCTATAGGTAGCCTAGAAAATAGTCACCACAACAAAAAAAACTAGATTTCTGGCTGAATTTGGCGAATGTCCAAGTAAACTGAACAAGTAAAAAGGTCATCGCTACTTACTATGATTGACCAGTTTTGACAAGTAAATTATTTATCCCTTCTTGTCCCAAAATCTTAGTTCAGCTGCTGCAGACTGGGAGTAATATTCCATGACACGGACTGTTTAAAGTAAAGTATATTATCTAAGAGCATATATTTTAGTCATTATTACATTTTTTCCCCTTAAAGAGACCTGTTACCAGTTATTTCTAATCATTTATTAATAAGACTATTCAGAAATCTTGTGCCAACTTTTTTTTGTCATTTGCAGGTTTTATTCACAAGCCCCGCTCCTGCTCTCATCTTTCTCACTTAGTATCAGCCTGAGGCTTTTTGGGGAGCGTTGGTCACTACCAAACTCATGATTTGGCTCCATAGTTTCTCCACTAGCAGACTGCTCTGGAGAGAATCACTCTCTGGAGATTCCCAGAAGCTAAATCCTGTTTGGTAGTGGCCATGGCTCCCTGCAAAGCCTCAGGACAATATTGACAGTACAGAAGCTGTCAGCAGAAGCCGCTTGCCAATAGCACCTATTAAAGCTTTTCATCCGGTGGCCTGTCGGTCACCTGGAGCGGTCAGGGCTGCAGGAAAGAAAAAGAAAAAAATTCTATCGGCAAGCAGCTCAAGCACTGTCAGTTTCAGCATGGTTTACTGGAGTGTCAGATGCTTTGTTCAACTTGTTAAATATAAAGCTATAAATTAAAAAAAAAAAAAGTTAGCGCCCAATTATCTATTAGTCTTGATGTATTAATAATAGAATTCAAAATAAAAAGAGTAACTCTTGTCACTAGTATAAAAGTGAAAAATAAAGTGCCCTCTGGAAAGAAGAGAGTTCATACTTTCCCCTCCCCTGCAACATGGATCCGCACTTTGTTACAGAGACACCAGTGCTTGAGAATCTGATTGTTCTGGGTGTGTCATATTACATGTTCTCATTTGGAGCTCATTTTAAATTACCGATGCATTCTACAATAAGCCCTTTGACCTTTAGGGCACATTAAGCCCAGGCCTGCTGCATTGCAGGAAATGCACACATGTTAACATATGTAATGTTAAAGGAGAACTATGGTTCTCCTACATAGTTCACATAAGGGTCACGGGAGGACATAAACTAGCGTTCTCCCGTGACCCAGCTACAGCTCGCGGTATACTGAGACGCCGCAGCCGGGACGGATCCCGACATTGCTGTCGAGATCCACCCAGCTGCGGGATTGACAGGTGGCTCTGCCTATCCAGAGGCAGAGCCAGCTGTGCCCGCCCCCTCCTCTGTCCGTTCCGCCAGTCAGCGCTGGAGGATCGGACAGGGGAGGGGTGGAATCCCTGCAGGTAGCCGTGAGTGACAGTCACGGCTCTTTGCAGGGATAGATCAAGGAGTGAGCGAGCGACGGTATGTGTTCACTCACTTCCCAATCTACTGAGCCGACCTGTGACAGTTTCATTGTCACAGGTCGGCTAGAACAATGAGGCTGAGTGAAAATCACTCGCCTCATAGTTCTCCTTTAAGACAGTAAATTCATTTAAGAGAACTGACATAAGCAACCTTGACAGTTGGCATTTTGGGAGACATTAAATTGGTGGGTAAAGTTCCTATTTAAATACTACAATGGGCCAAAAAATCTTCATTTTTGGTAGTGTAGAGCATCACGATAGGTGCGCTAGAAAAGTGCATAGGAGGTGCTGTTCAGAATGACCTTGCAATTTTTTGAGCCCAAAAGATGCCTGAGAACATAAAAGTAAACCTGTGCCAGGTCAGCGAATCAGAAAATGTTAAGGCAATTGAGTTAGCATAACAGCCTGGCAACTAGTATCTTCAGAAGAAGGTCAGCAATGGCAGCTTCTATATTTCTCTAAGCACAGGCTTCCTGAAAGAAAGGACTTTTCATCAACATATGAATTTTAAACATATATGATATGTAATTGCTATTGATTCATGAACTCAATGTTGTTTATATTTATATTTTAAGTTGTTGTACATATGTAAAGCGCTGCGCAAACTGTTGGCGCTATATAAATCCTATATAATAATATTAATATATCGTTATTCATGCATATGTTTTGACAATAGTGCTGGCCCAGACTAAATATCTTCAGATATTCTAGTACAGGGCTGAGCAACCGGCAGCCTATAGGACCCTTTTTGTGGCCCGTGATGTCATGTATAGAGCTGACAGTCTCGGATCCTGCGGGGCATTCCTGGGATTTTGTACTCTGCCTGGCTGTGTTTGCATCCTGTGGGCTGTCTCACAGGATCCAGGAAACAAGGTGACGGCGGTTGCCAAGGGCTGGAATGCTTTCTGTAGCCTAGCACTGTAATTATACTGGCACACCCTATGGGGTGGAGTGATCTCCTGCCCAACAGGGATTATATCGTTTCAGCCCAACATGATTAGGGCGGTAGAAAGCAGCACAGTAGCATGCGTGTGTAACCACGGAACACTAGTGAGGGGGAAGGAGAAGATTTATTATTGCTGATTTTGACACCAATGAAGGGGAGGTTTATTATTCCTGCCACTTACAAAAATGAAGAGGCGTTTACTATTGCTGCCACTGACACCAATGAAGGGGAGGTTTATAATTCCTGCCACTAACACCAATGAAGGGGGGAGGGGGTTTACTATTGTTGCCATTGACACCAACGAAGGGGGTTTACTATTGCTGCCACTGACACCAACGAAGGGGGTTTACTATTGCTGCTACTGCCACCATTAAAGGAGGCTTTACGATTGCCACCACTGACACCAATGAAGGAGGCTTTTCTATTGCTGACACTAAAACCAATAAAATTAGGCTTTACTATTGCTGCCACTGACACCAATGAAAGGGAGGTTTATTGTTGCTGCCATTGACAACAGTGAAGGGGGGGTTTATTGTTGCTGCCAATGACACCAATGAAGGGGGGGTTTATTAGTGCTACCAATGACACCAATGAAGGGGGGGTTTATTAGTGCTACCAATGACACCAATGAAGGGGGGGTTTATTAGTGCTACCAATGACACCAATGAAGGGGGGGTTTATTAGTGCTACCAATGACACCAATGAAGGGGGGGTTTATTAGTGCTACCAATGAAGAGGGGTTTATTATTGCTGACACTGACACCATTGAAGAAGGGTTTATTATTGCCGACACTGCTCTGAGCTGAACACCCCATGTAGAAACCCTTTCGTGGCCATGCCTGTGGCAGCACGTCATTTCCATACATGCTTATGTAAAAGGGGGCCACTAAGAATGGAGCTTCCTTGTTATGTTCGTGTCTTTTCCTGGTTTTGTTATGATATGTATGGCCAGAGCCTGATGTTTTTGACTTGGAAATTGTTAAATAAAATGGATAATTTAGATGTGGCACTCAACTTGTCTTGTAGCTCTAAATGTGGCCATTGGACCCTTTTAAGTTAAAGACACCACTGTTCTAGTATATGCAGTCTGTGGGGGGCTGCAATCAATATTAAAATATCTCAATTTAATGTCTTGGTTTTAAAAGGATAAAGAGAAAGATGCTTCAAAAGCAGCTTTTACTGTTTGGATGAAGAGGAAACATAGAGAGCAACTTAAAGAAAAGAAGATCGAGGAACTGAGACAACAGGAGACAGTTAGTTTCCTGGAAGAAAGAAAGGACAGAGAAGGAGCGTATGCACAGTAAGTACCAAATGATACTGTATATGTGAGTCCTGATATATTCAGGTAAAAAGCGATGACAGTGTCATTACAAATGAGTTCTTACATATTATGCAGTGCTTTACAAAGTGCACAAAATTACTTATATCAGTTTTTATCCAGTCTAATGTTTCTACGCCAGTTATACACACATGCATGGGGATCAGCTTGGTCAGAACCCAGTTTAAGGCCTGGTTCACGCCTGGGCGTTTTACAGCGCATTCCTACACGCTGTAAAACGCTCAACATGTGAAAACCAATGATTGCCTATGGGCATGGTTCCCACCTGAGCGTTTTACAGCGCGTAGGAACGCGCTGCAAAACGCCCTACGCCCAAAGAAGTACAGGAGCTTCTTTGGGGCGTTTTGCCGCGTGTTTCCATTGGTATTCCCGAGTTTGGATCGGGGTTAACAAAGCGGTAACCCCGAGCCACACTCGGGAATACAGCGTACAGGTCTTACCTTGGCCACGCTCCCCGCTGTGTCTTCGGCGGCTGCCGCCTTCCGGGTCCCGACCCTCGTGAGAGGCCGCATCGGAGGGGGGCGGAGCCAGCGGGAAGTTTAAAAGTGAAACAAAAAATATATATATTTTTTTTAAATAGAGAAAATAAAGGAAAAAAAAAATTAAAAAATCATACCGCCAGTGAAACTCGTGTTTCACTGAACGAAAAAACGCAAAAAAAAACAGGCATTAAAAAAACGCTCATGTGTGAACCCAGCCTAACTACTAGTGCAGTTATGAGCAACTAGTGAGCACCTGGAGGTCAAATTCACTCTAAAAAATAACATACACACATGTTGCAGTCTTAGGCTGGGCACACACCTTACAACCCTCGCAAGACTTTTGTCTTGCGAGGGTTGTAAGGTAATTAAAAAAAAACTTACAATCTGCCCATCTTGGACAGGCAGATCGTACCTGCGATGTACGATCTGCTTCCGATGACCGCAATGCCGAACGGGCAGTGTGCGCTGGCGCACACCGGCCCGTCCCGCTTTTATCTTACGAACATGCTACACACCCGCCGAACATCGTACGATTCTCGGCGGGTTTTCGAACATGTTCGTAAGATACAAGACGTGCGACCGTACAGTAACAGAGGTCGCATGGCTTCCACACACCTTGCGATAATCGTCCGATCGCGGGATTTCCCGCGATTATCGTACGGTTATCGCAAGGTGTGTGGGCACCTTAACCGGGTTATTTACAAAAGAGTGAAGAGTTTGGAGAAGGCAGGAGAAGTGAACAATCTAGGACAACATAGCTGACCTGGAAAAATTATCGTCACTTTTCAGTTCAGCTATGTTGTCCTAGATTGGTCACTCCTCCTGCCTTCTCCAAACTCTTCACCCTTTTGTGACTAACCCTGTTAGACTGCAACATGTGTGTATGTTCTTTTTTAGAGTGAATGTTAATGTATAATGTATAGCGCTTTTTCTACTGCTAAAAAACGCCTAAGTGTGAACCAGGCCTAAGCATGATCTCTATAATAATAGATTGTAAAGATATAATAATATCCATGATCTATATAAATAAGACCATTACACCAGTATAATGATGTTGATTGATGTAATCTTTTTTTTTGCAGATGGTTAAAACAGAAGAGAGTACAGAAACGTGTTGAACAACAAACTGCTACAGAAAGATCGAGAAGACTTTTGCTAGAAGCCAGAAGAAGCAAACAGATACATAATTTGCTGTACAATATCTCTGAGTCCAGATCGTTCCGTTACATTGATCCCTACAGCTAAAAAGTACATTGTGTTTTAGTATCCAGCACTGGTACATATTTATGTCCATTCATATATGTGCTGCCACTAAATGAATTACAAACAATAGCTATATTTGTATTTGGTTTCTTTAGGATATATATTTTTATGAGTCTGAATAGATTATTATCAATTTGTTTGATTAGTAAATTGTTACACTATAAAATTAGGACAATGGCAGCAAGAACCTACGGACACCAGGTATACCCCCGTTCAGATACGGCCGCTATACACATTGAAGTAAATTATAGGGTGACAGTGGCATCTATAAGCGTCAGTCCGCATGTAATGGTACATGGATTCAGGGACAATCATCTATCCCAAACCACATGTAATCATACCATGTACAATTACATGCAGGCTGTTGTCACAAAGTCATTACCGTCAATGGGTACAGCGGCTGCATCAGAATTGGACACAGTGGCGGAACTACTAGGGTCACAGAGGTCACAGCTGCGACCGGGCCCTGGAGTTCCGCCACTTGGAGGAGGCCTAGGACAGGAGGAAGGGGCCCCTGGTAACCGCTCATTATCAGGATATTTAATATCCCGGTAACCGCTAATGTCAGTACCGGGACCTCCTCCTCCTGTCCTAGGCCCTACGTGCTTCACGCTGCTCCCCTCACCTTGTTCCGGGCGCAGCGTGAAGTATGATCCAGCCGGCGCAGCAGCCAATGAGTGGGAAGCGGGTTATCCCCGCCCCCTCATTACACAGAATGCTGCATCGGTAAGAGAGGCCTGCTGGGAGCTGGGAATTTGAAGGGGACATGGAAGAGGAAAGTGTGGGGTCCGGGAGCGGAAAGCTGGGGACGTGAAGGGGGAGATGAGGGGAAGCTGGGGACATAGGAGAGTGTGGGGTCCGGGAGCGGAAAGCTGGGGATATGAAGGGGGAGAGTGTAGGGTCCGGGAGCAGAAAGCTGGGGATATGAAGGGGGAGATAATGGGGAGCTGGGGACATGAAAGAGGAGAGTGTAGGGTCCAGGAGCAGAAAGCTGGGGATATGAAGGAGGAGATGAGGGGAAGCTGGGGACATGGAAGAGGAGAGTGTGGGGTCCGGGAGCGGAAAGCTGGGGACGTGAAGGGGGAGATAATGGGGAGCTGGAGACATGGAAGAGGAGAGTGTGGGGTCCGGGAGCAGAAAGCTGGGGATATGAAGGGGGAGATAATGGGGCGCTGGAGACATGGAAGAGGAGAATGTGTTTTTTTTTGTCTAAATTTTTTTTATTTCTTTTTTTATAAATATCTAATTTTTCTTTTTTTTTGGGGGGGCCCTTCAAGGATTCTTGCATCGGGCCCTGAGGTCACTAATTATGCCTCTGATGGGACACCTGGGATTCCTGCCGCAGGAATCTGTAGGTTTTTGCCACAAGAATCAAAGACCGCCCCATGTGAATGGGGCCTTAGGGTGGCAAAATACACCATTTTAGTCCCTGCATTTAGGAGGACACTTGGCAGGCATTGGAAATATGACCACTTTTGGCATCTGTGTGAACAGTGAACCTATGTTTTCCCTAAAAAAAAACCTTCAGGGCTACTCACTGTCCCTCTCCTCTATTCAACCGATAGGTGCAAAGAGAGGAAACCCTATGTAAGTTGCAAGTCATGGTCAGTTTCTTGAAATCTTTTCAAGAGCAATTGTACATTTAAGTCAGTACTAAAAATGAAGCTTTGAGATGCATACACTGAGCACAGTCTACCTGCTCAGTATTTTCATTTCCCATCTCAGCATTGCTTCATTATACCGGTCTACTCTAGTTCCTTTTGGTGATTAGAGATCCCCTGCTTGTGTTGCAGGATAGATGTTCCCAAACATGACTATTGCAGATTCTTTGCCATCTTTTACATGCGTAATGCTTGATTAAAGCATATGAAAACATCAAAACGTTTTTCACATCCAACTTTTATGTGCAGTGGACGTGACTGGAGGAACAAGAGGAAGATCCACAGCACAGACTACGAAAATACAATTAGATTGACCCTGTCTGAATTCTGGTTACATTAGATGAGTGTTAATGTCATGCTGCTTTGCATTCTATAACCTTGTGTTGGCGGTCACTTCATTTTCAACACACTATAATCAATGTGCTGGAAATGAGATGATGGCAAACAATCGGTTACGTTACTCAATAACATGAGATTACAATCATCGGTGCGGTTTAGCCCTTTGATTTCCTGTCTGGTCAGTTCTGATGACACGTTGCTAATGTTACTTACTAATCTGCAACACTTACAATAAGTATGGGATTGCTATTGTAAATTGTGAATATAGCAGAGGGAAATGTTATTTCCAGCATTGCTAAATGAAGAACAAAGTACAGGAACAACACAGGAAAAAACCCTGATCATAAATGACGTCATTTCTGTTCTAATGGACTGCAATGTAAACAACACAAGAGCAGAGCGTTGCGCCGAGGCCCAGCGGGATATAGAAAAGTGATGAAAAGACTATTGCTTGACAGCCAACATCGATGGAGCCGATAAACAATCACAATTTACATGGAAGTCAAATAAATTCAACTGCCCACAATTCTACTAAGGCAGAATCGAAAGGCAAGAGAGTCAACATTATTGTGGGAGGAAGATACTGTAACAGTGAAGATGACTAATATACTCCAGTGGCTGAACTCTTAAAGGGTAAGGAACGGATGGGGAACGTACGGGGAGGGGCTGGGCACAGCTGGCTCTGCCTCTGGATAGGCAGAGCCAGCTGTCACTCTCACAGCTGGGTGGATCTCGACAGTAATGTCAGGATCCGTTCCGGCTGCGGCGTCTCAGTATAGCGCGAGATACTGAGCTTTGGGTGACGGGAGGACGCTAGTTTGTGTTCTCCCGTGACCCTTGGGAGAACTATGGGGTGAAGCCCTGACCCCATAGTTCTCCTTTAAGGTAAAAGACGCCCTGCTACCTTTCCATGCCCTACCACCCACCGCCCCTGATCGTCCCATAAACCGCCGCCGGCTCCCGAACGATCTGCTCTGTTTCCCCAAAGTTCCGGGTTGAGAGGAGGGATCCCAAGGCCACTGAGGGCAGGGCAGTGATAGGCTGTGAAAGGACTTTGAGGAGGTGGGAGTAGGGGCATGGCGTGTTGAACGCTGTGTGTGTCAGTAGATGCACACAGCTGGTCTCAGTTCCTGGCCGGAAGCACGCATGGCTGTCTCCTTTGCAACCCGTAAACAGGAGGGGAGGGACAGCAGTATGACAGTTGCTGGAAATAAATTAAATGGTGTAAATAAAAAAAAAAAAAAAAAGCTCATTAAATAAATTGCCATATACAGTGCTGATTTAAATAAAAAAAAACAACAAGGCTTTAATGTCACTTCAAGCTCACCAGCACATGTTACAATCTGATTGTACAATCTCCTTTAGATCTACCAACAACTATGTAGTGCAAGGACCTGCCTGACTGCATATAAATTGATTGGATACATCAGGTAGGTCTCCATATTCCATAGTTTTGGTAAATGCAAAATAGATTGTACAAAGATGGTAAGGTCAGATTGTAATGTGTATGGTGACCCTTGTGGGGCTCATGTGTAAACCTTTCACCCAGCGTATAGATAGGCAAATGCCATTTGCAGCTCCATCTAGTGGCAGTAATGTCGTGTAAACAGCTTTGCCTAGCTATATGCTGGGTGGAAGTTTTATACATCAGCCCCTTAAAGTGTATTTCCACCAGCTAAATTTGAGAACCCGCCCACTATATGTTTGTCACGTGTCCCCATTGGCAGAGCATACCGTAACAAATCTATTTCTTACCTTTCTAGTTGTTTCTTTGCTGCAGCTTTTTTTTTTTTCAGTCTACGTGATGAACAATACACTATAGGAACATTGTAGCTGGCCATACGCTGCTCAAATGTCATGTGATTCTGCTACAGTGGCCTACATTGAAGCTGTGGGGGCCCTGTGAGCACCACCTGCTTTGATAAAAATCAGTTTTTCAATAGACTTTTGTCAAAAGAGCCAAGTAGAAACTAGTCAGCCGAACAGTGAGTGCAGCCAGTCAGATGCCGTCGCTATTCAGGTAATCAGCAGCTGCGGGTCCAGACGGGGGCTGAATACGATGGCCGACAGGGAAAATTCCTTCATCCACGCTGTTTAGTGTAGATGGGGGAGTCGATTGATTTCTCAAAACACATCTAAAAGGTGTATTGTTAGCTTTGGGAACATAAAGTGCATTACCATACAGAGTAACAACCTGAATTTGATATCTTGAACCCTTTGGCAGGGCAGACAGTGTGCACATCATCTTCATCCAGGCTTACGCATACAGTGGAATTCCAACCATTTTTTAGAAAAGGGAGGGTCTAGAACAGGGGTAGGCAACTTCGGCACTCCTGCTGTTGTGGAACTATAAGACCTCGTTCACACCAGATGCAGTGCATTCCAGCCCGATTCAGGCCAGAACGCACTGCCTCACATGACGGTCGGCTCACTTTTT
Source organism: Nanorana parkeri (assembly GCF_000935625.1). Taxonomy (NCBI): domain Eukaryota; kingdom Metazoa; phylum Chordata; class Amphibia; order Anura; family Dicroglossidae; genus Nanorana; species Nanorana parkeri. The sequence goes on from NW_017306546.1 coordinate 665,539, forward strand.
TGTGGGGCAGGAGAGGGCGTGGCGGTCCATTGAAGTCAATGGCACCGTAGCCACGCCCTCCGGCCACAATGCGATTGGCTGCACGGGATCGCAAGGCACATTATACCGGTCCGGTCAAAATGCTGCAAGCACTATTTTGTTCGGACTGGAGCACAGGCAAAATGTGCCTTGCGATCCCATGCGGCTGAACGCATTGCGGGTAGAGGGCGTGGCTACGGTCCCATTCACTTAAATGGACCACTATGCCCCTTCCTGCCCCACAACATAGTGAGCCGGCCGCAATGTGATGCAGTGCTTTCTGGACAGAATTGGGCCGGAACGCACTGCATCTGGTGTGAACGAGGCCTAAGCCTCATGACGCATTACAAGACTGAGAGCCACAGGCGAGACTGCCAGAGGTAAAGGCATAATTGGGTTTGTAGTTTCACAAACAGCTGGAGTGCCAGGGTTGCCTACCCCTGGTCTAGAAACTCTTTTATTTTTATAGTTGTGTGTGTCCCCTTGGAGAGATTTCCCCTCACTTCCTGTTCCGAAGACATAGCAGGATGTTAAAAAAAATCTCTAAAGATAGAAGAAATCCCACCTTTGACAGCTGTCGCCAGAATTGGTGTCCCAATTGAGACATTTCCCCTCAACTCCTGCTGTGGTGGCAACTGTGTGGTGTAATATTTTAGATGTCCCCTCACTGTTTGTCTTGGTAGCTAGGGTCACTGGGACAGAAAATGAGAGTGAATATACTAACCAGAAACAAGCAGAGTAATAAAAACAAAACTTCCCCGCCCCTGCTCAAAATGAGAAAAAAGTTCTACTTTACACCTTGAAATTCTACAGCAGGGGTAGGCAACCACAGCACACCAGCTATTGTGGAACTACAAATCTCACCAGGTATTGCAAGACTCTGGCAGCCACAGGTATGACTCCTCAAGGCAGAGTAGTCTCAGCCCTGCTGGAGTGCCGAGGTTACATACCCCCGTTCTACAGTATTGCCAATAGAAACAGAATGATACATACGTATATATTTAGTAGTAGTTACCAGCTTTTGTTTTGTGTTGGTTTGCATTATGTTTTCATTTTGTGTCTTTACCAATGGAATCTTAATGCGTTACCTCAGCAACTTTGATTATTATGAGTGGGTGCGAATTGTAAATGTCTGTCATTCAGTGCAACATGTAGGAAGGCTTTGTAATAAAACAAAAATGAAACATCTGAGGCCTCAGTGTTTCACAAAATAAAAATGATAGTTTGTTTTCATGTTGGTCTGGTTGTATATGTTAACCACTTGAAGTCCGCGGTGTTACACCCCCTTCCTGGCCATCCATTTTTCAGTATTCAGCGCTGCGGTACTTTGACTGACATTTATTCCGTCACGCAGCGCTGTACTGAAATGAATTTTATACCATTTTTTGGGGACAGATAGAGCTTTCTTTTGGTGGTATTTAATCACCACTGCGGGTTTTATTTTTTACTATATTCAGGAGAAATTACTGAAAATTTTGAGAAAAAAAATTTTTTTTTTACATTATGCTATAAAACAACTAATATTACCCACTTTTTTGGTAAAATATAAAAGACGGGGTCACGTCGGGTAAATAGACACCAAACATGTCAAGCGTAAAAATTGCGCGCAATCGCAAAAAACTAGCATACCCAAAATTGGCCATAGGCGACGCTTTAAAAGCTTTTACCGCTCATCAGTTTAGTGTTATCAGTGATTGATGGCCCTAGAACTATTGCTCTCATTCCGACGTTCGCGGCGATATGTAACATGTGCGGCGTAATGGGTGCAATCGTCGTTTTCGCAGGTATGCGCACCTGACGCATGTTTACATATGTGTATGTAGGGGTGGGGACTTTAAAAAAAAAATTGTTTTTTTTTTATTCTTTTTTGTGTAACTTTAAAAAAATTGGGGGGGAAACTTTACATTTTTGTACTATTTTTTTTTTTTATTAGCCGGCGGATCGCTTGTATATTAACGGGCATCGCTGCCTCTTTTCAAATAGCGGGGATTTCCCGCTCGAGCGGGCGGATGTAACAGGACGTGTATACACGCCCAGTTACATCCAAGAAGCTCCCGGCAGGCCGTGTATACACAGCGGCTGGCCGGGAGGTAGTTAATCACCACTTGTCACGGTCCAGCAGGGCAATACTCTCCTTAATCTCAGCTGCGGAACCAACACTCTAGAAATAAGGGTTCGGTCAGTCTGGCGGGACCCCAATACACTCGATGGGGGACCGTTCCACATCATGTACCCGTCCTAGAAGTGTTACCTGGATAAGACCAATGAGGGTCCAAGGTTTTAGCTAGAGTATATAGTAATCAGCTATCAATTTAAAGTGGAGGCGTGAGGTGAGTTGTAGTTTCTGTGAAGGAGTAGCAGGAAAGCGTTTGCTTACAACCACTTCCACTCCTCTACTTCCCACTGGTATGTAGAATTAGTCAGTAGAGTTCCCTATTTTACTTTGGAAAGAGTACAGTGTGGTAACTATGGGAGATTGTACCAAGCTGCGTAAGATATGCAATCCCGTAACCACTATAATATAGCATGTACAATCTGTACTAGTGCACACAGTTCATCGATAGTGTTTAAGTAGAGTCTGGCTTGAAGTGGCTACTAATAGGCGGGGGAAGATCCCCTACTGCTTGCGGTTCTGGTGTGGAGTGAGCTCAGGAGGATCAGGTGGTATCCCGGTATGGCAGAGGTGAGCCGCAGCAGATGGGAAGTAGCTGAGTCCCGGTATGCAGGCTGAACCCCCTCTCTTTAGGTTACGGTGGTTTGTGGCTCTGTTTCCCACAGAGTCAGCCGCTCGACGTTCCACAACGATAGAACGCCGAGTGACTGACTCACCTGTGCTTATGAGGAAGCGCTGCGCTCAGTGGGAGGTGCCGGCCGTGACGTCACAGCCGAGACGCCGGCCCGTGGCGAGGGCGCTCCTGTCCGTTAAGTCTGTGACACCACTGGGGGTTTTATTTTTTACTATACAACAAAAAACTTCCCTAAATTTTGTAAAAAAAAACCTGTTTCCCTATGAAATGTTATGAAACATTTATCACCCCAATTTTTTGGTAACATATAAAAGATGGGGTCACGTCGGTTAAATAGACACCAAACATGTGAAGCCTTAAAATTGTGAGCGCCCACAAAATCGCAAAAAAAGATCACACCGAAAATTGGCCATAGGCGACGCTTTATACGCTTTTACTGCTCATCAGTTTAGTGTTATCAGTGATTAATGGCCTTAAAGTGATTGCTCTCACTGCGAGGTTCACGCTGATATGTAACATGTGCGGCACAATAGACGGAATCATCGTTTTCGCATGTAGGCGCAACCGACGCATTTTTTGTGTGTATGTGGAGGGCGGGGGACTTAAAAAAATAAATTGTGTTTTTGTAATTTTTGTTTATGCTTCTTTAATTTTTTGATTACTTTTTTTTACACTTAACTTTATTGCTATTACATGGGGGGCTAAAAAAGCTCCTGTTCGACCGTCTACCGGAGGGGGTTAAAGAAGTTCTAATGTCCCTGCATATACTATCCTGTTATAACATTGTAATAGGAATACAATAGGAGTTGTTTTATGATAATGTAATCAAAGCTTTCTTGTATAAACTCCCTTTTATGTAGTGGGTGCTGCCTTCTGTCTGTCCATCACCTTCACCAATTTCCTGGATTCCCAGTGTGCTTTGCATCTCTTTCCCTGCTGCTTGATATGATGCAATGTTAACCACATATCCCACCATGCATTGCATCCAGCAAGCAATGATAATGTTACAGTGTTCAGACATTGAGTTGTAGTTCACAACTGTGAGAGTTGTGACACAAGGAGGTTTATTTTCACAAGGCTAAGTGTCAGTGCATTGAGGAAGTACACTGAGTGGCCAGATTATTATGACCACCTGATGTCTGTAGGCAAATTAGCTGTAATTAGCTATAATTTCGCACTGAAGTTGCTAGAGGGCCAGACCATTATACATAGGGAAGCAGGTTGTTTACCACGACAGTAGAAGAGATTTGTTTCTGAAGATATGGGTAAACAATGCGATTTAACAGCCTTTGAACGTGGGATGATTGTTGGTGCTTGGAGCCATGGAGCGAGTATCAGCAAAACAGCAGAATTTGTTAAATGTTCAAGAGCAGCTGTTGTTAAAGTGTTTAAAGACTGGATTGTCAGCAGAAAATCTGGCTCTGAACGTGCGAATTGTGGCCGTCAGCGACTAGTCAATGTTAGGGCAGAACGGAGAGTGGCAAGACTGGTACAAGACAACAGAAGGGCAACAGTGCAGTGTCAGATTCCTCACATCACCCTTCAACATCTCGTGGAGTCACAAGGCAGCCCAACAAAGTCATCTCGTGGAGTCATCTCGTGGCCCATCAAAGTACTGATGGGGTGGTCATAATAATTTGGCCACTCAGTGTATATCCTATGGGCATCTGCAATAACTTAATACATTTTTAGATCGATATGGTTATTAGGAGTCTGATGGAACTTACGGAAATTCAATATAGCATGATGTTAGACAGATCCAGCAGGATCGGAGGCCACAGGCTTTGCAAATAAAGTAAAGTTTATTACCTTAAACAGCTTCACAGCAGAAAAATAACAGAACAGTTCATCTTCACTGAACAGTGGGAAAACTTAAACAGCGTTTCTTCAGTGTAACAGAAAAGAACAGTCTCACTCACGTGAAGATTTCAGAGTTGCAATTGCAGTTAAACAGTCCCAGACTATAGGGGTAACTTTCCCAGTCCACAGGTTTCCAGCAAGGACACTGACAGGCACTTTCACAGCAGTAGATAAATCCCCACTCTCCAGCCTCCTCCACACTACTCCTCACCTGCTATCTACCACTTCCTGTCTTTTAAACACACTCCCACCAGCAGGTGAATTAACACTGTTTTGTCCCACAGCCCAAACAAAGGGGAAATAAGATGCCCATACACTGCACGATAATCGTATGCGATCGGTTTTTCGTACGATAATCGAGCAGTGTGAACGGAGACGTGCGACCGTTTCTACTGTACGGTCGCACGTCTTCTGTCGAACCAGCATGTTCGAAAACCAGCCGGGAATCGTGCGATTCTCGGCTGGTTAGAACGGTGCTCGGAATACCAATGCCGAACGGGCCGGTGTGCGCACGCGCACACTGCCCGTTCAGCATTGCGGTCATCGGAAGCCAGCCCCTCAGGGGGGCGGGCTTGCGATGATCGAGAGTGCGATCTGCCTGTCCAAGATAGGCAGATCGTACGTTTTTTTAATCCCTGTACAACCATGGTTGTAGAGTGTATGGCCACCTTTATAGCGTTCTTCCAGGACCCAGCCCTGGCGTCCTGTACATACTCCAACCGCCTCCCGCCCCAACACCGAGGTCGTGGAGGCAACAGTGGAGCTAAGACAATGGGTTCGGAGAGAGAGCCAAACCTAAATTCCTGGAGTGACAGGAACCAGCGGGTAACCCTGGCATTTGTCCCCTTACTTTGCTGCATCCATGTTAAAGGAGCATGGTCAGAAATAAGCCTGAATTTCCTGCCCAACAGATACTATCTGAGTGATTCTGAGGCCCATTTAATGGCCAAACACTCTCGCTCAACAATGGCATAGTTTTTTTCCAGCCGCCGTCAACTTCCTGCTGAGGAAGACTACTGGATGCTCCTCTCCATGGATAACCTGTGACAGAACAGCTCCTAAGCCCACATCAGAAGCATCTGTCTGCACAACAAATTGTTTTGAAAATTCTGGGGCTACCAGGACCCGGTGTTGGCAAAGTGCTGACTTAGTCAAATCGGTCAATGGAACCGCTAAGGTGGCAAAGTTAGGTACAAACCTCCTGTAATACCCCAAGTATTTAACTTCCTCCATTCCCAAAGCACACTTTTCAGGGTTCACTGTGAATCCCGCTTTCCAAAGGGAGTCCAGCACTGCCTGGACTTTGGGCAAATGTGATTCCCAGTCTCTATTAAAAATGACTGTCATTCAAATATACTGAGGCATACTTCTGGTGCGGTCTTAAAACCATTTTCATTGCTCCTGGAACCAAGGGCGTCCCGAGGCTGGGTGACACGTCATCGCGCACGCGCGGCAGTATTCTGATACCTGCCAGCGGCCATCTTGGTGATGGACGCTGGCAGAGAGAGCAGGGGACAGTCACCCGGCGGGATAAGGTATGCCGCCGGGTCCCCTCCTCTCTCCTGATACTGTGGGGCGTTCGTTCCATGACCGAGCGCCCGACGTTTCAGAGGGGGGGGGACACCAAAATGACTGTGAGTCATTTTGGTGTCACCCCTCCAATGGTGTCACCCGGGTGCGGGCCGCACCCCCCTGCACTCTCCTTGTGATGCCACTGCCTGGAACGTGGCTGGAGAAGTTTGTTGTCCAAAAGGCATTCTTTTGTACTGAAAACTTTCCTCTGGGGTAGAGAAACCTGTTTTCTCCCTGGTAGCCTTGGTCAATGGGATTTGCAAATACCCCTTGATAAGGTCTAATGTAGTGATATACTGGACATAAATAATGGGCAATCTCGTCCCACTAAAGCATCATGCACCAAGTTCCTCACCAACCCCACCTCTTGGGTAACAGCGCCACATGCTGTGGAGATGGTCACTGGAAGAAGGGGGTAATCCCTAATGTCCCCATGATGCACACAACCCGTAGAGTCTTGCTTACTGGGCCAATCCTCCTAACTACTCTGGGATGGACAAGGGTCACCATGCTTCCAGAGTCCAACAAGGCCTTGACAGGGAGGTGGTTCCCTTGCACTTTGCACTCAAATCTCCCATCACTAAGGTCAAGGTGAGTCGTGCAAGCTTTATGAGCATAAAAAGACCCCCTCCGGAGAACCCCGTATTTCATGGGCTTCTCCTGCAGATGGCACTGCACTGGGTATGGCCCCAGGAATGACACCGCCAACATTGTACATCCCCCATTTTCCGAGCAGGAACAGACCTCCGTGGAAGCGAAGGAGGAGACTCTTGGCCTCCCATGATGTTCATATTATTTAAGGTGTGCAAGGTACTAACTGATCTTCTGAACATACAAATCCAGGCTGCAGCCAAAACAGAGTTTGTTGGTATGACCAGGTAGAAATGTAAGGTACAGAAGTACAGAGACAACTCTTACCTACAGAACCTGTATGTGCCATCCCTGCTATCATTTCATCCCATTTTGTTATTGAAATGTCTTTCATTATCAGCTGCTGCTAATATGTGTCTTTTCTGAGGAGCCAGTACTTGTGTAGTTGCAGTATTATGTTAGTGAAATGTATATGAAAACCGACTGGTGAACTGTACAAGGATTAGTGAAATCCTATAATTATAGCATGCCAGAAAACATTAATCTGCACAGGCCCAAGTGATTGTATCTGCTTTTAAGGAAGATACATCCATTCCAAAGATTATTATAATCATAAATTCCAAAAGGCTTTATTTTTGAGTGCATATTTTTTTCTTGATACAGTGTAACAGTCACATGCACCCATACTATGTTTGTACAAGTGCAATATCTATGTCAATCTATAGCAGAATGAATATGTACTGTGTATATATACTGTATATATATATATATATATATATCAGGGCTCAAAATTTCCACTCGCCCCCTCGCATTTGGCGAGTG
>NW_017306546.1:673261-678226 GCF_000935625.1 Nanorana parkeri
GATATATATATATATATACATATACATATATATATGTATACATATATTAGGGATGCTCCAATACCGGTTTTTCGGTATCGAGTACCGATATTTTTTTTTCCGATAACGAATCCCGATACAGGTGCCATGTGCCCCGATTATCAGGAAGCCGGACGGCAGATCATGACCTGCTGCCTGGCTTCCTGATTGCCTGGGAAACACTTCCCAAGGCTGCCTAGTTTCCGGACCAATCAGCAAGCCGGGCAGTGGGTCATGAGGTGCCGGCTGGCTTCCTGATTGGTCAGGAAGCCAGGCTGCCTAGCAACAAGTGAAGCCGGCTTCCTAGCCAATCAGGAAGCCGGGCAGCACATCATGACCCGCCTCCCGACTTCCTGATAGGCTGGGAAGCCGGCTTCACTTGTTGCTAGGCAACACTGCCCAGAAGGGTGCCAGGAGGCGGGTCATGACGTGCCGCCTGGCTTCCTGATTGGTTAGGAAGCCAGGCTGCCTAGCAACAAGTGAAGCCGGCTTCCTAGCCAATCAGGAAACCGGGAGGTGGGTCATAACCTGCCACTCGGCTTTCTGATTGGCTAGGAAGCCGGCTTCACTTGTTTCTAGGCAGTGTGGCTTTTTGTTTTTTGAAAAACATTTTTATTGATTTTCCACATAACATCGAAAATCCAAAGCATACAAATAATAAAGAAATAACAATATATCAGATCACAACAAAAATCATACAAAATATCGTATACTCATGTCACATGTAGACCAAGAAATTAAGCTAAAAGAGACATAGAGATTTGCATGTTACATAGTACTATTTCCAGAAATTGCTGCAACGTTGTTTCCTGTGCATGCTACCCTACCAGCAGCTGATTGCCATGTGCATAGCAGACCCTAATGACTGCTGTACCTAGCCAGGTTCGTAGGGCAGTGTGGCTTTTTAACCAGGAAGCCAGGACGTGAGTCACGCCCGGCTTCCTGATTGGTTAGGAAGCCGGGCAGCCTCTGAAGCCGGTGTTCTTTCAGGAATGGGCCAAAAAGTGGTGGATTATCCTGGGAATGAGTGTCTGATCAATCATTGTGAAAGTGCTGTGTTATCCTGTGAACACGCGCCACCTAGTGATCACTCCCAGTACTGCAATGTATTGCTAATGGTTTAGAGTACAATATACTATTATAGCATGGGTACAGTATGGGAAATAGCATTAGATAAACCCATTTTTAATAGTAACTTTCAAGCAACCAGAAACTACATTTATCTGGAATCTACCAATCTCTGTGGATACCGGATAACGAGGAGTTTACTGTACATTGTTAGGATTTCTTCACAACAATAAAAAGAACAATGCTCTCCAATAATCCACAGCAACTGGTCATGGCAATACCCACTGCTGCTCTTTACATTTTTTGTTAAATGAGTTAATACGATTCTATTGTTGTAAAGGGAGCTGTTACAATAATAAAATTAGTACAGGGGGAATCAGAGCACTGGTATTGTATAATAAAGATCAGATGCCAGATGGTTTATATTAATTTTGGTGAAGGATTTTACTTTTTTTTTTTAAATATTGGTGGACAGGATGTGAAGGTTTTTTTGTGTCATTTTTATTAACCTGGAATAGCTGGGGAGTATGATAATAAAGTGTATCTGAACCCATAATCATGCAGTATTTACACTATATTTACCCTAAGTTTAGCTCCTTAATATTATTCCAAGCAGTAGTCATAGAACTATCTAAACCCAAATGCAAAAATGTAATATATTGCAGCTTACCAATACATAAACGTGGTGGCTGCTTTAGTTTTCTTTTTTTAGGCTTTTTGTCTTCTCACATGGAGTTCTGGCTGGTAACACGCTACATGTCTTAGACAGGCTCCTCTCTATGGAGGAGCAATTGAGCCAGCCTTGAACAGCAGCATTAGCATCCTGTGGAGAGGGTAGTGCTAGATGGACTAGCAGATTTAGATGGACTTGACTAACAAGTTAAAGTGACACTAAACTCAGGAGGTAAATCTTAAAGATGCATTAAAGTACTTTAACTATTAATAAAAATGTATCTTATTTGTGTATCACTCGGCTGTAGATCCTGAAATCATCTCTGAATTGGTGCTGACACTGTCCTTCCTTCTGGAGGGTGGCTACTTTTGTTCCCCATGGTCCCTGTGTGTGTTGTAAAGTAGCCACCAATCAAAGCTCGCTTCTGTGATAGACTACAATCTCAATACAAATTAGTAAACTAAACGTGATAAGTTCTATGAATAGTGCATGGAAAAAAGTAGAGTAAATATTCCATGAAAAGGGATTCAATAATTACCTTTAAAGCATGGAAGTCTTGATTTCATTCCCAGGCAGCATGAACTTTGACTGTTCCCTCCATATGTGGCTTGTGGATCCCGTTTTTTTTAGAAATGTATAAACTGATGTTTTTTTCTTTTGTCACAAACAATACAAGGTGCTTATGCTTCTATCTACAGTGTGTGCATGATATGGTTTCTATTTAGTAAGCCCAGCACTAGCTCTGCACTTCTTGCAAACTGAAGATCAGTTATCATCTCTCCAAGGAGAGGAGGCGAGGGAGTGTCTCTCTCTTGAATTATTTAGATGGCTCAATCATTGTGAAATCTAAGATCATGTTGTCCAGCACAGAAAAAACCCTGGAGAACAAAATGCACATTTATGACCTGCTAGACCCAGGGGTTATTTATATGCAATTTTACCCGATACGTTGTATTAGCTCTGGATAGCATACAGAAAATATGTGGAAATGATCTATATATTCTATGAAAATGTGACAGATTTGTTCGCTTCTATCTGAACTGGAGTTAGAATATGTATTTAGGGATGCTTTATTGGGGCAGGTAAAATATAACATAGTCCAAAAATCTCTGTGGAATATATAGAATAGCAAATGTAATGAGGGCAGAAAAGTGAGTGAGGTGGTCAGCAAGGTGCAAAGAAGTGACAACAGGGGAATGGTAAAGGTGTGTCATACTAGAAAATAAAAGGAAGAGTTGCACACCAACCTAGTGCAAAAAAATCCTCCAGATTGATTAAGTTAAAAGTATCATATATGGACCCACGAACACCAAGTAGTACTCCCCTCTACATAATGAGTCTGTATACTGTGGTCAGCAGTGGTGGCTTCTACTGTAATGGTCCATGGGTGCCAGAAATAACCAAAAAGATGGTGTTTCTTAGAATGGCATAGGGTGGCATCCTCATTGTTTGGGAGAGTGCAGCTCCAGCTACTTCAAACATACCAGGTAATGAGTTTCAGGGATCATCTACATACATTTATATTAGGGCTGTGAAAATTAAAGATTCATTTCTCGATTAATCGTTAAACTTTTTGATCGATTAAAATTATTTTGATCGCTAATGAAAACACTCACCTCTCCGCCAGATTCCAGGAGTCCCATCGGCGATCCGGTGACGTCACGGACTCCTCCCAATTCCCCAAGTGGCTCCGTCGGCTAACGAAGGGAAGTGGGGAGGAGTCCGGTGATGTCGATGTCCGTGACGGCTGACGGAGGGAAGGGGGGAGGAGTCCGGTGACGTCGATGTCTGTGACGTCACCGGACTCCTCCCCCCTTCGTTAGCCGACAGAGCCACTTGGGCCGGTGAGTTTGCCCAAGAAACTTTCTGCACGAGCGCCAGCCAAGGCATTGGCCTATACACATACAGCACAGCAATGAAGTAATAAAATGAACTAGGATCACACTAATCCAGCACGTTATTATTCTGAGTTGCCCCACTCAAGCGGCGGCCATATTGAGTGGGGCACGTGAGATTAATAACGTGCTGGATAATGTGATCCTAGTTCATTTTATTACTTCATTGCTGTGCTATATGTGTATAGGCCAATGTAGTTGGATCTGCATGTGCGTTATAATTAATCGAAATTAATCGATTTAAAAAAATTTTGATTAATCGAACACGAAAATGTTAATCATTACCAGCCCTAATATATATACATCAGCAGAAAATAGGATTTAAGGAACACGGCAAAATTTAGCTCCTTGTTATGGAATGTGACAAGCCCAGCACAGGGGAAATGTTTGCACATGCTGGCTTGTTTCAGCACCATTAAGTGTTCTAAATAAGACATTGTGTTACCATACAGGCAGCAACTTGAATGGGATAAGACGAAAGTGATTATCTCTAGAGCTTATAATGGTCGATGCTTAAAACATAGAACAGACAGAACGGCCGATTTCAAACTTTGTGCGGAAAAGACCAGTTTTCCATCTACATATGTCATTCTGCTAACACTGGCAATCCCTGCACAGACAATGACATGCACGAAAACATATAAACATGAAGGACGAGTGTTTTAAAAATAACTTTTTTAAAGCAAATGCACCCGTTTACTAAATGTTTTATCGTGTCTAGACTTTTACTTTCAAAGCCACACATATTATCTCAGGTAAGTAACAGTTACTTAAGGTAATTACTGTAATTCAGTGCTGATTTTTATACAGTTCTTCGATGGCAAGGTGAGATACAAACTTTGGTTGAGCCTTGAGTCTCAACCCTCGGGCCTTAAGTTTGACACCTATGCTCTAAAATATTATTTGATCTAAGAAGACATTGATACAGGGAGTCTTTGTAATTTTCAGTTAGACTACATTCCGTAATTCCAAAGATGGAATTATCTTTGGCCCGCATGATAATATTTAATTATCATTAGCTCTATCCGTGGCTGTCCCTGCCTTGCCAGACCTCAGAGCAAGGCAGGGACAGCCACCCTTAAGGGGCCTGCGCAACGAGGAGGGAAAGCAGGGGTAGAATCCACAGAAGCGGGCACCAGATGGAAAAACTTTTTTTGTAAGTAAATTATTTTGTTGTAAATGCTCTGTACTATTTAATGTCTGTTTTTGGCTTTTATTATTTAAATAGTTAGGCTATTTCTTAAAGGGAAAGTAAATAAAGTAAAAAAAAAAAAGTTTTATTGTAGTTATGTATCATGCTTTTTAATAATT
>NW_017306546.1:681011-711971 GCF_000935625.1 Nanorana parkeri
GACTGGAGTGAGCCCACTATTATTAACTCCTTTTTTACTGTGTACTGTGTATTATACTGTGTAATATACTGTATAGGCCGCGGTATTATACTGTGTGATATACTGCATAGGCCGCGATATTATACTGTGTAATATACTGTATAGGCCGCTGTATTATACTGTGTGATATACTGTATAGGCCGCGGTATTATACTGTGTGATATACTGTATAGGCCGCGGTATTATACTGTGTGATATACTGTATAGGCCGCGGTATTATACTGTGTGATATACTGTATAGGCCGCGGTATTATACTGTGTGATATACTGTATAGGCCGCTGTATTATACTGTGTGATATACTGTATAGGCCGCGGTATTATACTGTGTGATATACTGTATAGGCCGCGATATTATACTGTGTAATATACTGTATAGGCCGCTGTATTATACTGTGAGATATACTGTATAGGCCGCTGTATTATACTGTGTGAACCAGCCCGGCCCTCGACTTGGAGCATTTTTATTAATTTTGGCCCACTGTGTATTTGAGTTTGACACCTCTGTTTTAGAGTGTGAACTGTATGTTTAGATGATAATTATTGTTGGCTACAATAACTCGTACATCTTTCGTGCAAAATTCGGTCAAAAATCTATTTTCCATTTTATGGACTGAAATTTGACTGGAGTTGGGTTTTTAATGTGTAAGACTTAAAATCTACCTGTCAGAATAACCCAACTAAAATTGGCCCCAGGACTACAAACTTTTTGTTCTTGAGTGCGACACATCACAAGGTAATATGTAAAAAAATGCCTAGCAATATTAATTGTTGCCCCCGTCCTGGCCAAACACATCCTGGTTTTATACGTACCAACATCATAGTAAATGATGGGGGTGATGTAACCCCTTTGATATGTTCTAGAATTGGAACATACACATTGGTCACATTTAAAAGGTGGCCATACACTGTACAACCATCGCAAGACCTTAGTCTTGCGATGGTTGTAAAGTGATTAAAAAAATGTACGATATGCCCATCTTGGACAGGCAGATCGCACTCTGAGGGGCGGGCTTCCGATTACAGCAATGCTGAACGGGCAGTGTGCGCGTGCGCACACCGGCCCGTTCGGCATTTGTCTCCCGAGCACCGTTCTAACCAGCCGAAAATCGTACGATTCTCGGCTGGTTTTCTAGCATGCTCCTTAGACAAAAGACGTGCGACCGTACAGTAGAAACGGTCGCACGTCTTCGTTCACACTGCACGATTCTCGTACGATCGCGGGATTTCCCGCGATTCTCGTACGAGAATCGAGCAGTGTATGGGCACCTTAAGTCCGAATGTTAATTGCCATGAGAATGATAATTAACCTTGCAGCAGAAAACAAGGAATGTGCAACTGCGTATGTTCCTAGTTCGAAGACAGGCTGTAAGTCAGTGGACGCATACCAATACCGCTAAGCTAGGTTTTGGCATATAAATGTCAGAAATCTCTGGTCACAAAAAGGGTTAAAGTGACTGTCAAGAAAAACAGTATGGAGGGTGCAGCTGCTGAAATCCTTTTAAAGTTGCTAGTTGCCTGGCTGAGAGCTTTAACGGAAATCTCCATGTTTGTTAAAAATAAACATAATAATTACTACACAAGTAATTTAGTAATTTAAAGGAGAAGTATTGGGAGAGCAAAATGTACCCTTTCCAATACTTAGAGCCGGTGTGGCTCACTGGCTGTCACACGCCGGTTCTATAGCTCAAGAACTGAGCAATTACAAAACGCTGATCACTCATTCCTCCCTTCTCTATCTGTTCCTCCACCTCTAATTGGAGGGACAGACAGGGGGGACGGGACAACACAGCTGGCTATAGAGAGGCAGAGCTAGCTGTCAATCAGGCAGTGGGGTGGACACCAACAATCTTGTTGGGATCTTTCCCGGCTGCAGCGCAACTCTACGCTGTCAGGAAATAGAGGGCAGTAGCCTGCTATATGCCGACTTTGGGTCCACAGAAGGACATTAGTAAATGTCCTCTGATGAATCATAAGAGAACTAAAGCAAAAAAAAGGTTTGGCTTTAGTTCTCTTTTATTGAGATTAGTAATGATCTTTCAATTTCAATCTACAGCCACCTCAATTTTTTTAACTTTCCATAAACTCAATACAATATGGCAAGCTGCAGGCATTCCGTACACCATTGGTAAAAGCCCCCAGAAATGTAAATTGCTACTTGGTTGATTATCTTACTGGTTTTCTCAAAATCCGCACTGAGATACATGACAAATTTTAGGCATCCCCTACAATTGGAGTTTCATTTCTGGTAAGATACTCCTTAGGTTTGCTTACTAGCATGCTGTAAATGAGTGACAGAATTTCTTATGTCTATACCTGTTCCAGGTCAGTGAGTCAAAGCACTAAAGCATCAGCAAGGCAGCCAAGGAACTAACATTTTTAAAGAATAGCTTAGCAATCGCCATCCCCTTTACTGCTGGGATACCACAGGGCACTTTGGAGTTCCTCCAATGAGGTCTAGTTTCAGTATTAGGACAAAAGGTTTTAAAGAGGAGCTTTACCCTCATCTTTAAAATGACAAAAGGCATCTTAAGAAACGTTTAGCAATGGTAATCTACAAACAGATACTTATAATTGCTAGGCATGTCCTGAAACTATTTTTTTTTAAGACCCAGTACTTTCCCCTCTGGTACTTGCAGATACTTTTTCTTAAAGGGACATGCAACATTCTTTCTAAAACAATACAGACTAATGATTTTAGGGCAGTTTCTTTGAAATTATGAAAAACTAACTTGATCCATGAATATTCAGCAATGGAGAATAGCAACCAGCACTAGAGGACTACAGATCCCATAAATCCATCATTATTACAGCAATGGAGAATGCCAACTGGCTAAAGAGGACTACAAATCTCAGCAACCCATGATTATTCAGCAATGGTAACTAGCAATAGAGGTCTACAGATCCCATGACTCCATGATTATACAGGGCTGTGTGCAGTCTCACCAGGGCTGCATGTGGGTCCCGGTCTCTGCGGCAGGTGCTGGGTTCTCCAGGGCTGTCCTTTGCTGTGGTGGTCTTGAAAAAGAGCAGGGAGGTGATGTGCGGCCAGACCGGCACTATCAAAGACAGCTGCCTGAGGTCCTGAGCAAGCACGGGACCTCAGGCAGCTGCTCGTTTAAAAATGTAAAGGGGCCAGTATCGATCTTTAGTATCTGGACATTTTCACAAGTGCAAGTACTTGTGAGAAAGCCCTGTATCAGTATCAGGACAACCCTGAAAATTGCAGGTTTTTAATAATAATATTTTTTCTTTTCTTCCCCATTCTTCTCTGGTGGCCATTTTCACTAATGGCAGATTCATCCATCTCCCTTTATTTCCTGGAACTCTGGCACATCTGAAATTGCACATCATCTCAGGGGAAAAAAAAACACCTGCCCCCAGAGATCTCACAAGATTTTGGAGTTAACAGATGAGATTTCCCAGCAATCCACTCTCATGTAACCTTCCCAAGATGCATCTTTTAGGCCCAGATTTCATCAATAATGCCCAAGAGTACCAGGAAGTAAAACATCAAATAAAAGTAAAAGCAAAATATGTTTAACTAATGAATGTAAGAAGATTTCATATCAGCCTGCATAGCTGCATGTTGAAATGATTTTTAAAGAAAGGGGGTAAAATGTCCACAGAGGTTTTTATTTGGCCACTAAACATACAATGTGTAAATCAATTTTTTTTTACAAGGTAGCAAATCAGCATTTATCATGTTTCATAACTTTACTTCTCGCCATTAGTAATAATGAAACTTGGGTATCTACATTTAAAAATTTGAGATTTAAAATGTTGACCTATTCTAATTTGAAATCTATCTGAATTGTGTGTCATCAATAAGCTTCGGCCCGCAGTTTTTCATACAAGCGTAGTTGAAATTATGGCACCAGTGACAGAAAGTCCTTTTTATCGGGGATCGCGGGCAAGGTAAGACCTATGCTGTATTCCCGAGTGTGGCTCGGGGTTACCGCTTTGGTACAGAAAATTAACCCCGAGCCACACACGAGAATACCAATGGATACGCGCTGAAATCTGCCCCTATACGAGAAAAAGAAGCTCAAGTACTTTTTTGCGCGTAGGGCGTTTTTCAGGGCGACAAATCGTGCTGAAATACGCCCAGGTGGGAACCATGCCCATTGGGATTAATAAGGCTTCGATCAGTGCTGAAAAACGCCCAGGTGAAAACCCAGCCTTAGCACATACCCAAGAACCACCCGAACCAAAATGAAATGCTTCATATTTAATAAAATGTATTACTTACATTTGATACATTCAATGAACATTGAAACCACTTAAGGTCCAAAAAAATACAGCCGTTAACGGTTTCGAGTATTGCACCAAAGAAATTCTTAGAAAAAATCCTGAAGGAATGACCTACTTGTGATAAAAACATTTCAGAAACAGTGTTCCTCACACTCTTTGGATGCCCTGAAAATCTTTTTTTCCAATGAGTTCTTTTACAACAATACAAAAACTTTATTACATGAGGTCAGCTACCGTCAAAACAGAAGAACACAAATCCGCTGTTATTTCAAGTCTAGATATCCCACTTACAGGAATTATTGCTCCCGAAATGTGCACATCACTGCAAACACTGCTTTTAGCCAGAGAGTTCACCTCAAGTCTTCCTATAGGGCTATTAATTCCCCATGGCAGTGATTGCAACAATTGAAAGTGATGTTCTCGTATCGGGTGTATGGGTGAAAACGTCCAATGCTTTTCTTTGCTGCCAGGAATGATGGTGATGAGGACTCCGAGAAGGAAATATCAACAGATGCCTCTGTACATAACATAGGGTCCAGAGACTTCAGGATCTGAAACATAACAAAAAAACAGTTCATTTTAATGTTTATCTGATACTGGGCGGCTGCGGGGTAGGTTCGGAATTTATATAAACTTTTAGTAAAGTCATAATTTTAAAAAGGTGCAGACAACATTTTGCTACATAGGATGCTAAGCTCATGCCTTTTGTTTAAAACCTCTCAGGAAAATAGAAAAAACTCCCCTTGCAGTGGGTCTAGCTCAATAAGAGACCTTTCCGTAAATGCACAAATCGGGGATGGATGATAACCCCCAGCAGCACTATTAAATTAGTGATACAATATTTGTTATGAAATAAATCTAAAGAATATAGCACAACCATAATCTGCATAGAGAGCCATACACTAAAACCTAGTGACTGGGTCAAGGAGGCCAACACTAGTTCACCGGAAAAGAATGGAAAACCACCCATGGGACAACTAGGAATTGAAAGTTCAACACAGCTGGACTTTGTGGAAGAGTTAGAAGATGAAAGCCATTGCTGGGAAAACATTTTTTTAATCTCGTTTGGAATCTGTCATAAGACATATGGAAGACAAACACGTGGAAAACAGGCTCTCTGACCAAAACTGGACCTTTGAGCACAAAACTCTTGTATGGGACAATTGTAACACTGTTTTTTGCTTTACGGTGGAGAAACTGTTTAGGACTAAGTGTAAGGTATAGGAGCCAAATATAGAACAAGTGAAACCTCTTTCAGCCTGCAAGAGACCTGAGCTGGAAAATGGCACTAAGAACATATCCGAAACTGATATGAGAAAAAAAAAACTTCCTGTGCATCATAGATAAGCATGCTCATAGAGACTAACATTGCACTACAGTGCCATCTACACTTCAAAAGACAAATTACAGTCAGTATATGCTGTTGTAGTTTCAACAAATATTCCCTTTTAGATTGTAAGCCCTCAGGGGCAGGGCCCTGCTTACCATCTTGTCTTGAATTGTATTGTGATTGTAATGTCTTCCTTATATTGTAAAGCGATGCGCATGTTGGCGCTATATAAACCCTGTATAATAATAATAATTTAACTCTGAATCAGTGGTAAGACCAACAGTCTCCATTAACCTTGACAGCAACTTTGCAAAGAATGGACAAACCTTGCAGGATCTGGAAAAGCTGGTAAAGACTTACCAAAAACACTTGCTGCTTTGACTACCAGGTATTAACTTGTGAAGGCACATGTGTCAGACAGACTGTACAGTCTGTTTAATTAACTTCCGTGTCACTTAAATATTTTGCACCTTTACAGTTTAAGTATGTTGTGTAAATCATATGGTACACATTTCAGTTAAATTAATTTTAAATCCAGGCTAAGAAAAGGTAAAGCAGTGTGAATAGTTGTGTAAAGGACTGCATGCATCAAGTAAACTGAACATAAGGTTATATACAAGAAGAAAACAACTACATCAAGAGAAATGACCATCTATTAGTCTAAAATAGATGCACACACAGCTACTGGACCATATTATAAATAGATGGTTACTTGCTATTTACCATTTCTGCCATTTTTTCTGCGGGAGTGTTGCAAAACTCCACTGCCTGCGAGGTTTGTTTGGCGCTCTCCGATCCAGTATTCCCAATAAGGTGAGACTTCACTGCCACTGCCAGCTTCTGGTTTGCTGCAACTAGTTCTGTGGTAGTGTAGGGCTGGGCAATGGGGTAATAGGTCTGTTGTCTTCCCCACTGCAGGGAAATGAGAAGTTCTTCTAATACTCTAAAAGAGAAAAAAAAATGCCAGGATTGTGATAATTAAATGTACACATTCATTTGCTTTGTTCTACCACAAATGTGCACATTATACTATTGTTTCTTTGCATTACTCTGTATAATAAATACAATTGAAAAAAAAAAATACATACTTTTTTGTTTCAGACATTTCTTGTCGAAATTGCTCTCTTTCACTTAACAAGTCCCGCAGGGCGCTCCGAGCCTCTCTGTTCTGCCGTTGCAGATTTGCCCTTATGTTTGTTAATTCATCTGCCATGACTCTAAAACAGAAAAACAAATCAAGTAGTAAGTAGAGATTATAGAACTATCAAACAAAACAAGATATGTATTAACCAAACCAATTATCCTATTCTTTTGATTAGCTAAATGCCTAATTTTTTTCTAGAGGAAACCCTCTTGCACATTAATAAATTGGATTTACTGCTTAGTAGATTTGGTTTATATGCTGCTATGGCTGAAACACCAGCTATTCTTTATAGTCATTTATTTTTATAACAAAAACCACAAAAAAAAACCACACAACAATGCTTATGTATTCCTAAAAAGGAGAATTATGGTGTGAGTGAAAAACACTCATTCCCCTAATTCAAGCTGACTTGTGACACTGGAGCTGTCACAGGTTGGCTCTATTGATCGAGAAGTCAGCGAACACACACCACTGATCATTGATTTCCCGATCCTTTCCCTGCAGAGAGCGGTGACGGTCAGTCACCGCTCCCCACAGGGATTCCTCCGTCCCCTCTTAGATCCTCCAGCGCTGAATGGAGGAACGGATGGGGGGAGTGGTAGGGCAGAGCCGGATGTCAATCAGCCAGGGGGGTGGATCTCAACAGTATTGTCGGGATCCGTCCGGGCTGTGGCGTGGCTCTGTGCGCTCAGCATATAGCGGGCAATAGCCCGCTTATATTCTGGGTTTTGGGTCGCCGGAGGACATTATTATATGTCCTCCTGTGACCCTAAAGAGAACTATGGGCAAAAAAAGTTTACCCCATAGTTTTCCTTTAACACACAGAGGAAATGCCAATTTTAGAAAGTGATCTAAAATGTGATCTAATCTTTTGATATATATTAAAATTAAAGGAGAAATGTAATGTTGGAATTTCACTTTCAAGATCTAAAAATCTCTAAGATCAAAAACGAATCCACCATTTCAATATTTATGTGTAGACAACTCAAGTGAAATCAATCAGTTTCCAGCAGGAAAATAGAAGAAAACACCTATTTCATGCAAAGCTTGCTAGCTACACTGCCGGGGATTGCGAGTGAATGCACCACATTTAAGACATATCAATTATCTAAAGATATGTTTAATATCTGGACTAAAAAGTTAGATTAAAAAAATTAAGCAAATTATTTCAGCCGTAAAAATTATATATATAGCACTGATATCTTCTTGGGAATTGAAACTGGTAAACCTAGAAGTCAATTGTTTTTTATCTGCCCAGTTTACACCACAATGCGGGTGTGATCTGCAGTGCAGTGCTGTATGAGAATGTGCAGACATGCTGGACTGCACCGCAGGTTACTGCTCTGCTGTGTGGGGACCTGAATGGAGTGCACAGCTTGTACACTCCAAATAAAGTTTAAAAAAACCAAGTAAATAGTGTGATCTGCTGAGCCAGTACATCGCACTGCCACCCCACCAGACCTGTTGAACACACTAGCCTGTCCGCTAAAACTGTGCATTTAAGCAAACAGGCTAGCGTGAACAAGACTGGAGAGTCATTCTGCTCAGAGACTGTCTATCAGTTAGATATGAAAAAAGTAACCCTCCAAGCTTCTGCATCATTTAATGCTGCTCTGCTGTGGCCACAGAAAGACACTGAAAAAGAAGAATTCTTCCCATACTGGTGAAGATAGAAACCTCTTATATAGTAAAGATAGAAAGATGCACCAATTCCTCTCAAAACACTTAAAGAACTCCGGGTAAAATGTTTCCTAACCCTTGCAGTGGTGCTGTTTTTGTCTAGGTTTAAAAATATTATTCACCTGAGCCTCTCTCCCCCTCCGCTGCAGCAGTCTAAGGTCCCCGAGTTATCATGTTCTATACACAGTGTACAGGATGTGAGGACACCGAGGGATATACCATTACTGCAGTCAAGGAGACAGACAGGAGGGTGCAGTGTCACAACTGGCCAGCTCGGAGAATGGGGCAAGTATAACGTATTTTTGAACCTAGACAAAAATTAAGCACTTAACCCTTGCAGTGTGGGGGGATCCCCACTGTGAGGGTTCAGGACATTTTTACCTGGAGATGTTCTTTAAAATGAATGAAACATACCGACTAGCAAGGAATTTGCTTCTCCAGACATCACACTGAATTGACATGCGCTCCAGTTGTTCCGACAGCTGAGCTGTATTTCGTGCTAGAGCCTCATTTTCCAGAATAAGTTGGTTCTTCTCTCGAGCTGTGCGCTCAAAGTGATACTGTAAGTCATCACCAACAGATGCCACCAGTAACTTTTTTAATTCCCGATTAACCTTAAAGAACAGAAAAGGGTTGTTAACAAGACAAACACAGTAGCAAACTGTGCATCAGTTAGTGTGAGTCATGTCCAAGCAACAAACACCAGAGACTAATGGAACAGATAATGGCATAAAACAAATATGGGGTTTGCCATTCAAAATGATGGTTGCTAGGCTGTAATCCTGACCCAATGGCTTCAATACTTTGAGGGGCTAAGCTGGAACAAGCAGCTATATTGGAAAAGTCAGGACAATGTGAGAAACCCTTATCCGTTTCCTTGTTCTGTGCCAGAGGCTCAAACCAACATTACACCACAAATACCCAGCTCTGATGTCCTTTACAATTTAAGTATTATTAAAGTGACATTAAACCCTCAGATTTTTTAACATAAACCAATACTGTAATGCGTGCCTTACTGTAATCCATGGTAGTTTCCCTTCTCTTTGCTGCTCTTCCTTTTAAATCTGTATCTGTTCTCATGCTGGGCAGAACTTCTGTTTTGCAGCAGACTGCCTTCTCTCAACCATTCCCCAAACTTCCTGGTTGCGGTGGGGAAGATACTGATGGCAGATACCATAGGCTCCTTCTGCCATCATTTAAAGAGCAGGGGCGTGGCCTGCCACAGGGCTGCGTGTGTCTATGGGCTCACACAGCCACTGTGGGCACGAGTGCCTCCATTAGAACGATTGTGGCACCCGTACAGGGGCCGGGGGGGGACACACTAGAAAACAAGGAATTTTAAACTTTTAAAGAAAAACGGCAACAGCCTCAAGCAAAGGCAGGACTCCTTGTAGGAAACATTAGAAAAAAAAAAGTAGGCTTTAATATCACTTTAAGGTGCAAAGTAGTGATGTTTCTTTATATAATTACCTACTAACACTGCCCAGCCAACACTACAGCTGATTATAGCAGACAGTTTACTCGATTCATATGATTAAGCCCATCATTGGGTAAAATTGGGTAAGGAGGATCCATGGCGGGACGATGCATGCCTGTGTTCTACAATAAATTATTCAATGAAGCTTGCGGTGTGCAGCCGTTTTTTTGTTTCTGTGACTATTGATGCTGGAGCAAGACTGACTTGGCTGGTGTGCACCTGCCATTCTCTCTAGTGATGCTGTGAAGGAGCAAAGATACTGGGCTATGGAAGTTACTTAGGAAATTATATGTTGCATAACAAACAGATTGACAAATGGTGTTACCAGATTACTGACAATGTGGATCAGGGCAGATTGCAGAACTACATCACTGCCTGGATGAAAACGTACTGAGCATGCATGTCTATCAAGATCTAGTTTTGAATTTGTTCTAGAGTGCATTATATAAAGTGGAAAACTCCTTGGAGCCCACTGTCTCTAAAACCACAAAACTAAGGAGCTGGCTAAAGTAGCCTTCATAGAGCTAAACTGGCCAATTATGATCTTTATCCGTTATCCTTGTATGTATGTGACCCGTTCTTCCCTGGCATTAATAGCGAGCACATAATATACTGACCAACTTTAATCCCCCACTTAAATGACATGATCCCAAAGTATCATTGACATCCTGAAGAATTATTCCTAAAAGGGAAGCGGTAATGTCATGCGAAGCCTAGAAGAGCTCACGGATCTGTAAACACATTAATAGTCTGGCACCAGAGAGCACACAATAAAAAGGAGTAAATATACAAACAGCTTGTATGGTATGAATAAAACCAAAACATACATGGGAGTGATTACCAAACCTCACTGAGAAGGTCATGTTGTAAATGTGGCCACGTGCATACACAAGGCAAGTCAGTGCTCTTTCAAAGAAATGCCTGTTATTGAGATCTTAATCCTGACAGAACATATAAACCTCTGAAGGCAGGGACGAGCAAGTGACAAGCCCTTTCCACTTGTATGTATGCTGAATCGCTTGACGTCAGATGAACTCAGCACAACAAACAATAACTGTTGCTAGAAAACAAATATGTGCTTGAGTCCTGTCTAGTCACTTTTATAACCCAAAAGATCTGACAAAGCTTGTGTGGCAGGCAATATAAAATTCCTGTTTGTACTGTCACTGTGCCTCCTTGCCATTCGTTCCAATACCAGCATGCTGAAAGTAACTGGCTGCTCACATGCAAAGGACTGTACTGTGGGAAGCAGTGTGACAGTTGCCTCATACCTGGAAGTAAAAACCTTGGATCTGGTAGCAGCCTGGGCGGCAGGGATGTGTGAGAAAGCTACATTGCCTATTTTTTTCTTTAGGTCACACCAACACAAACAGCAAATAAAGATTTTAAATGGGGATTGTCTCATGTCAGAATAAGGTCCATGTTTCTTGTGTTCGTGCTATACTTTACTATTCAAGATAGGCTCATTTAGTTCCCGAAGGGGATGATAACTGAACATTACCAAGTACAACAATGACAACATCCTAAAACAGTTTCTTCTAATGATTGGCATAGAATAGCCTAAAGCTAGGTACTAAAAAGTGCCATCATGCAACTTGAATGTGAAGTCAGCTCCAGCAACCCCCATGCCAGACACATAAGAATTCAGACCCTGTGATGGAGCCCAAGTCCTTCACTTTGACACTATGGGGGTGATTTACTAACCTAAACACACACGCACCAGGTGCGTGAATCTCAGCATGTGCCTCTTAGCATGACCTATAAAGAATTGTGCACACTGATGACGTAAGTTGAGCTGTATTTTTTGCACACATGTATAGTGCGAACAGGGCGCGAAGAAAAAAAAACTACAACGGTACCTCCGTTCATGAACTTAATTCGTTCCACGATTCTGGTCGCGAACCGAACCAAACTGTGATCAGACCGGGATCTCGACTAGAGGAAGCCACGACCATGTGTCAGAGCAGGGAAGACGGCTGCGGTTGTGTTCGTCACCCGATGCGGAATTCGCGAACAGAAGCAACATTTTACTGAACTTCCTGTTCGTGAACCGAATTGTTCGCGAACAGCAGCGTTCGTGAACTGAGGTACCACTGTATTTTTGTGTCCCGTTTACACTATACATGTGCAATGTTCAGCAGAAAAACGCAGCTCAACAGACACGGTGTGAACAAGCCCTTAGGCTATGCCAGCTAATAGTATTGGCCTGAAAAGAGGTTCAGAGGTCACAGGGCATGCAAGAACTGCTTTTGACAAGTTACCATGTGCGTTAAGGTGCCACAAAAAGGCAATTCGGTCACTTTAATTAGTCTGCCTCATAGTACACTTAAATCTTGAAGTGTCTTTCTGCTTCATTTTGGATATCTGTTTATCCTTTTAAGCATAGTGCACATTTCATTACAATGGGCAAGATAACACACTATTTTGTGCTGTTTGACATAGGAATCCCTATTCTCTAAACTGCTGCACACCTTGAGAACACCTTGAGCGCAAAGTTATACTTTAATGCAGCAATTAAATGCAAAATGGCCTTTTTATATGTCTGTAGGACTCTGAAGCACATAGCAGTATAAATATGCAGCTGTCGATGGCACTGCTATTTAATTGTTTGCAGACACACATTTAGAGCTAGTTTGGGTCTGTAAAGAAGACACAGCGTTCCCTTTATAAGTTCTTACCTCTGTCTGCACCCTTAGCTGGTTAGAAAGACCCTCTTTGTCTTGAAGTAAACGTCTCTCTGCGTTTTTTAGTTTTTCCAAAGCGCTCTTCATTTCAGCTAGTTGTTTCCATGGGTCAATCACACAGTCAGCAGTGTCTACTTTACTGTGCCCATCCTGTGCTTTAGCCTGTTTAGTCAGCACTGTGTGTGTTATTGCAGCTTTGGGGACCACAATCCTGAATGCTTCGATCTCCACTGATTGGTCAATGTGCATCCTCCCCAGCTGTAGGACACCGGGACATAATGTCGGTGACGGGGACGTTTTTCTCTTTGGGCTGTGAGCTACTTTGCTGTGTTGTGTGATTGGTTCTACTGCTTTTAAAGGCACCAGAGTTTCCATACCATCACCTGTACCACGTATAGGTGGTGAAGTCGCCATTGCTAAGAGAAAGAAACAAAATGGGTTTTAGACATGCCAATAAAGAATGAAAAATTGGAAGGAAATAGGAGCCACAATATAGAAAGTGTCCATTTACATACAATTGCAGAATGTGCCCTAGCAATTAAAAACCGCATTTTTGCCAATCCAGCTCTTTCTGACTGATCCTCAGGCCAAATGAAAAAAATAAAGTCTAACTATTAGTTTAAGAAAGAGAGGAAACTGTTAAGCCATAACACTAGCCTGCCTAGTTATAAAAAAATATATACTAAAGTTGACTTTATTCTGTATAAACCTTTCTGGTTGGTGAATGTACCATTCATCAAAAACTCACTGCATGTGAATCAATCACTAATTTAAAACATACCGTATATACTCGAGTATAAGCCGAGGGGGGGTAGAGAGAGAGATTAATTAAGCAATTATATATGTATTGTCTGCACTGTATTAGCAGTATATACTCTATATGGAGTATATACTGCTAATACAGTGCAGACAATACATTTACAATGATCCTCTGCTAACATGAATGGGTTAAATGATCCGTAGTACATGATATGTAGCCCTGTACTATGGATCATTTAACCCATTCATGTTAGCAGAGGATCATTGTAAATGTATTGTCTGCACTGTATTAGCAGTATATACTCTATATGGAGTATATACTGCTAATACAGTGCAGACAATACATTTACAATTATACTAACCTGAATGGATTAAATGATCTGTATGTAGCCCTGTACCCCCTTTTCCACTTACAGAGCTAGGTTATTTTTCTTTTAAATAAATATTAATGTATTTTAATGGTATCTATCTACCAGTAGCTGCCTCATTTCCCACCCTCGGCTTATATTCGGGACGGCTTATACTCGAGTATATACGGTATGTACCAGGAACATAAACCTGCAGTAAATGTAAATCACGGAGAACAGCCTATAATTAAACAAGAACTCTGGGGAGTTACAAAATTAACCCTTGCAGTGGGGCTAGGGTGTAAAATATAAAAAAGATATACTCACTCGATCCTCGGCCCTGCCTGGCTGCTAGACTGCATCCCCCCTCACTCCTCCTCCGCTCCGTGACTTCATCATGTCTAATAGAGTGTATTAGATGTGGGGACGCCAAGAGACATTCAAGTGGCGCACTGGAGGGGGGGACTAACCGGTCTCTGTCGCAAGATTGAGGCTCTGGTAAGTATATGTTCTTTTAGACACTAGAGAAAAAAACAGTGGGTAGCCCGATACCCACTGCAATGGTTATTTTGTAACTGCCCAGAGTTCTTCTTTAATCTGTAGTCAGAGCACAGTGCATCAGGGGGAGGAGCTCAGCGGGATGTAAGGGGCTATTTGTAAAATGTAGTAACCCAGCAGTGGATATCATGTGGTATGACCATCTGTTTGTGACAAAGCTTTGAAATAACTGAATCAGGTCAGCCAAGCAGCTAGCATTTCCCACAAGAGGTCGGGCTACACCTTTCCCTTAGCATATGTTTCCTTTAGAGGAAACCTGTACTGACTAACACAGAGGATGCCAGTGCTAACTTCCCCCTGAAAATACCAGTTGCCTGGCTTTCTCTGGCTTCAGTAGTTTAGAGACACTGGCTTAAAACAAGTCTGCAACAAGTCAGAGCTGCTAATCTGCATACTTGTTCGAGGTCAGTGACTTAAAGTACTAAAGTAAAAAGGGGTCAGCATGACAGCCAGAGAACTAGTATTTACAGCAGGAGAGGCCAGTAAAAGAAGCCCCATAGTTCCTCACTATAGGTATCCTTTAAAGCTGTATTCCGGAAGAAGAAAACACTCCCTTTGTACTGGGGCTACCTCTACACTACAAGGGTTAAACACTTGTTTAGGTCTAGGGTATCTGGGTAAAGGACGTTTACGTACACGCCCCAACAGGCTTCCTCCAGATTACAAGATCATCAACTGCAGGCTCTCCCTACCCCCCACACTGTGATGGCTGGAGGTCCCCTATTGTCATCAAGTACAATGCAGGGCCCAGAGCCCTGCATTATATGTGAGGATGCTGAGGGCCAGACAAAGCATATGGGGAGCAGGAGGTGAGTGGCATCTGCCAGGGAAGCGGGGGATCAGGTGAGTAAAAGTCCGTTTCACAATACCTCTACACCAGGGGTCTCAAACTCATTTGAGTCGAGGGCCACTCGACAATTTTTTTCCTCCCATGGGGGCCGGCTTGCCAAATTCCGTACATCAAAATAAAATGTCATTATATACGGTATGGTACAACGGACCCCAAAACACACACTGATCAGGTGACATCAGTTTCATGTAAACGCCTGCACACCGCATGTAATGATATGTTATATAACATGCGGCTAGAAAACGCTCTCCCTGGATGCACAATCATTGTGTCCAGGGAGAGTGACAAATTCCTAACCGAATGTAATCTTATCACATACAATTACATGCGGTGGGCAGGCATTTACATGCAGCTGCTGTCATCTGATCATTAACTTGAATAGGTGACAGCGGCCGCTTTTAAACGCCAGATTATGGATTCCTGCTGCAGGAAAACGCAAGTTCCTGACGCAGGAATCCCCAATTGCACATAAAGATACAGGTGTGAATGTAGACTAATACACTCCCCCCATACACATAAAAAAAACTACCCCTGAACATGTAAAATAATACACAACGATCTGCCTATGCAAGATAGGCAGATAGTACGTTCTTTTAAGTACCTTACAACCATCGCAAGACAAAAGTCTTGCGATGGTTGTAAGGTGTGTGCCCAGCCTAATACATTCTTTCTTTCGGCCGGAGCTCAGAATTGAGCTCCGGCCGAAAGGATCTCAGTGCCGGGAGGAGCAGCTCTGCCGTCTGCACCCGATTAAGATGCAGACCGTGTAGCTGCTCCTGCAAGTCAGGTATGCGGTCTGTGACCGCGTACCTGACTTGTCAACCGGCTGCGGGCCACATAGTACCGCCTCGCGGGCCGGTACTTTGAGACCGCTGCTCTACACAAATGAGCATTTAACCCTTGCAGTGTGGGTGTAGTCCTACTACAAGGGGAGTTTGGTCTTCTTCCACAGAGAAGAAGGGAGTGCATATTAGCATAACATAAACACTCCTATAAGCAGTTATCTCTATATAGGTTCGTTTGCATGTTACAAATAGAGTATTGCTATGTTAAATCAGACCCTACACATCCTAGGAGGTACAAGGTAGGATTTAATTATACAGTAAACAGTTTTAACTAAAACTTCAAAAACATAAGAAACTAACCCAATCACGTCATCTAGAAATACGGACTATGTACTCTAAAACTAAGGTTTATAGTGATGATGCAGAAGCCAGCCTTCTCACTTCTTATAAAATATAGGGAACTGGTTATTCTTCAATGCAAACATTGCTTGTTTACTTTGCGGACATCATGCCTGTAATTCGGAGGTAAGAGATAGGCTTTTAAGAACACACCCAAACAACCAAATAAGACTAAACTGAGTGCTCTTGGAAACTGACAACAGAGAAGGACTTTAGTAATCTGATGACTGAAATGAGTAGGATGCAATTACATTTAATAAATATTTTTGAGTCACGATTTCTGAGTCACGGTGAACATTTTAGCGCAATATATTAAAATAAAAAACTATTCATGAGCAGTAGCACACAATGATACTCACTGGCCATGGTGTTGCTAAATGATATAATCTCTGATGAACACGTTCCAGTAAACTTCAGATTGTGCCTGCAATACATAATATTTAATGTAGAAACAATGTTGATTTAGGAAGTACTCTACTAGTTTATTGAAATGAACGGAGAAGGTTAGAACCTCAGTCCAGAGAAATCTAGAAGTTAAAGTAGTATTAAGGTCTGGGCGTTTTTACCCTAATGCATTCTCTGCATTAGGGTAAAAACGGCCCAGCACCTTTTTTCTTGTCAGCTGCGCTTGTACCCGCCGACGGTCCGAAGAGATCCTCCGTTCCCGAACTTCCGGGTTGCGGAGGCAGGATACTGATGGAAGAGGAGCCACGGGCTCCTTCTGCCATCAATCAAAAAGGGAAGGGGCGTGGCCTGCCCCAAGGCCGTGGGCGGTCTTTGAAGCACCCCCCAAAAAAACCCAGCCACTGTGGAAACGAGCGCGCACGGTGCCTCCATTAGAACGATGGTGGCACCTGTGCAGGGGACGGGGGAACTGCGGGGAGCCACTAGAAAATGGGGAATTAGGAACTTTTAACGACAAACCCTAATGCCCGAACCCAGTTTTACAGCTCTGACGTGATAGGAAAACTATACATATTTTTGCAAATTCTTAGTGTATTCAGGTGAATTATATATGGTTTTGTTCAGGACAAATTGGGACTTTGGTGTAAATGGTTATGGAAATATCCAGATTTAGGTTTGTTTTTTTAAATCATAGGAAACCTGGCCCAAAATATTTCATTCATTCATATTCTTGGTATTACCATGACCCACAAAAAAACAACAAACAAAGCAATTTTCCTGATGTGGATGAAGACACATACTGCTCTGACCTTTTTAATTAATAATTACTATGGGCAACTGCTCCAGATTCTGTCTGCTCCAGTTTTCATAAATTACCCCTTGTAGTCCATCACAGGAGCGAGCTTGGAGCAGTGACTACTTTACAACACACACAGGGACCATGGGGAACAAAAGTAGCCACCCTCCAGAAGGAAGGACAGTGTCAGCACCAATTCAGAGATGATTTGAGGGTCTACAGCCTAATGATAGTTGGGGCACTTAAATGCATTTTTAAGATTTAGCTCCAGAGTTTAGTGTCACTTTAAATTATTCTCAGCTAAAACAGGTTTTAAAAACATTAAAGTGTATTTTCAGCCAAAACCTTTTTTTTCTAGTTTTGGATAGAGTCTGGAAGAATTAGAACCCCTGTTAAAGATGAACTTTAACCTTATCTTCAAAATAACAACAAAGGCACCTTTACAAATGTTTAGTAATGGCAATTGTAGGGTATAGCTCAAATGGGGATCACCTTCACTGGGGGAAAAAAAGGAAGTCCAGGCAGCAAAATCCTTCTTTTATATCGGACTAGAAGTCAGTTTTTATTTAAAAGGTTGCAATAAAACAGAAAACAAATCCTTGCCTTTCAGGCTCTGACTAAACAGGAAGGTTTTCTCTCTACTACTAGGTGGTGACCTTATCTCAGCCACCTCACAAAACAAAAAGTATTTTCAGTAAACTTTTACTCTCACACATCCAACTTGTAGCTCTCTCAGAATGCTGTCTGAGTCCCAGGCCAGAGCAACATCATGCTTCAGCCTTCCCCTTTTATCTCCCCTGGATAATCACTCATTAGGCAATTACCAATCCAGGTGAGAGGCACAAAACCCGAGCTGGATTATTCAGACCCAAAGTCAGCCCATAAACCTGGTCTGGGTTCCGCTAATCCTGTACATAGGATAGAAAGCGAGGGAAAATATATCGCCCCTCGATGACTTTCCCTATGTCACACAATCTACAAAACACATACTTCCAGATAATTGCCAGCTTTTCCTACCTTGTTTTTTTCCCCCCCTCCCCATTGTTCTCACAGTGGCCATTTTTACTAAGGGCAGATTACTAGATCACCCTTTACTTCCTGGAACTCTGGCACATGTGACTAGGACATGTGACCATGCACATCATCTCAGGGGAGGAAAATGTCTTTCCCTGAGATCTCATGAGATTACAGATGAGATTTCCCAGCAATGCTCTGCTGATGTAACCTTCCCAGGATGCAACGTTTGGGCACGATTACATAATTTGTGCCAAAGCAGACCAGGAAGTGGGGAATTTTTTTTTTTTTAGAAAAAGAAATAAAAAGTTTGTTTAGCTAATGGATATAAGATGATTTCTTGTCAGCATGCAGAGTTGAATACTGATGTGATTTTTAGTCAAAGGGTGAAAGGTCCTTTTTAAGTTTTTATTCTGGACTCCATTTTTCTCTCACGTCCCAGTGACTATGGTTTCACCAGACAGAAGCGAGGGAAAATCTGCAACACAGACAATGATAAAAAGATGACAGGGGTTCTAGCTTTTCCCTATTCTTTCTAAGTTGCTGCTGGAAAGTTTCCCTTAATTCTTGCCTGGCAAAATGGTTATTATTGGCACAATAAGTAAAGTAAGAGGAAGTCTCTAACAGTCCCGGTTTTAATAATTCCCCCACTGTATCCAAGAAACATACATGGACATATGCTTTAAGTCTACAAGCCAAGAGGTGATGAAGGGTTCTGTCAGATGAAACATGTAGGGTTGATATATTTTTGCAGCCTCCTTTGTTAGAATTTCCTTATTACGGCAGTGTAACCATCGGGGAATCAGCACGGTTATTACCAGACTATATTACTGGTGAAAAGTGATATTTGCTACTAAGCATACAACACAATTGATTATAAATCCATACCTGCAGGTCTAAGGTCTAGGCACTTACCTCCACACCACTAAAAAGTGCTGCTGCGAATAACTTTTCCACTGCACTCGATCAGTACTGGTGACTTTTTATACCCATGTTCAGAGATGCAGGGTGGGCTGGATGCCCTGGGTAGCCATTTCCAGAGGCAGATGGGTATATGCTATTCCATTGGTTGTTTGGTGATTAGGAATCCCCTTCTAAACCTCCAATCAGAGCCCAGCTCCTAAGAGGTCAACCTGAAAGTGAATGGAAATATTACAGAAGGTCAGAAAGTAACATTATTATATAGTATAAGTTCTCAATAGCAAATCTGTTCCCAATGACTAAAATAAGACACACAGGTTAAAGTGAACCTGTACAAGCAGAGCAACGTAATGAATTCAGATAAAAAGGAGTCTGTACTTGCCTTCCATGTGCTCCCCTGCTACCCCTTTTGCTTGCTGGAGCCTCAAGATGACTTGGTACATACCCACCACACATTGAGTAGGAGCTCACACAGGGTTACCCCCGCCAGCCAGTTGGGCACGGATATTTACCACTCAGACACCAAGTGCTGCATTGTGGGAGGTAGAGAAGAGTGTTACATGATCCTCCTTATCCAGACGTAGTAGTTTTTCCCCCAGGGTCCAGCAGGTAACCGAAATGGCAGGGGAGCATTGGGAAGGGAACTACAGCCTCTATTTGCCTTTTATCCAGCAAATCTGCTAATTTTGCTTAAATATAAAAATACACGTTTCCTTTAACCACTACACCTCCCCAAACCTTTTGTTTGCTTCCCTGCTATGGTATCCCACAGAAAATGCCCGCTCACTTAGGGTACAAAGAAGCATTTGACGCATTCCATGTGACAGCGCCGGGTCAATCAGTACTGTCACATCGGGAGAACATAGCCCTGTGTAAGCTACAACTTCAGCTGACATAGGACTTTTGTTTCTTTCCCGTGAAGAACAGAGTGGTGGAGGAGCAAAAGCAAGTGCAGCTTAGATTAAAGTCAACCTGCTGCTGTGCCCTGCATATAAAAAAATAAAAAATAAAAATATATTGCAGCTTACCAGTTTTTAGATGTTGTGGCTGCATTTGTTTTCTTTTTACAGGCTAAGAACATTTTCAGCAAGTACAGAAAATACTTGTTGATCTTGCCAGAAAGAGTGTCATTGTCGCTTCCTGTAAGCTGTAAGGAAAGCGCAACAATTCTTATCTTTCTTCTGTAAACTACTAGTCCCAGCAATCCAATAGTCATTTGTGTTGTGCAGGCTGTGTGTCAACCATGGCTGCCTCCATAGATACAGTGGAGGAGTGAGTAAAGGTGCCCATACACCTTACAATTATCTGCAGATTTTCTGTGGTCAGATGGAAAAAGTGCAACAGATTGGCCCAGGTGGAGATTACTCCCTCCACACAGTTTAGCGAAGATGGAGGAATCTGTTGCCCCTTTTCCATCTGACTATAGAAAATCTGCAGATAATTGTAAGGTGCATGGCCAGCTTAAGATCTCGTTCACACCTAGGCGTATTGCATATGCGCGTCTGTCGGGCAAACGTCGCGCAATTTTTTTACCGCGATTCGCAGTAAAAAAGTTGCGCGACAAACGCGCATTTCCGAAGGCTACTTGGCTGTATCCCAATGGAAACGTGCAACAAAACGGCCCAAAGTAGTACATGTACCTTTTCAGGCGTGGGCCGTTTTGTAGCGCGTTAGGGACGGGCGGAAATACGCCAAGGTGGGAACGAGACCATTGAATACAATGGGATTTATATTTTTGAGCGTTTTGTAGAGCGTTCGTCGAGCGTAGAACGCGCTACAAAACGTTCAGGTGTGAACGAGGGCTGAGAGTGAGCAAAGCCACCCTAGGATGGGAAGTGTGCTAATGGCGGGTTCACCAGGTGAAAAGAGAAAAAAAGCTGATCAGGAAAACTAATGCAGCCACTACATCCAACTACCAGAAAGCTGCAAAATGTTACATTTGTTTTGAGGTTTAAGCCCTTTAACCGCCTAACAACCGGCCTTTGTCGCAATGCAGCCGTTCGGGAGCCTCCTAGATGTAAACAGGCTGGCACACGTGAGTGGGAGACGACAAAAATGTAAAAAAAGGCAGCAATGCCTGTTTACACACAAGCGATCCGCAGGAGGATCGCTTGTTTCGGGTGCCGATCAGAGTGCCCCTCCCGGGGTCCGCTGTGCCTGGTGGGAGCACAGGACCAGCATGGTGGCTCTGTGACAGGGGATCAGAGGGAGATCGGTACACGATCCTCCTCCATCCCCTCTCCGGTGTCAGAATGTGGAAGTGATGTATACAACATAACTTCCGCATTCTTGTGTCACTCTCCAGCTTCAGAAGCTGGAGAGAAGTTGATGAAGCAAATGTCTCCATAAAGAGGACCTGTCACATATATTCGCAAGTGACGATTGCGGCCATTACGCAGCACATGTTACATATCACTGCAAATGTCGGAGTGAGAGCAATAATTCTAGGGCCATCAATCACTGATAACACTAAACTGATGAGCGGTAAAAGCTTTTAAAGCGTCACCTATGTTAAATTTTGGCTATGGTAGTTTTTTCCGAATTTCGCGGGTGCGCGCAATTTTAAAGCTTGACATGTTTAGTGTTTATTTACCCGACGTGACCCCGTCTTTTATATTTTACCAAAAAATTGTGCAAGAATAAATGTATTATAACATAATGTTAAAAAAACAAAAGCTTTTATTTCAAAATTTTAAGTAATTTTCCCCTAATATAGTCAAAAATAAAAACCGCAGTGGTGATTAAATCCCACCAAAAGAAAGCTCTATCCCCAAAAAATGCTATAAAATTCTTTTCAGTACAGCGTTGCATGACGGAATAAATGTCAGTCAAGTACTGCAGCGCTAAATACTGAAAAATGGCCTGGACAGGAAGGGGGTTTGACACCCTGGTCAGCAAATGGTTAAAGTGACACTAAATTTAGAAGTTAAATCTTAAAAATACATTCAAGTACCTTAACTATTAACAAAATGTATCTTATTTGTGCATCACTCAGCTGTAAATCATCTCTGAATTGGTGCTGACTCTGTCCTTCCTTCTGGAGGGTGGCTACTTTTGTTCCACATGATCCTGTGTATGTTGTAAAGTAGTCACCGCTCCAAGCTCACTTCTGTGTAGAGCTGCAACAACTAATCGACATAACTGATTATTGAAAAAGCTGTCAACTTTTTCAATCATCGATTAATTGGCTTCCGATTAGTTGGCCCTGTTCACGGCTCCACACACACTGCGCGCCGCACCTCCTCCCCACCTCACGCTCGCCGCTGCCAGACCTGCCCGCCTGCATCCACGCTCCACACGCCGCACCTCCTCTCCGCCTCATGCCTGCCGAAATCCACGATCGGCACAGGGGCGCGGGGAGAAGAAATAAGGAGGAGCAGGTGTGGGCGGATGACAGCCGCTGACAGACAGGCCCGATCTCAGAAGCAAGTTGCTGGAAGACTGCTCAGGTAAGCTTGCACTTTCCCATACATGGTGCTCTACAATGTATTGCTGGGATTTGTATTCCTTTATAGCTGATGGTACATTGTGCTCTATATTATACAGAGCAATATGCCATCAGCTATAGAGGAATACAAATCCCAGCAATACCTTATACACTCAATGTATAATGTATTGCTGGGATTTGTTGTATCCCTATATAGCTGGTGGTATTCTGCATTGCGCTGTATAGAGGACTACAAATCAAGGAATAATACATTATACAGTGGCGCAATGCAGAATACCACCAGCTATAGAGGAGTACAACAAATCCCAGCAATAATACATTATACAGTGCAATGCAGAATACCACCAGCTATAATGTACAATTGCTGGGATTTGTTGTATTCCTCTATAGCTGGAGGTATTCTGTATTGTGCTGTATAATGTACTATTGCTGGGATTTGTAGTCCTCTATAGCCGATGCCATTCTGCCTTCATTGCTGTATAATTTTACACTTTTCATTTCACTGTATTGCACACCAGTTTTGTTTTCTTTTTACTTCCACCGCTCCAAGCTTGCTCCTGTGATGGACTGCAATCTCAATACAAACTAGTAGTCCCATCACTGGAGCCATTTTTGAAAATGTATTTTATTTTTTATCCGATTAATCGAACTTAATAATCGGCTAACTAATCGATTTTGAAAATAATCGTTAGCTGCAGCTCTACTACTGTTTGACTACAATCTCAGTACAAATTGATTGTGCTGGGATGATGTCACAGGAGTTCATAACTGAGCTGGGCATGTACAGAATAAGAATCCTTTATCTCAGAGCGACATAGTAATATGTCTGTTTACACATTTTTATTTTTAATGTAGTTTCGCTTTAAACTTGGGCACTCTATTACCCCATCCCCCACCCACTAATACATGTCGTAATGTCAGCTTCGGAGGGTGCATCACTCAGATAACAAGAGATATAGATGGAGGTTTCACTGTATAAAGAGAAAGACTTACTTACGTGTCCATGAGAACAAGGAACTCAGCTGTACAGTTTCTATGTGCCCACGTCAGTTCCGGCAGGACGTCTCAGTGACGCTCACGCCTGTATGCGTGTAGTGGGCGGAGCAAAAAGGCTCTTCCGGTGTACGGTGGTTGCTAAGGAGACAGTAGACAGCTTGTGCTGGTTACTGACAACGGAAGAGCCTGGACGATTGATCCAACATGGTGAGTGATGGCAATATGATGTGCAGATTACAAATCACATAATGACAATGTACAAATTCTATTTCTTGTCTCACTATTAATCTTATACTAGGAAGCAATATACATCGAGCATATACCCATGAGCTCCACAAAGCATGTGAGATCTATAGTCGTGGTTAGACCATTACTATCTGATACTACTTTTCTGGGTCAGAGATTGTTTTAGGCCCCAGAAATGTTCCCTGGTGTGAGAATTCTCAGCTGTGCCATGTGGGATCATTGCATTCTTTTCACATTGGTTTGATGTACTGTGCTTCCTTTAAAGTCCAACACCAACCAAAACCTTTTTATTTAGTTTTGAGTGCAGGAGGAAGGATTAGAACCTCTGTCGGGGTTTTATTACTAACATTCAGCATCTTGTCCTTCACTATTGTCCATAATCGGAGCAGTCGGATGCATGGCTGCGCAAATATAGATGAGAAATAGCCAGAACTCCTTAATCACAATGGGGCGGGTTCTTAAACTGGAGCAGATGAAATCTGGAGCAGTTGTGCATAGTAACCAATCAGCTTCTCAGTAGTTCAGTTAAACTTTAACAGTTAAAACTAGAAGCTGATTCTTTCTGCTCCAGTCTCAGTAAATTCCCCTCTATGTATTTAAAACAGTGTTTAAAGAGGAACTACAACCTCCTACCTCTTACAGCAGGGGTGGGGAGCCTCCGCCCCTCAAGCTGTGGTGAAACTACAAATCCCAAGATGCATCTGTCTCTGGGAGTCATGCCTGTGGCTGTGAGAATCTTGCAATGCCTCATGGGATTTGTGGTTTCACCACAGCTGGAGGACCAGAGGTTTCCCACACTTGCCTTAGAGCAAAGGAAGGTGCCATCTTAGCCTCCATTTGGATTGCAGGTGACATGGTGCTGCACCTGCGATCAGCTATGACACCAGCCATTTGAGGGCTTGAAAATTTGAGAGTTGAAATAAGCACACTGGCAACCTTGACAGTTGGCATGCCTTGAAAGTAAGGGGGGAATTTATCAAGACTGAAGCCGACAGAATCTGGAGCAGTTGTCCATGGCAACCAATCAGCTTCTCTCTTTCATTTTCAAAGCTTTACTGAAAAAAACAGAACTGGGAAGCTGATTGGTTGCCATGGGCAGCTGCTCTATATTCTGTCTGCCAGTTTTGACAAATTACCCCCGATGAATTGGTGGGTAAAGTTGTAGCTGTCATTTGCAATGCTTACGGCTGGCCATTTGCAATGCTTACGGCTGGCCATTTGCCCCGCTTCGGCTGTCATTTCGGCTCAGTCAAGCCGAAGCATATCCCTTCGGCTCGGCTGAGCCGCTTGGCCGCTGTACGGGCTATAGTGAATAGCCCGTACAGCAGCCCTTCGGTTTGACTGAACCGAAGGGCTCCAGCGGCCGAAGAGAGCCCACGGATCAGCTGAAGCTACGGCAGGATCCTCTGGCTCCTTCGTGAATAACCCTCTTAGAAGCACGTTTTTGCATGGTTTTGCCTGCATGTTTCAGGCTTGAGCATTTTCATTTCAGCCAATGGAAAGCTAGTTACTAATTGGAGGTGATGGTTGTTAGGCAGAAATCTGTGCAAAATGTGTGCCATGCACGTTTTTTCCAGGCACTCCCATTAAAAATATTTAAGGCCAACTTTGATTTTGCCCAAAATTAAACTCGTATACTTTTTTTAACGACAGGCAAGACAAGTGCATGGACAAAATAATGGGATTCTTCATTTTGAGCGTTTTTGCACTTTTAGGAAAATGCAACATCCTGGTGACTAATTGTAGCCAACATGGATAAAAACAGCAATAAAACCTATTTTCGCTTGAGATCCACTTTAAGTTGACCGCATTTTTACTGGTGTAATATTTACTGAGGGTTTGGTACACTAAGAACCCTTGGTGTGCCAAGACCCCAAACGAGTTCCCTTGCATCTGTATAGAATGTGGTTCTCTGCCTATGGTCTAACATCACCCCAGGTGAAGCGTAGGATGTTCACATGCCTGGGTAAGTTGATTGGTAACACAAGAAAATCAATTTTGGGAGACACATCATTTGATTTGCACAGATTTTGCCATTCTAGGACATTAGAATTATTTCCATGACCACAGTAGGTTGAATTCTTGAGAACACAATGTTATCTTGTGTGTGATAGGTGGGGAGAATGTGGATCCCCTGATGGAAGGATTTTAGAGGTCCATGTAAAATTAAAGTTTGATTGTATATTGTTAAGAAGTTACAAGTTCAAAGGGATGTTTATGGCCTTATTGGTGATAGGTGGCAGCTTTGTCTGGTACTTGGGCATATGAGATAGTGGGGTGGAAAAGAAGCCATCATATTTTACTGAATCTTTCAGCTGTGCTTTTAAGGGCCAATACCCAGTCAAGAAACTCTTTAAGTGCAAGCTCAAAGTAGATGCTTCCATGCACAATTTATAGGCCTGAGGAATGTAATGTGCTGTAATTGTTCACAGTGCTTCTCTCAGCATTGATTAACGCAATGACACACAGAAAACTCTTTGTGCCATGTTCACACCATACATGTGCTGGTGCCCTGAGGCAGAGAATATAGGACAGCATTACAATGTCCGTCTTTATTATTTGTTACAGGCTCTGGAGGATCTAGTTCATTTTTGAAAGCTTTTTCTGGCCAGACCAGTAATATACATTTAGTATTTTGGACTTTTACAATATGTAGTAAATGTTTGCTAAAAATGTGAAATTGTTACTGGTCTAAAGCCAGTTTTTTTCACCTCTGTTGGTCTCCCAAGGGAAATGATCACAGACCAGGGTATGCACTTTAATGTCAAAATTTAATAAAAAGTTGTATAAGTTGCAAAAAATTACACACTTGTGTACTTCTGTGTACCACCCCCTAAACAGACGGCCTTGTAGAAAGCTTCAATAAGGCTCTGAAGAGGATGCTGAAACTGGTAGTAGCTACTGATAGCAATAATTGTGATCGCTGGTTGCCCTACTGCAACCTTAAAGGGCTTCTCCACTTTAGAGTTCTCATACATCCAATATCTGAGAGGTTTTTTTTTTAACATTGCCAAATAGATCTGGAAACAGAAGGCAACTCCTTTAAATAGACTTTGAGGTGGATGATGTAACAAGTAGTGTCTACTGATTGCAAGGATTGGGATTGCCTGTTTATCTCATATTCGCTGTGCATTAGGTACCACAAGCCTCCATGGGTTTCTCCACTTTTGAGTTGGTGTATGGCCAATACCCGAGAGGTCTCTTAGACATTGCCAGAGACCTGCAAACAAAAGGCAACCTCTTTCAAAAGTGTGGTAGAGCAAAGAGCACATTGAACAAATGCACGACAAAATGGAGATGCTCATTGCAAGACCCACTTGCAACAGGCGCAGTCTCAGTTAACCCTTCCCCCAGAGTCTCAACCTTTAGCCCTGCCAAATGAATGCTTGTACTGATCCTGACAGATAAAACGAAATTTCTTGCAAAATGACAAGGACCCTATGAAATTGTAAAACAGATTGGAGAGGTAAATTATAGGGGTATAACAGCCATGCAAAAGGAAACCCCACTAAATCTAACACGTGAATTTAATCAAGACGTGGAAGCATAGAAAGTCCCTTTATGTCAAACCCCTCCTACCCATGTCAAGGGCAGGGCCTACATCAGTTCCTGAGGTAAAACTTGTTATCTCAGACCTCCGGGGCTGGTTTACTGTCATTATGCATGATATCTTGCCCGAGCCAGGCATGAAAGTTAACTTTAAACCCTACTAGAGATGCTGAACCAAGAAGACTTTGACAAGCTGCTGTGAGGTATTCTTGCCAATCTGTGGCTGGACCAGGTAAAGGTGAGGGTGAGGGGGAAGCCGAAATCACTAGAATCTTCTCTAAACAAGATCATGTAGTTTTCAAAGGTCATGTTCCACATTGAGTTGGTCACCTCTTGTTATATGGTAGCAATGCTCTGTCCCTGTTTCCTTGTCACATGTGCTTCTGTGTTGTCACCCTGTCACATGTGCTTCCGATGTCGCTGAGTTAGATACTTAAAGGAGAACTATGGGGTAAGTGTTTTTCCCCATAGTTCTCCTTAGGGTAACGTCAGGACACAAACTAGCGTCCTCCCGTTACCCTAAGCTCAGTATACCGCGAGCTACATCAAGTGTCCATCTTCTGTGCAGTCATTGGTTGCTAGGACCACCGGGCTGTCCTACCAACCAGTGACGTCAAATGACGAGTAACAACACAATTATCCCTCCTTCCCCCCCATGCCAAGGTGCTCGGTGTGATCCTTGACTCTGACCTCACTTTCTTCCACACACTCAATCACTATCCAAATCTTGCTGCCTTCACCTTCGAAACATCTCCAAAATATGCTCCTTCCTAACCAATCAAACCACACAGCTACTCATCCATTCACTTGTTATCTCTCGTCTTTACTATTGCAACTCCCTAATCATTGGCCTACCTCTACACAGGTTAACCCCCCTTCAGTCTATCATGAATGCAGCTGCTAGACTCATCCACCTAACCAACTGCACAGTCTTGCCAATCCCTGCACTAGCTTCCATTCGCCCAAAGGATAACATTCAAAACAACCACTTACAAAGCCATCCACAACTCTCCCCCCAGCTATATCTCCAACCTTCTCTCAAAGTATCACCCTAACCGCCCTCTCTGCTCCTTCCAAGACCTCCTGCTCTCTTCCGCCCTCGTCGGCACCTCCAATGCTCACCTCCAGGACTTTTCTAGAGTCTCTCCTATCCTTTGCAACTCCCTACCCCAACCTGTCTGGCTATCTCCTACTCTGTCTGCCTTTAGGCGATCGCTAAAAAATCATCTCTTCACGGAAGCATATCCTGCCTAGGGCTGCAGTTAATGATTATTTTTATAATCAATTAGTTAACCGTTAATTTTGTTTCGATATATCGGATAAAAAAAAAATTAATACCATCCTTAATTTTAAAATAACATACACAAATGCAGTTTTACAAACATAAAGTTTATTTCGGAATAAAACTGCATGCACAATATTTTGCAATCGCACTGCACTGGAATGCACATCATTGTGGTACCTTGCGTTCCAGTGCGGGCGATCACACTGAGGGTGGGAGGCACGTTTGGGGGGCCATTGAAATGAATGGCACTGCAACGCAGCTCTCGCAGCAGAATTTGTCAGGCCGAAACGGAAAATGACTTTTTTCCCACCTTTTTTAAAATAATTTTGTTGTTAAAAATTGTCTTCTTAGCTTATAGCGCTTGAATAGCTACAGCCAGAATGACAGGTGCCAGTGACATGATTCCGCAGACGGCAGCTGAATGTAAATATAGCAGGTAGTGCTGTATATTGCTAATATTTCAAATTGCAATAGCCAATAGCAGGCTGGCTATTACACCCGCCCATTGCCTGCTGTGCCCTCCTCCTACCGCGGTGGAGAGAGCTAGGGGATTCAATCAACTAATCGATAATGAGAATAGTTGACAACTATTCTCATAATCGATTATTATTGATTAATCAATTAGTTAGTTGCAGCCCTAATCCTGCCTCAACCTAACCACTGAACTATCAATTTCTCAAACAATTCATCCCCACAAAGCTACCACCTCTTGTATCACTTGCCAATCCCTTTTAGATTGTAAGCTCTCCCGTGCAGGGCCCTCCTTACCATCTTGTCTTGACTTGTATTGTAACTGTAATGTCTTCCTTATATCGTTAAGCGCTGTGCAAACTGTTGGTGCTATATAATTCCTGTATTATAATAATAATAATAATGGGGCACTTTAATGGGGACAATCAACTTAAAGGGGTTCTAAACCCTCCGGTTTTTTTTGCTTATATCTACTGCTAGCATGCACTAGATATATAAGCAAGAAGTGTAAAAAAAACAAAAAACGCTTAAAATCATTTTAAACTTACCTCGTTATTGCCGGAGAGACAGAGCAGTCAGCGCTGGATCGGAGTGACGTCACACCGCTGGAGGGACAGATGAAAACATGGGGAAAGAAGAGGAAGATCGGAAAAAGAGACATCATTTAAGGTAAGTGCTAACATTTACATGGGGGGGGAGGGAAACATTTTTTGCCTTTAATGTCACTTTAAGTTAGTTTCATCCATTAGAGTGCCCCTTTACATTAGTTTCCCTCCTTCAGCGTGTCTTCTTACATTAATTACAAAAGTGGGGGGCACTCTGATGTGAACAACAAATGTAAGGGGCACTCTGATGAGGAATACTAATCCATCGAAGTGCCCCCTATATGAGATGCCCCTTATCAGATTTTTAAAAATCAATTTACATATGTGCATGTGTGCCTATGCACCCTCCCAGTAATGTGTCAGCCCTCCAACAGTTTCTCCAAGTCCCAGTTTCTCATGTGGCCTCTTGAGAATAGCCCTCCCCTGTGCTATGGTAATTTACCATTACAGAATCAGTTTGTTTGTTTGTTTTTGATAAATGTTTTTTTTTAAAAAGTGGTAAACTGCCTGTGTCAGTTCAGTCAGATTTGTGACAGGTTCATATATACAGTGGGCAAATACACAGTCAATGCAATATATTCAGACGTCCGGTACTGTGAGGAGTGCAGCTTCTATTAAGACACAATCAAGATTCATGTATACCTTACCAACACGTACACAAATTTGTTGTCATGCCATTGGCCATGTTACTATGAGCCATATATCTAAAGAACATCCACGACGCTCCTCATGAATTCCAGGTATAGTATCCTTAATGCCTTTCAGGTATGGATTTAAAAGGTCAGCTAAATGTAACAAGTTTTTCACATAATGCATTTTTTAAACTTTTTTCTGTGTGTGTGTGTGTGTATATGTGTAATATTGTATAATTGTGTGTGTGTGTGTGTGTGTGTGTGTGTGTATATATAGATATATATATA
>NW_017306546.1:712234-733081 GCF_000935625.1 Nanorana parkeri
TATGTTATAAAACATTTATTCTTACCCATATTTTTAGTAAAACATAAAAGTCGGGGTCACGTCAGGTAAATAGACACCAAACATGTCAAGCCTTAAAACTGCGTGCGCCCGCAAAATCGCCAAAAAAACTTCCATAGGCGACGATTAAAACGCTTTTACTGTTCATCAGTTTAGTGTTATCAGTGATTAAAGGAGAACTATGGGGTTAGGGATTTTCCCCATAGTTCTCCTTATGGTAACGGGTGGACACAAATTAGCGTCCCCCCGTCACCCTAGGCTCAGTATACCGCGAGCTACAGCTCGCGGTATACTGAGACGCCGCAGCTGAAGCGGATCCTGACAATTATGACTGGATCCGCCCAGCTGGCTCTGCCTATCTAGAGGCAGAGCGTGCTGTACCCGCCCCCTCCACC
Organism: Nanorana parkeri; assembly: GCF_000935625.1. NCBI lineage: Eukaryota > Metazoa > Chordata > Amphibia > Anura > Dicroglossidae > Nanorana > Nanorana parkeri. The sequence continues at coordinate 712,648 of NW_017306546.1, forward strand.
GTCCATTACGCCAGTCAGCGCTGGCGGATAGGAGCGAGGAATCCAGCCCCTCCCCCTGTCACGGCAGAGAGCCGTGACACAATCGAGAGGTGAGCGAACGCCGATATATGTTCGCTCACCTCCCGATCTACTGAGCCGACCTGTGACAGTCTCATTGTCACAGGTCGGCTAGAACTATGAGGTGAGTGGAAAGCACTCACCTCATAGTTCTCCTTTAGGCTGGGTTCCCACCTAGGCGTTCGAAATATGCGTGTATGACGCGCGTTTTAGGGTGCATGTTTTAACCACGATTTGCAGCCCTCAAAACGCGTGTCAAACGCGTGTTTACGAGGGCTATCCGGCTGTACCCTAATAGATACGCGCGGGCGTAGGGCATTTTTCAGCACATTCTGACACGCTGAAATACGCCCAAGTGAGAACCATGCCCATAGGAAATAAATGTATGACAATCCAAAGTTAATGCAAATCCAAATAAAATAATCCAAAATGACAAAGTTAAGTATAGGGTAATCAGGGGTGCCGTACCTTTCCAAGAGGAATTTGGTAACCAGAAAAAGCGAAGCGCGCTTTCACTATAGATTCCTCACAGGCAGAGTGCATTTGGTATCACTCCGCCTGTGACAGGAGTCGGCGCTATAGAGGAAACATCAGCTTATGCGGCTCTGCTCCCTGCGCTGCCGCCTTGCTTCCTCTAGCGCTGGCTTCATTGGCACCGCTGATTTTCTCCCGCGGCTCTTCAGGTTCCCCCTTATGCCACCACCTGCCCTGGGAATGGTCACAACTAGGTCTTATTTTCGGGGTAGGTCTTATATTTTAGCAATTCCCAAAAATAGTACTGGGTCTTATTTTCGGGGTAGGTCTTATTTTCAGGGAAACAGGGTATATATATATTTATTTTTTCATGGGAACAGCCATATGTGCCTGTTATACAAGCAGGGTCTGATTCCTGCTGACCCTATTATCTTACCAATAAGGTCTGGCTGATTAAAAAAAAAAAGCCTCTTTGCAGTCTTATTCTAATGAGGTGCCCAGGGACCATGTCTATATTTGACCAGGCTGTGAATGACATGATGGAGCACAGAACAGTGTTTTTTTTAATTAGTTGCTAGAAAGGGTTACCCATTTGCTAAAAACAAATTGGACTTTATTTTTTAAAGTAGAACTAAACTCATCTGCAATAATGTCGATAAATGCAAAGTAATGCACTTTGGAATTAAAAATAAACAAATGGGTTATACAATTATGGGTATGCCGCTGGGGAAGTCAGAAATGGAGAAGGATTTGGGGGTCATTGTAGACCACAAACTGAAAGGTAGTTTGCAGTGCCAGGCTGCTGTAAACAAAGCTAGCAGGGTCTTGTCCTGTATTAAAAAGGGGATGTATTGCAGGGACAAGTCTATAATTTTGCCACTTTATAGATCATTGGTTCGACCTCATCTGGAGTACGCGGTCCAGTTCTGGTCACCAGTACTAAGAAAAGATGTCCTTGAGTTGGAAAAAGTCCAGCGAAGGGCAACCAAACTAATTAGGGGTATGGAGGACCAGAGCTACGAGACGAGGCTACTAAATTTAAACATGTTCACATTAGAGGTGAGGAGATTAAGGGGGGATATGATTTCCATGTACAAAATGTTTAATGGTGGTAGCAACATTAGCGATAAACTGTTTAAAATTAACTCCGTTACAAAAACTAGAGGCCATCACCTAAAATTGATGGAAAAAAAATTCCAGCACAAGGGGCGAAGGGGGTTCTTCACAGTAAGATCAGTTAGGGTCTGGAACTCACTGCCACAGGCGGTGATTTCAGCAAATAATGTGGAATTGTTCAAGAAACTTTGGGACGATTTCTTAAGGGACCGTAATATACAGGGGTACGGGTACTCCTAGAATGAGATCCTAATAGGTTGGACTTGATGGACTAATGTCTTTATTCAACCTCAAATACTATGAGATATAAGGCACTGCTGCCTCCTGACTGCTACTCTCAGAAGATTTGGAGTGAGATTAGGTGATGTCACTGCTGTTCTCCTTGCTGCAGGCTCTGACACAAGAAAGCAAACCCTGCCTCTACCTATATGGCCACCCTTCTGCAAACTGATCCAGGGTGGATTGCTTTTCAGAGTGGCAGTTTGTAGGCGTTTAAGAGGCAATACTACTGCCTCCGGAATGCACGTTTTTTTCTTCTTTTTTTGGTGTGATTCCAAGGGGAATTTGACATTGAAATACAGTGCCGCAACTGCGTGTCAAAGACTTGATTGAGGGCAAATTTGCCAAGTAGCACTGCCTGCCAAATGTGACTTGCTAAAATAAAGTTGTCGCACCACAAAGCAAAACAAACCGGGACGCTGCAATTTATAGGGACTTGAGTGGCCACATGGTAATTTGTAGGTATGCCATGGGGGGGGCATTTACCGCCCCCTTTTGTCGCCTGTGTGAACTTAGCCTAAGGGGTTAAAGATCAGCAATACTGGTGACTGGTCCTTTGCCCCCTGTCTGTCTTTTCTTTGGACACAGCTTCCAGAGTTCAGCTCCTCTTTAACATAGTATTAAACTCGCAAACTTTTTTCAATAGTGAATCCAGATCAAACAAATACACATTGCCCAGAAAAGTAATATCGCCTCGACTTCCCTGAACTTCCTGTCCAGTACAAGATCACAAGGGACAGAGCAGTCTCCAGCAACTGTCCATCTGCTAGCTCGGGGAAGGGAGGAAGAAGGGAGCAAAAAGGAAGAGCAGGGAGCAGGTGAGTGGGTTGTCCTGCTGTGTCTGTGTTTGTGGAGACACACACCGCTTAATAACACACACAAGGGTGTCTCCGTAGGACCCTGCAAGGTAATGGAGCTAAAACAGGAAATCTGGACCAGTGCTCAGGAAGACCAGCTGATTCCACAGGAAGCTAAAACTTTTAAACATCAAGAAGCAGCGTCCATTCTAAGTGATTTAATAGTGGCGCATTAGTAACTTACATATAAGGTAAATACATAAATAGCACACCAATATTAAAAATATTAGACCAATTTGTGTGCAGTACACACAAATTGGTCTAAAATTCTAATATTGGTGTGCTATTTGATATTTTTTGTATTTATCTTATATGCAAGTTACTAGCGTGGCGCAATTGTGGTTGTTTGATTGTGTGGCATCACATTAATTAGTGATAGCTGATTTTGATATATTGGTGCAAGGTGTATACTAAGCAACTAGCACATGAAATAGCTTTAACATGTTTTGACTTTAATACCAACACGTATAACGCTGCAAAGTGAGCAAACTGGGAGATTGGAAGTGAGCGAACACATACCATCGCTCGCTCACTTCTCGATCATCTCCCTGCAGAGCCGTGACTGTGACTCACGGCTCCCTGCAGGGTTTCCCCCCCTCCCCTGTCCGATCCTCCAGCGCTGACTGGCGGAACGGACAGGGGAGGGGGCGGGTACAGCTGGCTCTGCCTCTGGATAGGCAGAGCCAGCTGTCAATCCCGCAGCTGGATGGATCTCGACAGTAATGTCGGGATAATTTACGTACCGTTTCCTGACTGTACAAAATGTGACATGCAGTATTTTTTCTGTCGTAACCTGAATGGACTGCGCACGTGAGAACTGTAGCCCATAAAACACATAGGGATACATTGGGATGCATTTTTAGTGCAGGAGCGTACGGATCAGGTCAGCACAGAAAACGGACGTCGTGTGAACAGGCCCTGACAATACAAAGGCTGAGGTACCAGCTATAAATTTTTGGGAACAATGGCTGCAAGGCACCTAATTTTTTTTTTCAAGTGACTCAGTCGCCTAGTTAAAAAATAATGTCTAAAAGCACAGTCTGTAAGAGAAGTGGGTTTATTCTCACCTGTCCCATCGCCTGTTGCATAGTTTTTTGCTTGCGTTAACATTAAACTTTATAGGGTCTATTTATCAATGTGTGTGTGTGGTTCCCCTTTAAACCATACACATTATGGAGTGTGAGAGTTTTGGCATTCTGGTGTACTGCGTGTCTGTAGAATTTACTATTGGATATGAGCATGAACAAGTTACTCAGAATGCTGCCAGGTGGCACTCTAGCATGTCCTATTCTTTTTGCTAGACTGTAGAGCAATGTCCTTTCTTTTCTAAAGGTGAAACCTGAATTGTACTTTACAGCTAATTTCCACATGGTATGAAGTCTTTTTTTATTTAGCTTTTAAACATACCATGTGTTAGAAAGCAACATTTGAATATCATCATGAAGGATCCTTTCATACCTGCGCAGTTTTCCTTCAGTTGCTAACTCGTGTTAATTTACATTTTTTTTTTATTAATTGACACAGCCTTTTACCCCAGAGGGATCCTTTAAATCATTTTCAGATCTTGCGGAACCCCTGCTACAATTAAGTTAAGTTTTCTTCTGCTTAAAGTTCTTCTTTTAAGTGGTGGTGAGAATTCCACCCTTACAGTCATCTAGAAAGATTATTGGTGTAAAGCTGGTGGCTTCACACCAGCCTATCCAGGCACCCATGGTTCATTGCATTCACTTCTTCAGATGGGAAGTCAATCAGCAGTACCCCATGCCAACTCTTAGGAGCAGGGAGAGTATGTTTTACTCTCCCTGCACTTCTCCTTCAAATGAGGGCTGGCCAATGCTCTGCATAGAATGGTGACCCTTTGAGGTTGGGGTTGTTCCCTTGAGGATGAAATGGTCAGGCTACAGGAAGGCAGGAAAAAATTAGAGCCCTTAGAGCAGGGGTGGCAAACTCAAATTCATCGGGGGCCGCATCAGCAGCATGGTTACCCTCAAAGGGCCAGTTGTATAGGACTATGCATCTACTCTTTATTATCATAAATAGTTGCCTCTGCATTCAGTTGCTACTGGTTTTAATAATAATTTAAGTAATAACTAGCCTTGAAAACAGAAGCCTAGGAAGAATTTCCTTTTTTTTATTGGGCTATAGTGGTACCATCCCTCTGTGGGTGGATCTCCTGTGTTATCAGTACTTTGCTTTTTTTTTTTACGATAAACTTTAAAATAGCAGCACACAGTTTATTAAGAAGAGGCACAGAACGCAGCCCGCTGGATGGGGGAAAAAAACTGCCCAAAAAACGCTCCCACAAAGTCCACACGCATCCTCGAAGTCCAAGGGTACGGAAAGCCTGCAAGGCCGCCAAGTCCACCATATGCCCCAGGGCCAAAGTTCAGGGACCGGCTGAGCACCCCCCCCACCAGGGTCAGGCATCAGGCCAAGCAGTCCACCACCCCGATCCGGCAGAAGTCTCCACAGGCCAGCAGAAGACCCAACAGAAAGGCCATGGGTACCAGGGTTCCCCCCAGCACTGAGGAGCCTGGGTTTCAGCGGGCAGACCACCGCAATGAAACATGGGGGGTCACTAGGACTGACAGCGTGTTCAGCCAGCCACCCGGATACCCCCAAAGCTGTGGCCACCCGACCCAGGTCACCACATACTTCAGGGAACGCAGCAAGACCCTTTGGAAGCAAGGGGTGCTCAAATGGAGCTCCCCCGTTCCCCAGGATATCACCATTACCAGGCCCGGGCACATGATCACCCCACTTGCGGTAGATGTCCCGATCCCCAGGTCCCTCGGCTGCAAGGGGCATCACCTCGGCACCAGGACCAGAAGCAAAGAGCTGGGCAGCAGTCACCGGATCAGCGGAGTCGAAGAGCAGGGCAGCAGTCACTGGATCAGCGGAGTCGAAGAGCAGGGCAGCCGTCACCGGATCAGCGGAGTCGAACAGCAGGGCAGCCGTCACCGGATCAGTGGAGTCGAAGAGCTGGGCAGCAGGCACCGGATCAGCGGAGTCGATGAGCTGGGCAGCAGGCACCGGATCAGTGGAGGCGATGAGCTGGGCAGCAGGCACCGGATCATCAGGGACCAGCAGCTGGGCATCAGGCACAGGATCGTCAGAGACCAGGAGCTGGGCATCAGGCACAGGATCGTCAGAGACCAGGAGCTGGCCATCAGGCACCGGATCGTCAGAGACCAGGAGCTGGGCAGCAGGCACGGAATCATGGGAGACCAGGAGCTGGGCAGTAGGCACCGGATCGTCAGAGACCAGGAGCTGGGCAGCAGGCACTGGATCATCGGAGACCAGGAGCTGGGCAGTAGGCACGGGATCATCGGAGACCAGGAGCTGGGCAGCAGGCACGGGATCATCGGAGACCAGGAGCTGGGCAGCAGGCAAGCTGAAATCCCAACCTGGCAAAATGAGGTGGCTGCTGTGCGGGCCACATTACAAGGTCCGGCGGGCTGGATTCGGCCCGCGGGCCTTGTGTTTGCCACCCCTGCCTTAGAGCTATATCCCTCTCCCCCTTTGTCCATAACTCAATCAGTGCCTCAGCCACCACTAATAGTTCTCTTAGGTATAATAGGTATGGCCTAGGCTCAGTTATAGAATGGGAGCACTACCTACAGATTCCCCCTATAATCTGTCTGTTTAAAAAGCTCAAATAAAGCCTCTGTATTTGTTACTGTAATGCCGGAGGCTGCATATACAGTAATAAATACACTAATCTTTCTGTGTTTTTTCATACTAAGTGCTGCAGCAAGGGTTGAAATACCCCATGGTAGCAATCTGTTGGAGGGCCAGACTGGTGTTCTCACACAAAAGGCAGGGGTCCTGGTCTCCAACGGTCTAATACTCCCCCTGCGTTGTGCTCCAGTCAACATTGCTTACGCTCCTTGTGCAGTACTGTTGGTGGGAGCACTGTGCAGGTGTAGTATTAAACTGCTGGAGACCCGAGCCACTACTTTGTGCATGAAAGCAGTGGTCTGGCTCGCCAACATGCTGCTAACGCAGGGTTTTGACCCTTACTGCAACACTTAGTATGTAAAAATAAATGTAAAACAAAGAAAGAAGAGCATGGTTGTTACTGAACATGCAACATGATTGCATTGCAGTAATAAATATTTAGACTTCAACTGGGTTTTAAGGATGAAGTCTCATTACACCTTTATTTTGTTCCTCTTGTTCCCCGGGGTACAAAGTCTATGTATCACTTTGTCTAATTTTTCTAGGTGTTCTGGCTGCTGGGTTGCCAGCACACCCCTCCCCACCACCACCACCTCTGTTTGACTGCGCTACTTTCAAGTTTCCTGCAATAAAGACTGGTCTCCGAGGGGGAAAAAAGTTCGTCTTATGGAGCGAAAAATACAGTATATATATAAAACCCACACACACATGTCAGACAGTCAGCATTCTTGCTAAAAGGCTGGTGCTTAAAAAAATAAAAAAATCAGTTGCAAATGTAGTATTCTATAGTCTATGACTTTGTGTAACAGAATCTTCAGCATAAGAACATGTTACTACCTAACCAGAGATTGTAAAATGATTTTATCCCACTTGCATGAATCTAAAGAACAAAGGTCAATGATTGACAAGATATCATGGCATTCTGTTTGCCTTGCTAGTCCTGATAGTTCCAGGAGATATAGTAAATGATTTATAAGACTGTTTTATCTTACACTTCACCTTCACACTTTTTCTTTCTCAGGTTTCCATTTTTTTTTTTTCGTTCCATAGGACCTTCCTGAGGTAATGTCCTTTACAGTAAACCTATCACTAGAATCGCTTAATAAAAGGGAACGATGTGGTAGCGGCTGGCACCACAGGGTGTGTTCACATTCCTCTGTGTCTTCTATAAGATCCAGTCACACTATTGCAGTGCGTAAATGTGTGTTGTATAAAGGCAGCCCATTCATTCAGATTGGATTCCCAACGCGCCAAAATACATTTAAAAAAAAGTTGCTTGTAACATTTCTGTCAGTGCATCACAATGCACTTTTGTTGGTTGCCACGCATTGTTCTGCAACGCCATGGGTCACAAGGTGTGTTGGTGTTCCATTCAGCTTGCATCACCCAGCATCGCACCAATATATGTCACGCGCGTTGCCTCCCATTGTACAGTAGTAACATGTGCATGTTACTGAAATGCAGCAGTGTTAATGCAGTAATTTTAATGGGTCCTAACTCAAAAGGGGAGAACGTAAGAGGGGAATATAAATCAGGTTTAGACAGTGTTGGTTGTTACAAATGCCTGGGGGCATTTGTATTGTGGCTAGGGCTGCAACAACTAATCGACATAATCGATTATAAACTGTATGTCCACCCCCCCCTCCCCCCCAGAGTAGTGGTCGCTAACCACTGGACTGCGTCCCAATGTGCGCCACAGCCTCCCTTCTGATGGTCCGTGGCTTCCTGACTCCAGTAACAGCTGCTGCTGTCACACCAGACTCTGGGTGGCCGCCCCAGAGGAAATAGACCCCGTAGCAATTAGTAACTGTGCACTCCTTCCATCACTGCCTTAGCTACTCAGGCCTGTTTCCACAAGCTCCTTCCACCCCCAACCTGCAGTCACAGCTATGCACATTATAGACAAGTACCTGCTGGCCATAATGCAATATTATAACACACTACATTTGAACTGGAAAACATATACTGTATTAAAAACATTTGTCCTGCGAATTGTTTATAAATAGACCCACTTAAAAGTAGGACCGCAAGAGAGCCTCATCTTTAGGGCAATGACCCGAGCCAACTGACTCTAGCTGCAATGTTTTGCTGCCAAGATAAGCCAGTGGTAGGAGTATCTAATAACTTCTCCCTGTCTTGCATCCTTAGTATAAACATGCACAATAAAGCAAGTACCGTGTGTGGGTATATAGAATGAATGTTCTGGATCATGTGTCTTTTGGTAGCTATGCTTCCAAGCTGCTATATATATCTTAATGTAAAATTTATATGAGCTCCACTATTGCTGACATTTATCTAATAGGTTCTTAGGTTACCGAATGTCATGCTCATCTTGTGGAGTCATTACTTGGTTAGTCACTGATCCAAAATAATCATACAGAAGTGGAAGTCCCGACCTACAAGCATATTACAGGCCAGTGATTTGTTCAGTAATAAAGTCATACAATGAGCCGAACAACCAGACATTAGCAACTTCTAAAAAAAGTCAGCTTGGGCAGCTTCAGTATTTATATCATGACAGGTTTACTTTAAACTAGGGATGCACCGATGCTAGTATCGGTGCCGATACCGAGTATTTGGGCGAGTACTGGTACTCGCCCAAATGCTTCGATATTCTCCGATACCAGAACTACCCGTCAGAGGAAGATTTTTTTTGACGGGCAGTGCCGTAGAGGAACATGGAGCCGGCTTCCGGGGCAATCAGGAAGCCGGGTGGCGAGTAATGAGCTGCCTCCCGGCTCCCTGATTGGCCGGGAAGCTTTCTCCATACTGATTGGCTGGGAAGCCGGCTTTCCGGCCAATCAGCATCTAGCCGGCCGAACAGCTGGCTCCTTGCTGATTGGCAGGGAAGCTGGCTTTCTGGCCAATCAGCATGGAGCTGACTTCCCGGCCAATCAGGAAACTGGGAGGTGGCTCCTGATTGGCTGGGAAGCTGGTTTCCCGGTCAATGACAATCGAGCTGGCCTAACAACATGGAGTCTGGGAAGCCGCCTTCATGCCAGTGGAAGCATCGGTATCAGTACTCGGTATCAGTGACTACCAGAAGCAAGATATCGGTATTCGTACTCCATACCGAAAAAACGGTATTGGTGCATCCCTATTTTAAACGAATTACTTTGTTAAAGAAGAGCTCCAGGCAGTTACAAAGTTCTCATTTTGGTCCAGGGTGTAAAATGGGCCTTCAAGCTGCTGTGGAACTAAGTACCATGAGGCATTGAAAGACTGACAGTTACAGGTATGACTCCCAAAGGCAGATGCATGTTGGAATTTGTAGTTAAAGCTCAGCTGAAGGGCCAGAGTTGCCTACCCCTGATGTAAAATAAAAAAATATATATGCAGCTGAACCTCGATCCTGCTGCAGTGACTGCTTAGCACTCTCTCCCCTTCTGCTCCAGCTGTGGTATGTCCCTTGGTGTCCTTCTGTATAATACAAGTCAATGGACGAGATATTAGACCGCTCTAGCAGCCAGGTGGGACTAAGGTTCGGGTGAGTATTTCTTTTTTTATTTTACATCATAGACCAAAACAAGCACTTAATCCTATCAGTGCAGGGGTAGCTGCGCTGCAAGGGTTAAAGAGGAACTTTACCCAATCACACCTTTAGAAATGCTTAGTAATGACAATCTACAAACAGATACTTCTAGATAATTGCCGGCTTTTTATTATTTGCATCTCTTATTTCTCTTTTCTTCTCCAGTGTTATGGCAGTGGCCATGTTAACTAAGGGCAGGTTACTAGATCTCCCTTTACTTCCTAGAACTCTGGTACATGTGACTAGGACATGTGACCATGCACATCAAATCAGGGGAGGAAAATGCCTTTCCCTGAGATCTCATGAGATTTCCCAGCAATGCCCTGCTGATGAAACCTTCCCAGGATGCAACGCTTGGGCACAATTACATAATTTGTGCCAAAGTGGACCAGAAAAAGGATGAACTCTATTTGTAAGGAAATGAAAAACATGTTTGTTTAACTTATGAATGTAAGATGATTTGATATCCGGTCTGATGTGATATTTTGTGAACCGCAGTAAAGGTCCACTTTACGTTTTTACCTGCCTGGAGTTCTTTAATACACACCCTGGAAACCTTTGCATATGTACCGTATTTGCCGGCGTATAAGGCGACTGGGCGTATAAGACGACCCCCTAGCGTGGTCCCGAAACGTTGGATTGGATTATGCGATATGTGTGACGTTTAGTCCTAATAAATGGACTTTTTTTGAATTGCATTTGCTGAGTGCTGGTGGTTTCTATCGTTCATTGACTGTTGTACACGGCGCCATCCGTGATTGTCACTGCGAGCACCACTATTGCTACTTGGACCGGAAGCGCTGTAAGGAGTGCAGGGGGACCTACTGTTTCCTGGAGCTAGATGAAGACGCTAGCTAAATTCACACAGGACAGAAATCTCATTCACAGCTTCAGCCTGCAGAAATGGAATGCAACAAACCTTGTAGAAGCCAGTGCAATGTAGTACAAAATGCCACACATGACAGGCTGACATAACTCTGACATGCTTCATGAGTAAGCACTTATTCTAAAAGCCCTATGAATGGGCCTCCTAGGGCCCTTTGACTATGTGCTCATGCAAAACATGCCTAATCTACGTCATCTTGTCATTTTCTGACAGTTAATGATACATTTCAATTGATTTGGCAAGATCTAAGGTGAGCAAATACCTTTCATTCTATTGCAACTAGTCTATGAATGAAAGAACCTAGCTGCCACTTTTTCCTTTGTGAATATGGAGGATGGGGAAGGATTGAGGTGCTGCAACTGACCTTGCAGAGGTCAAGTTAAGTTGTTTGACCTTAGAAATGCTTCAACGGGCACAAAGTTCCAAGCACTTATTTTCTGTAGTTATGCAACCACTGTTAACATTTTAACGTTTTATGTTACTTCAGAGCTAATAAAGCAATGGCACTTGGCCTCATTGTATAACTACTGATAAAACTATATATATATATATATCTTGAAGGCTGATTCTGGTATGTAAGAGGTTGAGATGTTGCTAGAGTTCTGTTAGAGCATAACTCCCAGTCTGCACTACTTTACAAGACTGTCATTTTAAACTTCAGTCAGGAGTACCTATACAGTGAGTGAAATCAGCCAAAAACTTTTGAGAATCGCGGTGGATTTTTGTGGACATTGCAAAGATGGGCTAATATGCTTCATGAAGGCCATGTTCCAAATGTACCGAACAGTGCAGATATGGGGTAAAAAAAGGATGTTTTGGTGGTCTGATCATTTGTGTATGGCAGGGTTTAATAATAGCTAGCCCTAAACAAAGAGGCTACTAAGCCCTGCTTTCTCAGAACTGACCGAGTAGGGGTGTCCTCTTTAGGATCAGCCACTAGGATCAAGCTAAACCTGCAATTTGCATGCACATTTCTTCCGCATCTACAGTCCTCAGTCCTTGTGGTCAGCCCCCCGCTAAGGAAGCAAATCCTCTGTGGCAGACACTCTCTCCACTCAATACCATTCTAAGGGCTCCTGCAACTCTTCATTCTGCAGATCTAGTGGTTCCTGCATCTGCAGTTACCATACTAAGGCATCATCTTCACTACGGATTTTGCCATATCAGTGCTACTGTGGATATCCCAAATCCTATTTTCAGATCCATTTTGAACTGCAGCCACATACTTATTGCTCAGATTAAAAAAAAAAAAAAAATAGTGGATTGCATTCTTTGTTGTTTGTAGAGAGTATTGCCTTTCAACATCAAAGAATCCCTATGCAACCAGTGGCTTGGTGACCATTTCAGTATTCTTTGCACATTTCTCCATGTTCTTTGGTACACATGGCCTTGTTTTCATTGTTGCCTTTCAACTTCTGCTGTAATGTCAGGGCTTGAAGGGCGGTAATGCTGTATAGCTCCACACACTAGTGTTCTGGCAAGGCCTTTCATAATAATTTGGGTGGATGAGATGTTTTCTCTGCTGTGCATGAGTTTGTGTCCTCTAGCATCAATGGATTCCCATCCTCAAGAGAAAGTATAAAGTGAAGTTGTGGCAAGGTTATGGACACTAAAGTATTTACATATTCATAAGAAGCCATAAGTGGTCTTTCAAGCAAGCACTCCCTGACCTCTATAGCTGTAAGCACAGTGGAACAATTCATCCTCAAAGTTTACAGCAGAAGCACTTAAAGGAGAACTATGAGATGAGTGATTTCCACTCACCTCATAGTTCTAGCCGACCTGTGACAATGAGACTGTCACAGGTCGGCTCAGTAGATCGGGAGGTGAGCGAACACATACCAGGTTCGCTCACCTCTTGATCCTGTCACGGCTCTCTGCCGTGACAGGGGGAGGGGCTGGATTCCCCGCTCCGATCTGCAGCGCTGACTGGCGGAACGGACGGGGGAGGGGCGGGGAAAGCTGGCGCTGCCTCTAGATAGGCAGAGCCAGCTGTCACTCACTCAGCTGGGCGGATCCCGTCATCTACGTCGGGATCCGCTGCGGCGTCTCAGTATACCGAGAGCTGTAGCTCGCGGTATACTGAGCTTCGGGTAACGGGAGGACGCTAGTTTGTGTCCTCCCGTTACCCTAAGGAGAACTACGGGGAAAAACACTGACCCCATAGTTCTCCTTTAAGTAATTCTCTTGGGCAACTCGCCTCACCCTGATCCCTCCTTCCAGGGCACCTGCTCTAAATCATTCAGCAGTGAGGACTCATTTTATATTCTCATTTACTGCTTGTTAAGAATATGACAATCTACAAACGGATACTTAGAGGGTTACAGGCTTTTTATTCTTTACATACCTTATATTTCTTTTCCTCCCCATTCTTTTCATGGTGGCCTTTTCACTAAGGACACATAAATCCATCTCCCTTTACTCCCTAAAACTCTGGCACATTGGACTGGAACAGGCGACCATGCACATCATCTCAGGGGCAAAAATGCCTTTCCACCAAGATCTTATGAGATTTTGCAGTTTACATGGGATGTGCTGCTTGTACTTAACGTGTGTGTATGTACTATATTGGTTCCACCATTGTATTCTTGTATGAATGAATGAAGGGTATTTGTTCAGAAATATTTATCATGATTGTAATGCATCTAGATATATGTTTTGCTGTTGATTTGTTATGTAGAATCCTCAGTCCTGACCAGAATGTCTGTGATCTTGGTGCCCCCTGGCTGACCGGGTCAGGCAATGCCTTCCCACAGGACTAATGGATCTCGAGATTCAATTATCCCAATGTTAAGTACATAAGCTTGCTTGGACCTCCAGCCAAGTTTCTTCAGCTGTAGTCCCCACTGGAGACAGCCAAAAGTTCTACAATTTAACTCTACAATGACCTTAGTGTTTTCTGTTATCTGAACTTTATCACAGATACTTCAGTACTTCCATAGGATTGATTTTTGTTGAAGTTCTGCTTTTTAAGTGGGAACCCTACCTCTTACTGGAAAGCAGTATAAACCTTTAAAAAAAACACACATTAATCAAAACTAAATCCAAAGATATAGACAGCGGAAGATAAATCCACATCTGAACTTTTTCCTCTAAAAGCCAAACTTAGCCTGCCCCCTGCCTATTAAAGATTGTCACAGTTTAGTGAAATCGGCTAAAAATACCACATGGGAATCTTGCAAGATGTAAACAGCAAGTGATTCAGCTTACTCTCAGCTAACCAGACCAAACAGACCATATGTTTGGGTTGAGGCGGCCTTTAAAGTGAACCTTCCTGCTGCCCTTACATGGTTCACTTAGCTCCCCTCCCAGGCAGCACCTACTTACCTTTTTTTTTTTTTTAACCAAAAATGTGCTTTCACTGCGTTCCAGGGCGTTTGCATGCATTATTGATGCATTCCAGACCAGGAAAAATAGGGCATGCTGCAGTTTTTTTTACATGCTCTGGAACTGAACGATGCGGTGTGAACTAGAGCCCAAAATACCATTGGAATACATTGGACGCAGTTTTGATCCGTTCTGTAACTGCTCTGCTCCTGGAACACGCTTGGCGTGAACTAGCCGTTCTTTAATCTGGCTGAACTGTGTTCAGCCGCTGGGCTTGTGGTAAGAAAGCCCCAGTTAGGTTTAAGATTGACCGGCCACAATGTACACAGGGAGACGCCTATGGCTGTGCCATGCAGAAGGTGAGTCATTCACATGCTCCTCCATACTTAGAAGTGAAAAGAGCAGTGAGGGAGCGAGAAAAGGTGGGTGTAGCAGAACTAAAGATTTTTTTTTTTTTTTTAATACAAACACCCTGAAATTGCAAGTGCACACTTGCAAATATGGGTTTCTTTTGGCTTTCTCAATATGCTATGACCTCTTGGTTTGAGCTCTGCAAGCTGCAATCCTCCACATCTCCCTCTAACCCCACTGCCTCCGACGTAAGGCTTACATTGGCGGAATTGCAGAGTTTTAAACATTTATGGCAGCTGGGACTGTGTTTAGACTACACAAGCTGACTGGCTTTGTGTTGGAAGTAATTTGGGTGGCTGTATAGCCGCCCTATCATTTCCGTGGGCTACAGAAGGTGTGCTACCCACCCCCCTTCCCGCCATGTATCCAAGGCTTCATTGCCCATCCTGTGATACTGGGACAGCCACTGGGACAGCCATGGCGGGTGTTTGTGGCAAGATGGGAGGGAGACCCGCGACAAGCCAGAGTTTGGCCTTCACCTTTAGTTGTGCTTCAAGTTGTAAACTATATAGAGAAAACGCTAAATATGAAGATGGTTTTTAAACACAGTAATATGTTCCTTTTAAAATGGCAATCTTAGAAATTGCTAGATAGTTTTAGAAATAATCATGGCTAAAAGGCATTCACAGCCGATTTGTGGAACAATGAGCTTGCAAAGCGGCATTACTTTTAATTTGCATGTTTCTTTAACATAGGCCTACTTATTTTCTTCATAATCCAATTCATGTGACATGGTAATCCCACGTAATTACTAATAATACAATGTAGGCCATAAAAGCACGCTTGAACTTCTCGAAAGAGTCTGCTTTTATTTTTCTGTGGCATGTCATTGTTTTTAGAGAGCTTATGTGCAGTTGGCTTTCTGCTACAGGCAATTTAATTAAAACTGACAAAAAAGGAAATCTGTTATTTTGAGTCTTGAAGTCCACTGATTTCTTTTTCCTAATTTTGTATTCTTTTTTTTATCATAGCTGTCATCTGTCTGTGATTTCCAGGGACATCATTATTGTTGGATTAGTCTCCTACAACAGACAGCAGTAAACAATAGTAGTGCTTTCGGCATCCTTAATGAATAGTCCACCTTTCTGATCATGTTTCTGACCATATTACGGGTGTGACATGAAACATGGTCACATTCCCCAATCCCCATCCTCACACAACCTCCCTGCTTACCTGAATCGCGGGGTGCTTCTCTCCACAGGCTTCGGTTGAAGGCTTTGTTCACACCTAGGTGTTTTGTCGCTCAAAGCTAAGGGCAACTAAGCACTCAAGACAAGGAATCCCATTCATTTCTACGGCCCACACCTGCAGGTTTTGTCACACAAAGTTTCCCATTCAAGTCTGTGGGACCAAAAATCTCTGTAACCTGCCAAAAAAGTAGCTCATGTACAAAAAAAACATGCAAGAGGCACTCTTACATGGCCTTTCCTATCAAGTGCAAATGAAGTGAAATAAAGTTATTAGTGCAAATGTGTGAGCCCCAAGGAGAAGCTTTTGAGAAGAGTGGGGCCCTCATGCTATAATGCTCATGCTCCCTGCTGATTGGAGAGCTCTGGCTAACTCTACTAAGGGTATGTTCGACCTCGGCAGAGAGGCCACTGCTTCCCTACAGAGAACAAGGGTCCCACTCTGTAATATGCTGCCAGAGGACAGGCTTTTCTACTTGGGCTGACTGCTTTTTTAATTAAAACAAACTGTAACATTTTTATAAGATATATATATATGTATATATGTGTGTGTGTGTGTGTATTTTGTTTATATATTTAGCTATTTAATTTGTTTTCAACATGACATATAAAGTTTGCTGCAGACTTAGGGGTATATTTATAAATCGCAAGCCAAATTTGCGAGCGAAATTCAGAATACATGGAACAGGTACAGATAGTACACCCGTACTGGTGGACGGGAAGGACCGTTCGCCGAAAAGTAAGTATAGCGGGAGAGAGATTTGTGTGGGTAATTCCATTTTCCCAAATTACTTGGGAAAGTGAATTTACCCTTTAGGCTTGGTGCAGACTTGGCGATTCCCGGGACGTGCGATCCTGTGCGGTTGCATCCGCATGTATGGGGTTACATCTGTGTGACAATCGCTGAAAAAAAGGTAGATGTACCTATTTTCACGACGCATCAACCGTGATCATGTATACCAGGCGGTATTGCAGCAGGAAAACGCGCAATCTGCCTGGCACGACTGGGGTGCCATTAGAAAATAATGGCACTGACAGCACGATCGGCGATGGTGTGCGATTCCGTGACCACCCAGCCATCCGCTCGGTTTCGTGCACAATGACCGGGCAGTCACGGATCGCACACCACTGCTGATTGTGCTGTCAGTGCCATTATCTTCTAATGGCACCCCAGTCGTGCCAGGCAGATTGCGTGTTTTCCTGCTGCAATACAGCCCTGCCCGTGCGGTTGCACACGATTGCAGTTGATAACACTGCGCGTTTATTCACATGCAGATGGGGGCAGCGGGGCTGATTTTAATTTTTTCCATTTTTATTTACTTTGTAAAAAAAATTCATTTGTTTTTATTATTTTTTACTTTATCACCTTTTTATTTTTTACATTTTTATTTAGTTACATTTTTAATTATTATTGTTTACTTTTTTTTTTACTATTTTTTTTAAAATTAACTGTATTGCTATCACACAGGGGTTAACAATCCCCTGTGTGATAACATTTGGAGGTGACAGGTACTCGTTATTGAACCTGTCACCTCCAACACAGGAGTTCTAGCAGTAGGGCTGCAACAACTAATCGACATAATCGATTATAATCGATAATTGAAAAAGTTGTCAACTTTTTCAATAATCGATTAATCGGCTTCCGATAATTTTAATTTTTTCCATTTTTATTTACTTTGTAAAAAAAATTCATTTGTTTTTATTATTTTTTACTTTATCACCTTTTTATTTTTTACATTTTTATTTAGTTACATTTTTAATTATTATTGTTTACTTTTTTTTTTACTATTTTTAAATTTTGGAAATAATCGTTAGCTGCAGCTCTATCTAGCAGGCACACGCACACACCAGCTCAAAAAGAAATGCATACACGCAATAGGTTGGACTTGATGGACTTATGTCTTTATTCAACCTCAAATACTATGTAACTATATAAACATTTACAGGTAGTGAATCGTACACTCTAAATTCAAACATAGTGACAGGAAGATTCACCTGCAGTGAATGTTTCATGAATGCTACATTGAATGCTTTAAACATATGCCTCTTAGTGACATTTCTAAACCTATGTGATGTGCTTTTGTTTTGCTGTGGTTTGCAGAGACATGTGCTGTAGAAAGCTGGAATTGTAAGTGTTCCTGGAAATAAGTCACTCTTCACATTAGCAGTTGCCAAACCTAGTGAGTCACCTGTGGCCAGACTATTTTTCACGAATCTGCACTATGTATTTCTCAGAAACAGACTGAGCATTTTTTTAGGTTTAGAGTTCACCTAGGCCTGGTACACCCGATTGGCATGCCCATTTACAAGCATTTTAAATGTCTGATATACACATGGTGAAGGACTCACTGCATTTGTCCTAAATGGGAAATCTCTATCTTTGGACAGCAATACATGGGTCACTCGAAGCATTTGTCCTTATACATACCAGGTTTACTTGATACTTTAGGTTTGATCTCCATAGAGACCAGAGACAGATTTAACACTGAATGTTTTAAACAAAAACTAGAGGCCACCACCTAAAATTGGTGGAAAAAAAATTCCAGCACAAGGGGCGAAGGGGGTTCTTCACAGTAAGATCAGTTAGGGTCTGGAACTCACTGCCGCAGGCGGCGACCTCAGCAAATAATGTGGAATTGTTCAAGAAACTTTTGGACGATTTCTTAAGGGACCGTAATATACAGGGGTACGGGTACTCCTAGAATGAGATCCTAATAGGTTGGACTTGATGGACTAATGTCTTTATTCAACCTCAAATACTATGTAACTATGTATCAAAATAATCCATAATGTATGTATTTATATAGTGCCTACAATTTACGCAGCACTTTACATACTGCACATTCACATTAGTCCCTACCCTCAAGGAGCTTACAATCTAAGGTCCCCATTGCACATGCATACAGGGCCAATTTAGACAGGAGCCAATTAACCTTCCAGCATGTCTTTGGAGTGTGGGAGGAAATCGGAGTACCCGGAGGAAACCCACACGAGCACAGGGGAGAACATGCAAACTCCTGTCAGAGATTGGAACCAGAGACCCCCAGTGCTGCAAGATTTCAAAGCTACAGTATGTCAGACAGTTTTGCATGCCAGTCAAACGTACTGCAGTGTGGTTGGCAGAATTAACTGGAATGGGCTGATTTTTATGTCTGAATGGGGCCTAATTCCTGCAAAGATGGAGACCTGCATGCAGCTAACTGTCCTCACTCACCAGTGCAGGCGTGCAATTATGACCGCTTGGCTACATAATGGAAAGAAGAGTGGGGATAAGATTCCGCTCCCGGACCCCATGTCATCTTCCTTGATACTTCCAGCTTCCTGTCTCTCCCTTCGTGTCCGCAGCAGCTCTATTCGGCACTCGGCAGCAGTTCTGTGTGATGAGGGGGCGGGGATTACACCGCTCCCTCTCATTGGCTGCTGCCCGGCTGGATGATGCTTCACGCTGCGCCCGGCCAAGATGAGGGGAGCAGCGTGAAGCATGTAGGGCCCAGGACGGGAGGAAGAGGTCCCGGGACTGGTAATCAGCGGTCACCAGTGGCCCCTTCCTCCTGTCCTGGGCCCCCTCCAAGTGGCCGAACTCCAGGGCTCGGTCGCGGCCGCGACCTCTGCGACCCTGGTAGTTCCGCCACTGGCCTTCACCACTCTTCTCATAGATGCAGGCATCTAATGGTTACCTGATCAAGCCAGAAAGGAAGGTGGAATAGGCTTATAACTATGGGTACCCTAAGGGGCCAACTTAAAAAGTAGTGGTATGGCATTACTATGGCCATACTGCTGCTTACAAAAAAATACATCAACGTATTTATAAAGCACAGTGGTGTGCTTTACAAATGTGCCCTCTGCTTTGTTTGCATTGGGACTTTGAAACAAGTAAAGCTCCATTAGAGAGTGATTTTGTTTACCAGACAGGAATTGAGGGTGATTTTCCAACAGCAACCCAGATAGGAATAAAAAACAATTCATTTAAAAGAGCAGGGGTAGACTATAACCCGTCAGATTTTAATTTCTGTTTGTGTAACTGTTGCAGATTTTCCTTTACTTACTGTCTGGGGAAACTATTGCTATGGGACAGAAAGTGAGGGAAAATCTCGCAAACAGAGCCCAGAATAGCAGTAGAAACCAGACTGGTGGTTCCAACCCTTTCCCACTGAATAAAGAAGCTTGACATGCACTTTAACCACTTGAAGATCGAGGTTTTAAACCCCCTTCCTGGCCAGGCCATTTTTCAGTATTCAGCGCTGCGGTACTTTGACTGACATTTATTCCGTCATGCAACGCTGTACTGAAATTAATTTTATACCAATTTTGGGGACATATAGAGCTTTCTTTTGGTGGTATTTATTAACTTGGGTCATTTTTTTACTAACATTTATTATAACCCACATTTTTGGTATGTGGGGTCGGGGGACTTTAAAAAGAAAAAAAAAATTGTGGGTCCCCCCCCCTTTTTTCATATGTGACTTTAATTTTGTTTTGTAACTTTTACTTTTTTAAAACTTTTTTTTTTACTTAAAGTGACATTAACTGCCTCCGGGCCGGCCGTAGTAGAAAAACGGCCGGCCCGGAGCTCTCTAGATCTGAGCGGGCGTCTCTAGACGTCCGCTCAGACACGCCCCCTCGCGCG
>NW_017306546.1:733296-762026 GCF_000935625.1 Nanorana parkeri
CTGGTTAATAATAAATGTTTCCTAACATAATGTAAAAAAAACTTTTTTTTTTCAAAATTTTCTGTAATTTTTCCTAATTATAATAAAAAATAAAAACCCCAGTGGTGATTAAATACCACCAAAATAAAGCCCTATCTGTCCCCAAAAAATGGTATAAAATTCATTTCAGTACAGCGTTGCATGACGGAATAAACGTCAGTCAAAGTATCGCAGCGCTGAACACTGAAAAATGGCCTGGCCAGGAAGGGGGTCTAAACACCTGGTCTTGAAGTGGTTAAAGGCTATTTGTTTTCCCTCCCCCCAATGATAGTGCCAGGACTTACCTTAAATGATGCCTCTTTACTCTTTATTCGATCATCTTCTTCCTTACTGTCCTTTTCAGCTGTCCCTCCAGCGCTGTTGCGGGTCTCCGATCCAGTGCTGATTCCTCTGTCCTCCTCTTCTCTCATGTCCCACGGAGTCTGTGCGGGTGCACGCTGCTCCATAGACTTACCTTGTGTCTCTCCTCCTCTCCTGACTGAACGTCTGAACTGCGCATGCGCCCGCCCGAGGTTCTTCAGATGTTCAGGAACGCTAGGCGAAGACACAGGTAAGTTTAAACCTGTTTCAAAAGGTTTTTTTTTTTTTTTTACGTTTTTGCATATATCTATTGCTTGCTAGCAGTAGATATATGCAAAAAAAGGGAGAGTTTAATAACCCTTTAACTTTATTGCTAAGAAGCCACCCTATGTGATAGCCAATTTACCCAGACAGGTCCTCTTTATGGAGACATCAGGGGTCTCTAAGACCCCTAATGTCACCTAGTGACCTCCAAAGAAGCTGATGTAGCAGAGATCTGCTTCACCAGCATCTCTCCAGCAACAGAAGCCAGAGAATGACAGCTGAATGTGGAAGTGTTGTAATATTGATCACTTCCTACATTCAGAGAACAAATGAGAGATCAGAGGGAGATTGTGTGAGGATCTCCCTCTAATATCCGGTGACAGGGCCGACGTGCAGGTCCCGGGCTCATCGGAGCTCGGGATCGCCGGCGGCGGAGGGGGCGCAAACCCACATGCATAATACAAGCGATCCGGCGGCTCTACAGATGCCATCGCTGGCTGTTTACAATTTAAGCAGGATGGACGAGGACGTTTAAAAATGCCGACTCATATTCAAGAAGTTCCCGGCTGGCCCTTTAAGTACATGTTTTAATACAGGGGTGGACAAATGAATATGGAATTCAAGTCCAGTCTGTCCTATCCAGGAGCCAGAAGGATTTTTAGGAGCCAACTTCATTGACAACAACTAGAGAAATTCTCAGAAGTTAGGCACCAGCTGTAATTTTTAAGGAACATTTGCTATCTGGCTCCTGGAATTTGTCCAGCTCTCCTTTAATAGTTCAGAAAGCTTGACTGTAGAGATGACGCCGATAGCATTGTGTTTTAGAAGTGCACTATGTACCCCTTTTGAAAACCAGGTGTGGATCACCGAGTCTCGTTGCCACATTTTTTTTTATTGTCCTTCCCTAATTGCGGCGTCAGCTCCACTGACAGCAACTATAGAAAACCTAAAAATTTAGGTGGCAGCTGTCATTTTTAAGGGGCATTGGCTACCTGGATCTTGGGATTTGTCCAGCCCCTGCCTAATTGTATGTAAGGGTTTTCCAAACAAACCGCTGTGATTTTAAATAACTAAAAATACTTGCTCAGTTCTATTTGATATCTGATTTGCTAAAACTAAACTGCTACAATGAGCTTACACTAAGAAGCTGAAGTTCACCTTGGAGAACACATACCATCACTTGGGAACCTTTGGCCTGCAGAACTATCCTATAATCTGCGTCCTTGGTATTTGATGCCAGGATTGTAAAGTTTTTGTTTTTTTTCACATCGTAAGTAAACTTGTTCAGTCCAGTTCAGCAATGAAATGCTGCCAGTATTTAGTTTGTAGATTACTTTTGGTTATTTGTTTTTCACGCAGTGCTGACTGAGAGGGTTAATCAGAAGTTGGCATCTCATTTAGAGCAGTTTAAGAGGTGTGGAATCTTAGTATAAAACAAAGATCTTAGTTATAATGATGGCAGAAAGTAGCTATGCAATGAAACCTGACTACAACTTCAATATTACAACCTTTTCTTGCTGAAATGATATTTAAAGCAACACTGCCACTATAGTAACGAAGTTTAAATAAAACCATACCTGTAAAAAACCTTTCCTGCTGCCAAACTCAACTCTGATCCTGAGTAATCTTCTGCTGAAGTCCACAATAAAGCCGACACTCTTGGAGTGTCAATCTCTTGGCTCCTCACAGCTCTCAGTGGTTCCACCCGTCATAACTGTGTCCTGTAATGCATGGGTGATAGAGGGAGGAAACAGTGATTGCAGTGAGGGACCCCAACGATCGACACTTCCTTGTCTGTTTAAATGGCCGTCCCCACTTGTGCCCTGCTCACACTACAATGCAGATATTGTTTAATGGATGTATATCCTCCCCAGAAATACACTGAACTGGACAGCCGTGTGAATGAGATAAACCACACACAGTATATAACAGTGGGTTGTAATCTAAGTCCCCGTTCACATTGAGCGGTTTATGGCGCAAATGTCCGCTCCAAAATCACGCATATTTTCACGCGATATCGCTCTATGTAGTTAGTCCAATGCATTTCAATGGAGCTGTTCACATCTTGCAGCTCAGTGTCGCCTGTAGCTCGTCGCTGTTGCTTGTACATGACCCTTTTTTGCACGGATGTCGCTCGATTTTGCTCTTGATTGCTTACAGCCCAATACGAAAAGATGTGCGACGTAGCGCAACAAGTCGCGCAATATCGCTCAGTGTGAATGGAGAATAAGGCCCCATGCACACTAAGCGGATTTCAGCCGCAATATCGCAAATTTTTGCCGCGAGAAGTCGCCGGCCGATGATTTTCAATGGAGTGGTCTTAATGTACAGCTCCATGTCACCCGTCGCGGTCGCAAGTCCTCCTACAGGACCCTTTTTTTCTGCGGATTTTGCGCGATTTTTCTTTTTTTTTTTTAATGCAGCGGTTAAGGTCGCGCTACCGTCGCTGGAACGTCGCCCCAAAAGTCGCGCTATCCCGGCCACACGTATCCGCTCCAAAAGGTATGTCGCTTAGTGTGAATGGGGCCTAACAGTTTAAAGGAGAACTATGAGGTGAGTGCTTTTCACTCACCTCATAGTTCTAGCCGACCTGTGACAATGAGACTGTCACAGGTCGGCTCAGTAGATCGGGAGGTGAGCGAACACATACCAGGTTCGCTCACCTCTCGAAGCTGTCACGGCTCTCTGCCGTGACAGGGGGAGGGGCTGGATTCCCCTCTCCCCACTCGGATCCCGTCATCTAAGTCTGGATCCGCTCCGGCTGCGGCGTCTCAGTATACCGCGAGCTGTAGCTCGCGGTATACTGAGCTTAGGGTGATGGGAGGACGCTAGTTTGTGTCCTCCCGTTACCCTAAGGAGAACTATGGGGAAAAACATATAGTTCTCCTTTAAGAAAATGTTGAAATGATCTAGGTACTGTGAGTGCCAATTATACATTTGTGACATTGTGTGCATGTAACCATTTGAGTGCACAACAAAAGTCTAGAACAGTGGTTCTCAACCTGTGGGTCGGGACCCAAAAGTGGGTCGCGACCCACAGTTGAGGGGGTCCCCACATGCCTTGTGCTGCTCTAGGTAAGAGGCTCCTCAGCCTCCTCCTAGCGCAGCGGTGTCAGTTCCCCTAGGTGGTGCTGCAGCAGCAGTGGCCAGAGAGGATCAGAGAGAGGGGAGCAGGCAGGAGAGAGGGGAGGAGGTGAGTGCCTGATCACCACAGAGCCCACACTGGACGCCTACAGAGAGTCCCAATAGCCACCTGAGAGCCCGCATTGCCTCCCGAGAGCCCACACAGATCATGCTGTTTATAGTAAACTGGATGTATATGTTCCCATGGATGCCATGCATGTCTACATGTCAACCCCAAGTTTGAGATTGTCCATAGCATACAGCTATTTAATAATCACTATCAATGCTCAAATGAAGCAAATCGCTAGAAAAAGCCACCCTGTGTATGTTTCCACACTGCATGTTGTTTGAAATGTATAAGATGTGCACGGCAGTATACAATACTGAATTGGGTTCAAGGCTCTTGCTGAGGAAACATCATGTTTCAGATTGATGTATACGTTTACTGGAAGGATGCAACGTTTTTAGCCGTCAACATTATTGATTACATACAGCTTTCAAAACATAATTTCATAAAACATCAGAGACTCTATGGCGTGTTTGCTAGCAGACTGGGATGTGGCTCTGACATGAGCATATGGTATGCAGGAACCCATATTGACTATAGTTTATATAGCGCTAACCAAAGCGTGATTATTTTCTAAGCATCCTGCAGTATTATCTTGCTATTGGTAGATGACTTATTGTTTTGTTGAAACAAAGAAAAATTGTAAAGTTGGCTTTACACTGTGCAATGTAAAGGTGCCCATACACCTCGCAATTATCGTACGATAAATGCGGGGAAATCCCGCGATCGTACGATAATCGCAAGGTGTATGGAAGGCGTGCAACCGTTTCTACTGTACGGCCGCACGTTTTTTGTCTAACGAGCATGTTTGAAAACCCGCCAAGAATCGTACGATTGTCGGCGGGTTTGTGGCATGCTCGGGAGACAAATGCCGAACGGGCCGGTGTGCGCAAGCTCACACTGCCCGTTCAGCATTGCAGTCATCGGAAGCCCACCACTCGGGGGCGGGCTTTCGATAATGATCGCAAGTACGATCTGCCTGTCCAAGATGGGCAGATCATACGAGCTTTTAATTAGCTTACAACCATCGCAAGACAAAAGTCTTGCAATGGTTGTTAGGTGCACGGGCACCTTTGCACATAGATGCAGCTGCATAGGGAGTGGGCCTCAATGTCTAACCTCTACATATTTACATAACTGTGTTGTTATAGGGCATGCTCAATTGGCACTTCCAGAACTGTAACCGAGCTGCCCTAAAAAGTTCACAGTCAACCACTGATGATTGGGAGCTGGTAGGACAGGCTCCCGATTACGTTTTCACTGTACAGCCAATCACTGTGAATGTATGGACGGGAGCTTAGAGGGTTGACTCGTGGTGGCAGCGGCAAGGGGTTAAGGAACATTTGTACAAAAAAAAATGAGTACCTTGACGAACCTGCTCATTGTTGCCACAGTAAATGTACTGAGAAACGCCACAAGGCTTATATTACTGTGATAGTAGATATGCCATATCAGTCCAATAATAAATGTTACTATCGGTATCACAGAAAATATCTCATTATTACAACAGAAATCACTGGCCATTATTGGCACTTATATTGCCAGATAGATTCTGTCTTCTGCAGCTTTTTTTTTTTTCTCCATATACATTTTTATTGTGGACAAAGAAGAACATAGACTGTCATACAAAAGCTGTGCTGGTTACAAAATGTAAATTATAATACATAGTACATCATACAAACAAACAAAGCAATGGTTCAGTAGAAAAGGTTTGAGAATGTGGGAGGATGTAGGCATGATCGGTATGAGAGACCTTACTTTCAGCTTATCATATACACATAAAGGCAATTCGATATCTTGAGGAGGGGATCTTAATCCCGTCATGGTGCTCAGGGAGATTCTGTCTTTAAACAGCGTGCATATCCCCAAGAGTTACCTGTTTTGAGCAGTGATGATGAGGCACTGTGTAGGTAATAAAACTGAGGCCGAGAAATGCTCCGTCTTCTTTTATGCCTCGGGCTGTGCTCGTATGGGATTCATTGCATCATGTACATTCCCAACATACTGACGCGTGGATATCCTGGTGTTTTACAGAGATACTACAGCCAAAAGCATCTGCAGCATTTAAGCTTGTGCTTACATTGTGTACGCTGGTGGCAAGCAGTGGACATTCAAGTGGTGGCAATGGGGGTATCATATGGCGAATGTGGGCATTCTCAAAACTATATGTGTATGTGAGTATATTGAAAGCAGAACCCCAGGCTTCAGCAATATATATTTTTATACTCTCCACCACATGTCGTGCAGCTTTCTCCCACTAATTTAACATTGAAGTAAGGTTTTCTACCTTAAAATTGGAGAAATTCATCTGAACTGGTCTAGTGGGAGAAGTAATGCCCACTGAACAATGACTGAACTTTAGCAGACTTCATGCCTATCTACACTAATACCCATAATCTTCCCTAAACATGAACAGTAGAAGACAGTGAGGCCTTGTTCAGACAGGCAGTTGGGGTTAGGCTGTAAAAACAGGTGGTCGATCCACATTTATA
The DNA here is from genome assembly GCF_000935625.1 of Nanorana parkeri. NCBI lineage: Eukaryota > Metazoa > Chordata > Amphibia > Anura > Dicroglossidae > Nanorana > Nanorana parkeri. The sequence continues at coordinate 739,582 of NW_017306546.1, forward strand.
CTGCCCACCCCCATCAGCCCACCTAAAAGCTTAATTAGCGGATGCTCAGTCTTGTATATTTTCTACGGCCACAGCAAATTTTAAACAGTATGTCACGCTTGGTAGCTGGTGCCGCTTGCTAAACGCAAACATTGCAATCAGCGGGACCGCAATGCAACCGTGTTAGTACGTAGTTACAGCTTGATATTATGATTGAAAATCTCCACTGGGATTAAAAAAAAGATGAAAAGAAAACGTCACGGAGTAGTTGGCAGTATTGCCTCCTGAACACTGGGCAGGTGCTGCTCTACTGCCCTCTGAAAGCGTTCCAACACGGAGCCAGACACCAATGTGAACGAAGCCTTAACCAGATGCTGTGTGCTAAATGTGTTTGCAGCTGGGGTGTAGATATGAGGGGGGATAAGGGGGTCCAACCAAAATAATAAAAAATTTTTACAAGCCCAGCTTGCAGATTCGCATTCCTCAGGTCTTTCATAATGGGTTTGAATACATATCTGAGGCTTACATTGACACTGAACTCAGTCATTTTTAATGACACTGTCCTTCGTTCTGGAGGGTGGCTACTTTTGCATTTAAGTACCTTAACGTATAACAAAAATGTAGCTTATTCGTGTATCACTCAGCTGTAGATCCTCAAATCAACTCTGCATTTTTGATGACACTGTCCTTCGCTCTGGACGGTGGCTACTTTTGTTCTCCATGGTCCCTGTGTGTGTTGTAAAGTAGTCACCAAGCTCGCTCCCATGATGGACTACAATCTAAATGCAAATTCGTAAATTAAACGTGAGATTGTAGTCTATCACAGGAGTGAGCTTGCAGCGGTGACTACTTTACAACACACACAGGGACCGTGGAGAACAAAAGTAGCCACCGTCCAGAACGAAGGACAGTGTCATCAAAAATGCAGAGATGATTTGAGGATCTACAGCTGAGTGATACACAAATAAGCTACATTTTTGTTATACATTAAGGTACTTAAATGCATTTTTCAAATGTAACTCTTGAGTTTAGTATCACTTTAACCTGTTCATTATGAACCCCCTAAAGTCCAGGGGACGTGTCAATGACAGTGTAGGGACAGTCAGTGGGTTTTGTGAGGGACTGGGTATCTGCAAAAGTGGAATGGACAGGTAAAGGTGTGGTTTTTGGATTTTTATAAGAAACTCATTAAGCAGCTTTAACTGGAGCAAGATTAAGTAATTATGGAATGTGTATTATATTCCTGTTCTTCTGGTTCCATGCCATCTTTCCATATAATTCATATGTCATATCCTTAGCTGATTTTACATGTGCCAGTTATTAGACCCATAGAGGACTATAAAGCTGCAGGATGCTTGGGCCTTTTAAATCTTTTCACATAACACGTGCACATAATGTCAGCTTTCAGAACATTGCATTGGTGCCTGATTTACTAGAGTGTTTTGTCATGAGCAAAGTATAGGAGCTGCTGAACACTCTTCTGGTTATTCAATTAACTTGACTGTCATGCTGATGGCTTCAGTGTTTTCCGTGTCCCTGATCTGGAACAAATATAGAGATAAGGAATTCATTTACAACATGCTTGTTCTGGGTCTATGACTCGGAAACTAGGCACAGGCAGACAAATAGTATTTTTAGAAGAGGCGCATCAGTGGCAGTCCACAAACTTTTTATGATCAAGTCACTTTACGTTTCCCACATAGACTTCTAAAGGCCTGATGCCTAATGGAGAAGGGATCAAGGTAAAGACAAGAAAATAATTTCAAGCAACAGTTAAAGCTGAACTTCAGGATAATAGAATTTTGTCTAAAGAAAAGAGGCATGTGCTTAATGCTACTTGAATCGTGTTGTGCTTGGTTTATTTCCTCAATATCTGTGCAGTAATGTGAAACTTCTCCTCTGTGTAGGAGCTTCCTGTAATAAAGACCATTCACTGCTGCACTCTCTCTCCTTGACTGGTCTTGTCTCCACCCCTCCTGTAGTTTTCTGTAGGCAGCCTGTAGTGGGTGGAGCCTGCTTTGTCCCTCCCACAGCTCTGCTTTCTGCACAGTGATGATGTCACCACTACATTTAAAAGGTAATATCGGGGTTTGTTAACCACTTGAAGACCGGGGTGTTTCACCCCCTTCCTGGCCAGGCCATTTTTCAGTATTCAGCGCTGCGGTACTTTGACTGACTCTTATTCCGTCATGCAATGCTGTACTGATACAAATTTCATACTATTTTTTGGGGACAGATAGAGCTTTCTTTTGGTGGTATTTAATCATCACTGGGGTTTTTATTTTTTACTATATAACAAGTGGACGGAAGGTGGTTAAGTAATTTGAATTAAATATTTCTTTATTATTAATTTCATATTTCACAGATTACAAAAATATCTTCAGAAACAATTCATATATTTAACACTTAACACACTACATATTGCGTATATGATTTATTATCCCAGTCATATACCACACAACATATGGACAAGACGTACCATTCATACCAAGAAAGGTGGTTAAGTAATTTGGTGCAGATAAAGTGGATTTATATTCTTATTCTTGTGGCTATAAGAAAAATGTTTAAATGAAGGTTTTTTTTTTGCCTTGAGTTCAACTTTAAAGGGGAACTATGAGGTGAGTGATTTTCACTCACCTCATAGTTCGAGGCGACGTGTGACAATGAAACGGCTCAATAGATCGGAAAGTGAGCGAACACATACTGTCGCTCGCTCACTTCTCGATCATGTCCCTGCAGAGAGCCGTGACTGTCACTCACGGCTCCCTGCAGGGATTCCCCCCTCCCCATTCCGATCCACCAGCGCTAACTGGCGGAACGGACAGGGAGGGGGCGGGTACAGCTGGCTCTGCCTGGCTGCGGAGGTCTCAGTATACCGTGATCTGTAGCTCGCGATATACTGAGCATTGGGTCACGGGAGGATGTTGGTTTATGTCCTCCCGTGACCCTTAGGAGAACTATGGGGAAAAACACTGACCGCATAGTTCTCCTTTTAAAAAGATCAGGAACATGGAAGTATGTATACCTTACATTCTACACTTAAAAGGATACCTTTGCCTCTGTCTTATCTAGGGATGTATGTACAAGACATAATAATGTAACAATAAGCAAGTCAAACGACTAGTACAATCAAGTTACCTGTATCTTCCAAGAATCCTAACAATCAAATGTTAATGTTTAACAGTGCATTCTTTGTTTCTATTTTTGCTATTAAAATGGAACTGTGAACAAGCTAAAATATAGTTGCTTTAACATCTTTTACGACTGTGTACTTTTTCTTTATGATTAAGTTTAGTTTTTGCAGCTTTTTATATACTCTTACTAGAGAATGTTCAAGTTCATTAAGTTCTCACAAGGCTCCCTGTAAGTAGAAAATGAATATGCACTTTGGAACATTCATGTGAGCTACTTATTTCTGACACTCCCTGGTATCAACCGGTTGAAGGTTACTAGCTGATTAGTTGTGAAGAGTAAGTTTCCAGAATTTATTTCTGTAACTTTGCAGTTAAGATTTAACGTTACCTCTAAGCTGTAGTGTGAGAATAAATGTGTTGCCTGTTCCATGCTCTCTTTTCGTTATCCATAAAATGGAGAAAAATATTACTTATTTTGTCCTGAAAAAATGTCGAAAAGAACAAGTGGAGGTTTTGTTGACAAGGAGCAAATTGATTTTTGCTATTCAGAAAAGCAGTGGTTGGATTCTGATCGGTTCCTATGGGGAACACCATCACTGTGCCTTTATTGCACTTTAAATATTCATGGTACCAGTAGACATTATATAAGAGTTGCCTGATAATGCCAATTTTGACCAATCTGATAAAATCTTATGTAGCTGCAGGCAGACCCTTCTATGCCCCCGTTTCCCAGAAAAACTGGCTTCATTCTGACTTTCCTGATATACAATCTTGTTCTAAGTTAGTGAATCAAGAAGTACTGAGGCCAGAGTTTTGGCATTGCAACGAGGCAACTCGTATTTTCAGAAGGATGCCAGCCCCCCTGTTTTACTCTCAGAAAAGTTATTATTTTATTTATTATTATTAATTATAGGTACCTTGTTTCCCCGAAAATAAGACAGTGTCTTATTTTTTTTTTTTTGCACGAAAAAAGACACTATACAGTAGCACCGATGATCTACTCAGCACTTTACATACAGAAAATTCACATCAGTCCCTGCCCTAAAGGAGCTCACAATCTAAGGTCCTTATCGCACATGCATACAGGGCCAATTTGAAGAGGAGCCAGTTAACCTTCCAGCTTGTCTTTGAAGTGTGGGAGGAAACCTGAGTACCCAGAGGAAACCCAAACAAGCACAGGGAGAACATGCTAATTCCTTGTAGATAGTATCCTCACCAAGAACTGATCCCGGGGACCCCCAGTGCTGCAGTGCGGAAGTGCTAACCAGATGGCTTCTGTTCAGAACCTGCAGTTTATACCCAGGTTTTAATTTGTTTGTGTCTCCAATAAGGAAATTATTATTTTCTTCTGTTCAGTTTGACACCCATCACCTGGAGAACAAGTGAGGATAAGGAATAAATAAAATAACTAATGAAAAAAAGATTGGACAGTGTCAAGGTGGCAAGTAGGGTGGTGTGTTGGCTTGATAGGAACCAGGTTTACCCAAATCCAAGCAAAACTGTCAGTGACACCCTCCCCAATAAGTTGCAGCTGGGCATTTTATGCCCGTTTGTTACTGTATGTATAGCTGCGGGGTGGGTAATGCCCCAGCCACAACTGATTGAGTCAAGAGGGGGTTAAGGCACTGACTTGGTTCACATCAAGCCCATGCACATCACTATTGACAGGGAGCGGTTGCTTCTAACGAGAGATCTCTAGCTGTCCTGTTCAGTTCTGGATCTGTCATGTTTCTCTGTTCTTTGGAGGATGGGGTGATCTCCAGGTAAGCTCAGTCTCAATGTATTCATTACTATGGCTGGGGTTAAACTTTTTTATCGGATTTCTTGACTGGCTGGCTTTACATAATGTCCGGTGACAGTTTACGTGATCTATCAGCCATCTTTTCTTGAAATTGAGAGCACTGAACCCAGTCTACTTCAAATTCTAAATTCCCCACCTCTTACTAAGAACTAATCTAAGACAAACTGAGAACCAACATGGCTCCTGACTTCTCAGAACTCTTACTGGACTGCTGACGTTTGTCTTTAAATAACGTTTAACTTTCTCTGAGCCTTAATCCAACCTCCTACCGCTCTGTCATCACAGCAACTTCAAATTCACTTCAAATTCTGATTCCCCACCTCCTTGGAGAGAACTGATCCAAGACCGTCTGAGGACCAACATGGCTCCTGACTTCACATAACTCTCACTGGACTGCTGACGTTTGCCTTTAAATAACGTTTAACTTTCTCTGAACTTTATTCCAACCTCCTACCGCTCTGCCATCACAGCAACATCCGGTAATCATTTCCAGAAATATGCTGAAAGACCACTGAGTTATAAATGGCAGTGTGACAGGTTGTCTTCAGGTTCAATGAACTAAGCTATAATGTAACATCAATGACTCTCTATTTCCTTGTCATCACATCAGCTTGTAATTTATAGGCCAGACATCAAGTTGCTGATGGTGCTATGTTTTCTTTTACAGCTAATGTTTGATTTGCTGCATTCCCATGCAGAGAGTGACCCAGAAGCACAGATCCATTTACTTCTTCAAGTGCCCCAGTCATTGGCTAGGGCCCTGGTTCTCAACTAGTGGGTCTCTACCCAAAAGTGGGTCGCGGAGTGGAGGGTTACCACCTGTCTGCACGTTCCATTCTTCTCTGGGCGGAGGGGGGTTGGGATGTTCTGGGTGAGGGGACCCCCAGGGCTGCATCAGAGGGGTATTGACGATGCAAATGCAAGGGTCTCAGGCAGTCTGGGGGGCCCAGGCTACAACCAGAGTGCTTGCTCTATAGTGTAATAATCACAACTTCTTGGTATGGCCCAGGCCCCCCTATACAGAAACAGCTACTTGGTACCTTCCTGTGTAGTGGTGGGCTGCACGCAAGGAGATACGGAGTGGTGGATGGAGTGGTAAGTATATTTAAAACTATTTTTTTTCTCTGACCCGGAGGTGGAGATGGCTGGAGCTTGTTCGCCACTGCTGACAGGGACTGGCCGAATTATTGTTTCTGTTCAGGCAGCAGGCTCTTCTCTTCTGACATCCACCCAGCCGTAGGAGCCATTAGCACCACCCACTCCTTATTCATATGGAAATTGTGTTATTTGCTCTCTTTACTCAAAGCACCCCCACACACTGTGCACCCACAGCGCCCACACACACTGTGCACCTACAGCACCCCCATACATGCTCTGCACCAAGAGCGCCCACAAAAAAGTGGGTCATGAGGTTACACAGGTTGAGAACCACTGGTCTAGGAGGAAATGCTCAGAAAAGAAGAAGGGTAAAGAAAGTAGGCACATTCCTTTTTTATCATACTTGAGAGCAGGTTTTGGAAATGTGATATTTAAGGGTATTTAAACCCAAGAACAAACTATTTCATCTCACCAGTCCTTAGATGTGGTTGCTGCATTAGTTTTCTTCTCTATGGACTTTATTTTCAGCTGGTGATCCTGCTGGTAACACATTTCCTGTCCTGGGTTGACAAATCTTTTCAAATTCAAATGCTACATGCGTTTAGATGGCAAACCAAGTGTTTGACAAGAAAAGGCTTTGCATGCACCTCAGTGTCCACAGAGCAGTGCAAAGCAGGTCAAGCACAGTCTCTGAACTGCCATGTTAAAGTCAATGAGATTTTGCTGACCTGCATTTAACATGCTTATTGACAGATTCCACTCAAGGCCCTTCCCACATATTTTGTTAATTTTGCTTCTTTTATGTGTGCTAAAGGGATTAGATTGTTGAATGAGTTATGTATCACTGTCTTTCATGTTGTAAGTGGAAGAAAGTACAAACCACAGAAAAATGGAGCAAGAAATAAAGGTTAAAATGAGCTTACAGCTCTGCCTTCTCCAATAATAATAATATCTGTACCTGTCACACTTGTGCGTTGAGAATTTAGAAGTGGGGACTGCGGAATAACACGCCTGTGGTGTTAACCCGTGTTTCAGGTGTGGTTTCAGTGCAGCTTTGGAAAAACTTGCCCAATGCCCTGCAAGTGTTTGGTCTGGTTATAAGGGGAAGTGATGTAAAGGGGGAAATGATATAGAATCTAGGGTTGGTTCACAGGTAATGACTGCCACTGGTGCAGGTTGGCACCTGTGGATGGTGCTGGAAGTGGCTAGAGGCACTTTCTGGCTGGTGGCTTGCAGACAGAAAGTGGCAACTGGAGCTGTCCTGTCCTTTTTCTGTTGTTTCCTCTGTTTTAGAACCTTCAATGCCTCTTCCCCGACACCTGGAAAGCGATTTGGCAAAGCTTCTCAAATGCACATTAACTGCTCAAGGACGTTTTAATAGACCATAAATGGAGGCAGTTGCCAAGCTGCAATGCCTCCCAGATGCGACATGCACTGTATTTTTTGTTTTTACCACAACACAACACACACAAAGGCATTTGATACGGTACCACACAAGCGCTTACTTCACAAGACAGAGGGTTCTTTACGATAAGAGCGGTTAAGGTCTGGAACTCACTGCCATCGGCAGTGATTTCAGCCAAGAGTGTAGATTTGTTCAAGAAACGTTTGGACAATTTCTTGAGGGACCGTAATATCCAGGGATACCAGTATCGCTAAGAATGAGATGATGCGTGGACCTATATGGGTTGGACTTGATGGACGTATGTCTTTTCAACCCCATATACTATGTAACTATGTAACACTAGCGCACATGTGTTTACAGCACTGTGTGCTGGCCATTGAGCTATTCCACATGTGCACTAATAGGTGGTAGGAAAGCTTTAAAAAATGCTTCTCTACCACCTGATTTTAACACAGGTGGGAACTAGGCCTAAAAGTGTCTTGCAAAGGGGCTTTTGAAAACAAGAAATGTTGAAGTACTGCTTTGCTTTGACTTTTGACCAAAGTTCTATTTTAGTGTCTATGGGTTTATTTTTATTCTCCTCGGAAAGTAATTTAAAGGTATCTGAAAGGATACGTTAAAAAAATGCCTATGTATGATGTGAGCTGGTATCTTACCACAATGGGCCTTATCAGGTGGTTGGTATGCTTAACTTACCCTCTTGGATTCCTTCTCATGCCAAGCAATAAGAACTGTTTTCACCTATAGGGCAAATATTTGGGTACTGATAGACAAGGATCTAAAGCCAATTTGCTTCTAGATAATGGCACAGAAGTTTATTTATACATCATTTTCTTTTATTTGTGATTTATTTACTTTAGGGTAAGATATTGGTGCTATCACTGTTTAAACAGTTTGTTAAACCTATAAAATGTTAATTATGCTATCTTGGACTGATGATGGATGATGGTGGCTAGGAATGTAGGCATGTGTGAGGGGCCCAGCAGGATGCACCCACTACCGGCTGCCTTCCGAAAACTACAGAGGGGGTGCTACAAGTGGATTGCATGCATTCAGTTTGTGGGGACAGTGGAGACAAACCCTTAATGCCAAAGCAGTGCCAGCACTGGGAAGTTGCTAAATGTTTGGTGGTGCTTATAGAGATGTAACAATCAACTCTGTCAGCTGATTTAAATATGTTCCCCCCATTGGTTTTCTTCTTTAAGCCTATGTGTCCTGTAAGGCCTCATTCACACAGGGTCTACAAGCCCGTACGTTGTGCACGCCCGTGAACGGCCTTCCCCGGGAGCGACGGGTGCTGTGTGTGATTCCGCACAGCAGCTTGTATTTCCCTATGGGAGGACGCGACCGTACGCTGTCATACGGACACCCAAACTGCACATCCATGCAGGTCCGGGTGTCCGCACTTGGATGCAGACAAGATGCGCGTATGACAACGTACGGCCACGTCTTCACATAGGGAAGAACATGCTGCTGCGTGCAATCACACACAGCACATGTCCCTCCCAGGATCGTCCGTTTACAGACGTGTGAATGAGGCCTAACCTTTTTTTTTTACATCCGTAATTGTGCTGCAATGTGTTTGTTTTATTTTGTATTAATTAATGTAAATGAATGCATACTGATATATGTTAATGTTTTTCAGAATGACGATGATAGATATGTGTTCATTGCTGAATGGTATGACCCAAATGCTGCTCTTCAAAGGCGTTATCAGCTCCTCTTCTATCCTAAGGATGGGTCTGTTGAAATGGTAAGATGTTTCAGTGTGAAATACTTTATACTGGAGAAATAAGGGGTTTCAAGTATCTTCTCCATGTTCCACACTCTTTCATTTGCTTGTGTCTAGGAGTCCATAAAACAAGCCTAAGTGCCTCTGTTGGTGGGCTTTGGGCTGGTGTCAAAGGGAAAATGTAGCTTGCTTTGACATGCATTCTGCTTTCATTTGAGATCAGTTGGAGATTCTGTGATCATTAGGAATTCATTGATGCATTAGACCTGCAGCTGACCTCCTCCTGGCCTGCATCACAAGATGGAGATAAAAACTAGATGGACATGGTTACATCGGTGACATCCATTCTGTACTTGCTCTGATCAGTGAAAGCAGCCTTGAACAAACCTTTGGTGCCTTGCTTATTGTTTATACCGCTTATTCAAGTTTAAAATTGTACTGTCCACACAAACCCAGTTTGTTTTTGTTATCTAATTCTATCATTTAAATAAAATATTTCAACATTATTCTTAATAGGAAAAGTACTACAATTATTTAAATTACTTATGATGAACTATCCATATTTCCATAAGTCATTTATATAAGTACCCTGACCATCTGCAGCTTTCTCAATTTTATAAAGGCAGCAGAAGAGTTGGAACATAAGAGGAGCAATACATGTTTAATCTTCTTTTTAAAATGAAATAGCAATGATTTTTCTAGTTTCTCCTGCTTAGAATATTTTTTAAAATGTACATATTTTCCTTTCATCGTGTTGTTGAAGTGCATAGCTTTTGATTTTATTAACATAATAATGTCACTATAAATAACTTAAACTGCAATCAGTCTAACACAGTATTACCAACTGCTTAAGGATCTGCTTGGATTGTGCTGATGGGCAGGTTTATGGCTAAACTAGAGTGCACACAGGACGAATTTGGCACCCTTCCGCCCCGCATCCCTCGATCAGCGGCCTGGCTGCTGTCAGAATACAATGGAAACGACGGGGGATTCGTCCATCAACGCTTGTAAGTGTTGATGGAGGAATCTGTTCTATTTTTTTTTTTGTTCAGCCCACGGGTTCAACGAAAAAAATAGAAGCATGTATACCCGACTTAAAGTGACATTAAACCCTCAGATTTTTTAACATAAAACAATACTGTAATGTGTGCCTTACTGTAATCCATGGTAGTTTCCCTTCTCTTTGCTGCTCTTCCTTTTAAATCCTTCTCTCTTCTCATGCTGGGGGAGAACTTCTCTTTGCAGCTGAGTGCCTCTTCCTGTAGTGCTGGCTCAGGTTGCAAACGTACACACAGACACCATTTAGCCATTCCAGAAACAAGGCAGTCTGCTGCAAAACAGAAGTTCTCCCCAAGCATGAGAACAGATACAGATTTAAAAGGAAGAGCAGCAAAGAGAAGGGAAACAACCATGGATTACAGTAAGGCACACATTACAGTATTGTTTTATGTAAAAAAAATCTAAGGGTTTAATGTCACTTTAAGACTGTTTGACCGATGATGTAAAAGGAAGTCTTTTGGTGCATGTAGATAAGGAGACATTTGCCTTCTCTAGCTGAAATTGGCTATCTCTTCCCATGTCCATGGGTATCCTAAAGCTGAACTCCAGCCTTACCTTCAGAGTTGTATAGGCTCCTCTAATGTCCTGAAATTGCTCACTCTGATTTCACTGCACACTGTGAGCTTCTCACATTGTGCGATAGAAGCTCCAGCAAGTCCTAGCTGGAGGATGACAAGGCGTGTTGCCTTGTGCATGAAGTTTTGTATCCAAACTAATATTATAATGGGTCTCTGTATGTAAAGACTCAACATTCTGCGTGCACAGCACTATTCCTATAGCAGGAAATATGACTGGTTCCCCCCACAATTTCATCTGGACATATACCATAGATCAGCATTTCTCAATCTTTTTTTCAGTCATGAAGCCCTTTATAAGTATGGAAAATCTTGAGGCGCCGCAGTCTAAAATGTAATCCAAAATCCATACCAGACCCGTACCACAGATATGGTCTGGTATAGATTTTTGGGAAGGGGGGACCCTCACACAATTAATTAATCTGTGAATGGATCCCACCTTCCATGGATTAGCGTTATGAGTTTCCATGGTGCTAGCAGCCAGCCTGCCTGCACCATGGAAAGGCATGATGTTGTTCAACAATTTTGAGGCAGTCTAAAGGTACCCCAGGGTGCTAAGGCGCTAAGGCACCCTGGTTGAGAAAGCCTGATATGAATACGTCAAAGGTTAACACCAATCTTACAGTTTACGAAATTCAACAGAGAACTTGCATATGGCTGTATTAAAAAGTAAAGGCTCTAATGATATGAAGGCAATAATACACACACAAGTCAACAATTGCAATGGCTTTTATTTAATTGTGGGGACTTTTTATTTTTTTTACTCCTGATATATTTCTGTAATTACAGTATGATGTGAAGAGCCATCGTGTTTTTTTAAGGCGGACTAAGTATGATGCATTACATAAAGAAGACTTATATGTTGGCAACAAAATAAATGTATTTTCTCGCCATCTTCATCTTGTTGACTACGGAGATCAATATACAGCTCACAGGCTCGGCAGTAAAAAGGAAAAGTAAGTTTGAATTATTCGGCACACAGTTTTAGTTCCACCTAAATAAAGATAGGCTTAATACTTTCATTTCAACGTCTGTGTTCATGGTACAGCATCAGAAGATAAAATCGGCTTACTGTATAAATCCTGTTTTGTTTGTCACATTCCTAGCAAGTTGGGTCAGTAAGCTTTGTTTCTTGCAGTCATTTTTTTCCCCCCAACAACAAAATAAATGTTTGAAAGTGCTTTTAAGTAGAAGTTCCTTAGGAAAAAAATGTGTTTTTGCAATGCTTGTTTGATTTTCTATTAGTTATTGCGGTCAAGTCGATGATCGTTTCTGACTGTTGTGTCGAAAAAAATCGAAGAAGCACGATGAAAAAAAAATTTCTTGCTCAAATGAAATTCTAACAGTGAATGTGGTCTGTGTGCAAGAAACTCCTCCATTATTCAAAAATAAAAAATTTAAATCAAACGGAATTTTGAATGACATTCGTCAGGTCTCTGATGGCATCATGGAATGCTCTGACAAGATTTTACAAATGAATGTTCATATGAAAATCTACCAGTGTTTAGACAGCTTAAAGTGACACTAAACGCAGGAGTTAAATCTTATAAATGCATTCAAGTACCCTAACTGTTAACAATACTGTATTTTATTTGTGTATCACTGAGCTGTAGATCCTCAAATCATCTCTGAATTGATGCTGACACTGTCCTTCCTTCTGGCTTCTTTTGTTCCCCATGGCCCCTGTGTGTGTTGTAAAGTAGCCACCACTCTAAGCTCACGCCTGTGATAGACTACAGTCTTATTACAATCTAGTAAACTAAATGTAAGATTATAGTCCATCAAAGGAGCGAGCTTGCAGTGGTGGCTACTTTACAACACACACACAGGGACCATGGGGAAGAAAAGTAGTCACCCTCCAGAAGAAAGGACAGTGTCAGCACCAATTCAGAGATGATTTGAGGATCTATAGCTGATTGATACACAAATAAGATAAATTTTTGTTAATAGTTAACGTACTTGAATTCTTTTTTAAAATTTAACTCCAGGTTAGTTATAGCAACCAATTAATACAGCACTAGAACTGAAATATAGGATCTGATTGGTTATCAACTGTAACAAGAAAAGCTGATCCACAAGAATTTTAGCTTACCATTTGCCAAGGAAAAGTAAAAGAAATCAGATTACTAATTTTATGGTTCCATACTTTGCTAGAAACATTTAATATAGATTCTGATTACTGTAAAGAACAAGAACAGTTCTTCCTACAAATTCTTTTAATTGCAAAGCTCGGTAATTCTAAAACTGCAGCTTTCCACACCAATACTAATTGCACAAGTGATGTGAGTGCTGATTAAAGCTAAAAAGTTATAGTTCATAGTGATGGCTTTCATCAGTCCACATAAATACATACATCTGCAAGGGTTGACAGATCTATAATCTAGGGCTGGGTTATTTTGCACGTGTGAACTAAATGTTTATTTACCGTTTTTTGAAATCCTCCATATTTAAGTTTACACACAAAGTTCCCTTTAAGAGATTGGGTATCTTGGGAGAGAGGGTAAACCATATCTTGTAGGGTGCTGATTTTTCCCACCATCTTTAAAAACCCTCTCCCTCAGATCAGCTTAGATAAGTCTTTCTGTGTAGCAAGAGAAGACTTTCAATCTTTGATGGCTTCCATAATGAAAGCCAGAATAGGCTCTCTAGTGTCTTCGTTGTCTGTATTTAGCTGTTGTAAAGTAGCTACAGCTTCAAGCTCGCTTCCATGATAGACTACAGTCTCAATACAAATTAGTAAACTAAACGTGAGATTGTAGTGCATCATGGGATTGAGCTTGGAGCAGTCCTCCAGAAGGAAGGACAGTGTAAGCATGAATTCAGAGAGGATTTGAGGATCTACAGTTGAGTGAGACACAAATATGCTATAGTTTTGTTCATAGTTAAGGTACTATAACTAATATATATATACACATATATATATATATATATATATGTATATAAATATAATTACAGCCTGAAACCGGAAGTGATGTAATACACATCACTTCTGGGTCCAGTGATCGGAAGGAGATCAGCTGGTAAAAGTGTGCTGATCTCCCTCTGATCCTGGCACAGAGACCCACCATGTCGATCCCGGGCGTACAAGCAATTAGCTGGCTATAGAGCCGCCTTGTATGCAACAGCCATAGTTGTATGCAACATAAAGGGTTTTCCGCTCGTGCAGCGAGAACGGACGTTTAAAAACGCCCACCCACTGTTATGAGTGAGCCATCTGGCCATTTATTTACAAATGGCCAGACGACAAGCAGTTAAATACCACCAAAATAAAGCTCTATATGTCTCAAAAATTATATAAAATTAATTTGGGTGCAGTGTTGCATAATAAAGTAATTGTCAGTCAAACTATTGCAGCGCTGTAAACTTTAAATGGGCCTGGTAATGAAGGGGTAATGCGGACTGGTACTCAAGTGGTTAAAGCTGATAAACAATGTAAGAATTGTCAATGAAAAATAAGATGGTAAGCTAAGGTCCCTGCTGCTCCAGATTATTCAATATTGTCATTAATATACTAGTTGTGATTCTCATGACTAATAAAGTACTATTTTGGCCTGCAGTGATGCAGCTTTCTTATTTGTGGGAATGGTTTCCAGGAAAAGCTTTATGGGTATGTGTGCAGTTTCCACAACCTATGTGCCAGGAAGGGGTCTTTGAGTCTGAAATGGCTTATGACGGATAACGTTTTACTGGAAGGCTGGCCAAATACATAGCAGTATAAGCAGTAATACAGGCTACCAGTCCCTATATATAGTAGCATATGAATTGCAGATGACCAGATTGTCAGATAGTCGTCCTTAACAAAAATTAGTCTCCATTCACACTTGAATGTGTCTGCATTTCGATGTTTTAACACATTTTTGTAGCACATTTTCATGCCTTATGAATTTTTGTTTGGAGCACTGAAGGTGAAATAACGGTTGCTAGGGAATGGAGGTTTGTTGTCTTGAGCTAAAACGAATGAAAATATATATTAAATATGATTTCTATGCAATCCCATTGAAGCCTGTGGGGCTTAAATAGGATTGTGTAGCACCAAAAGAAGCACCTGCGCATTTTCAAAACCCAACTGCATCATGCTACATAGGGGGGGGAACAGGCACCATAGAAGATATTGTGATTTCTGTTGACGTGCATTGTAGCGTGTGGGCAGGTGCGAAACAAATCGCACTAGTTTGAACAGAGGTTTGCACTGCATATTGAAAACAAGATAATAAGGATAGCCTTGGCCTTTGTGTTTGGTTATCTTTTGACCCATACTGATTGCTATCTTTATTAACATTCATTGATGATGTTTTGCAAAATCTTGATTTCTTTCTCATGTGTATATTTGCTCCGACAGAACTCTGGCTATGATTAAACCTGATGCTGTGACCAAAATGGGTTCAATTATTGAAGCTATTTTAGATTCAGGATTTACCATAACAAAGGCCAAAATGGTTCAGCTTTCTCGGTAAGTATCTGCTAGAATACTAAGTAAAATGTAAAGCTAACAGAAGTTTCCTTTTTCCCCCCCCTTTTATATGATATTACATAATATTGTAATAGATTGTTATCTATGACTCACTATTAAAGCATACCTTTACCCATATCTTTATAATAACACACCTTTAGAAATGTTTAGTAATGACAATCTACAAACACATACTTCTAGATAATTGCCAGTTTTCCATTCTTTGCATCCCTTATTTCTCTTTTCTTCCCCAGTCTTCTGGCAGTGTCCATGTTTACTAAGGGCAAATTACTAGCTTTCCTATTACTTCCTTGATTTCTGGCACATGTGACCATGGACATAATCTAAGGGGAAGAAAATGCCTTTCCCTGAGATCTCATCAGATTACAGATGAGATTTCCCAGCAATGCTCTTCTGATGACAAGGCAATCCCAGTGTGCATTGCATTGGCAAACTGAAGTCATTTCCACTCAAAGCAGGAAGTGAATGCTCTGCAAGTATTTCAAAATCACAGCATTTTACACCTGACATGTCTATGTTATTATTAATTATCATACATAGAGGAGTGCATTTGTAGAATTAGATTTTTGAGTGTAAAGGTCCGCTTTAAGGGGTATATAAATATGTTGCACAATTTTGTCTCAAACACAATACTTACATCTGTGATGTAATTTACCCCGACATGGAAGCGGTCTCATTTTCCTCCACTTTTCTTATGACCGATATGACAGTATATGGGTGATGGCTCCTGTACACCGTATATGCCGCTGGCAGAGAGCCCCAGGGGCAGTGTACCGCCTCATACATGGCTGTATGCTGTTGTTGGCAGGTATACGCTGGCACTGTGTAAACCTGCAGCTGCACACCGATGGCATCTCAGGTGAATCTCGTAAACCCACCGATGGCAAAGAAATGGGAATCATTGTTCAGACACAATCAGGGATTCTGTAAAAAGAATCAGAACTTTGTTTGGCATTTATTATGTTTGCAACCATCCAGATTCAGTAAGTAGGTAATTATTGAATCTTAAAGCTAACTTTTTGTTAGCTATCGCATTAAGATTAGGAGGCCTTGCTATTGCATGACCAAACCCGCTAACTGCAATCAGCGTAGAGGGCGAGAATCTGCCATGTGTTGGAAAAGTCAGCACTCGCAGTGCCTTAGGTGCTTGCTATGATGTCTTCACACTGCTGTGTAAAGAAACCTGTACTCTGGCAAAAACGGGGGGAATGGCCATTGTCTTTCTGAAAATGCAATTCTGCTGGCTTCTATGCTTACCTACTACCTTTAATACTTTGCAATAATGACATATAACTAAAAGACAGATGAACAGATAGTCCTCTGACTTTTCTCTATGTTTCCTGATCTGCACACTTGTTCTGGGACAGTGACTAAGAAAGTATTAACGCTAGTGGGCCTGCATGGTAGCCAGACAAACAACATTTTTAGAACGAGGTACTGGTATGACAGGTTTTACTTTAAATACTTTTGTTACGTTCATGAAATGCAGCTAGAATAAAGAAAGGGTGTCCTACAGAGGGTCACAATTAGTGCTCATGCACAGGGGCGTAATAAAATACTTCCAAATAAATGTGTTTTTAGGTGTGCAGTTACTCGAGTTTGTGCGTTTACTATTTGTTTAGAGGCATATGTGTGTAAACTCATTCTATTGGCTAGAATGTTCATTTATTCTAGCCACTAGAATACATTTACACACGTATCTGCGTAAATTATGACAATAAGCTCCTCAGTTCTAAACAACGCAATGTGCGTGGACTCATTGGCTGAAACAGAGCTGCGCTCAGAGAGTGGTCTTTTTTTGCTTTGTGAGGTCTTATGTTTTATTCACACAGATGTGCACAGCCGTACAGCGTGCATGTCCATGCAGAGACCTGTGCCTGGGAGAGACCTGCACCTTTGCTGCGTGTAGCTGTGTGTAGCCACCATCTGCATAATAGGACATGGCTGCATGCTAACCCATACAGGTACAGATGCAAACTGTTTGCATCCAAGGTCATGCATCCATACCTGTATGGGTGTGCTGGTTCAGGTCAGCTTGTAGCCATGTTCTGTCATAGAGATGTACAGACGACTGAACACAGCTACATGCAGCACCCGTCCCTCCCGGATGCAGGTCTCTGCACAGATGTGCATGCTGTACGGTTGTCCTTATCCATGTGAACGAAGCCTAAGGTATACTCAGTACTCATGTTCTGCATAGAACTGCATAGATTTTAAATGAACCACCGTTTACAGTAATCCAGTTCCATGTGCTTATCTGACCAGTGAGATAAAGCGGTCAGGTGTGAACAAGTGCTTGCTTGCCACAATTTTCTGAGATGATATGTAGGAGGTCCTCTGCTCTCATTTCATTTCTGGACAGCCTTGTACAACCTGTTCTCTCTACTTTTATGTGTTTAGCCTTTATAGAGTTTGTTACCAGCTTTATATCACATACTGGTCATTTCTTCAAGATTGTTATCTCTCTTGAATGCCTTGCTCTTTATGTCCTCGCTGCTCCAAACTGGAATCAGACTGGATGCTGCTGTGTAAAACATGTGAACCGTAGTAAAACTAATTGGTAAACATTGTGATTGTGAAAGTGGTTTCAGGTTCTGTACTCTGCTTTATCATTGGATAGGGACTTAAATGCAGCCTTGTCATCCTTTTACTGCTGGTTTTAAATGCTGAACTCCAGCCAGATAGAAAAACACACTTTAATGCAACCGTGTATTTCTTTAAAGAGGAACTTCACCCTTATCTTTAAAATGACAACAAAGGCACCTTTAGAAATGTCTAGTTATAATCTACAAACAGATACTTCTAGATACTTGCCGGCTTTATTATGCTTTGCATACCCTATTTTTTCCCATTCCTTCTCATGGTGGCCATTTTCACTAAAAGCAGATAAATTCATCTCCTTTTACTTCATGGAACTCTGGGTCTGCCTCCTGGAACTTGTGACAGTAAACAGATAAGAGTTCCCAGGAAGGCATTGGTAATATAGTCTTCCCAGGATGCATTTGTGAGGCCAGGGCTACATCACCAGTGCCTCACTCAACCAGGAAGAGGAAAAACAGTAATTGTAAGTAAAAGGAAAAAAAGTTAGTTTAACTAATGAATGTAAGATGATTTTATATCCGCATGCACAGATGTATTCTGATTGTAAAAGATGGTAAAGGACCACTTTAAAACTTTTACTACATGCCAGTAGCATAGATACTTCAATCTGCTTTGATATCCTCATGTTATCTCTTGCACATCAGCATTCAGAATGTTATCTCTTGCACATCAGCATGCAGAAAGGAACAGGGAGAGGGAGTGCTAGAAGTTAAAGGAGAACTATTGGGTTAAGGCTTTCCCCCAAAGTTCTCCTTAGGGTAACGGGAGGGCACAAACTAGCATCCTCCCGTCACCCTAAGCTCAGATGCCACAGTATACTGAGAAGCGGATCCTGACAATTATGTCTGGATCCGCCCAGCTGTGTGAGTGACAGCTGGCTCTGCCTATCTAGAGGCAGAGCCAGCTGTACCCACCCCCTCTCCGTCCATTCCGCCAGTCATCGCTGGAGGATTGGAGGGGGGAAACCAGCCCCTCCCCTGTCACGGCAGAGAGCCGTGACAGGATCGAGAAGTGAGTGAACGCCGGGATGTGTTCGCTCACTTCCCGATCTACTTAGCCGACCTGTGACAGTCTCATTGTCACAGGTGTGCTAGAACTATGAGGTGAGTGAAAAGCACTCACCTCATAGTTCTCCTTTAGGGAGGATCTGCTACATGCACATGTTCTGACAGGAAATATGTTGATAGGAGGAGAGAGGCCTCTCAATAAATCTTTCTATGGAGCTAGACCAGGGTCAGGGATGGTTTCTTTACTGCTTGTTAAGAATATGTAACTCGTTTATTGTTCATAGTCTGGGCACATATGCACTTTAATATAAAGATATGCAATATGTGAATAGAAGCCATCAGTTGCCACTGGACACTGAATCTATTTACACTTGTGATGCAGAGTTCTGACAGACCAATTTGCCCAAGTATGAGCGACAGATAACTTTAGTCATTTTAGATGAATAACCAGTGATTTTTTTTTTTTCCCCCTTCAGAACAGAAGCGATGGACTTCTACAGTGAACATCATTCAAAGTCATTTTTTAAGTACGTACTTCTAGTTTCATAGTAGCTTGGGAAAAAACTGTTATCCATCACTGCAAATATTGTGCCTGCTAGCAACCTTCCTGCTTAATAAAGACATTGTTAATACTAGGGATGCACGGATACCGAAACTAGTATCATCACATGGTGACGGCTTCCCGGCGGTGAGTTATTGCACGCTTCCCGGCTAATCAGGAAGCCAAGCGGCGTGTAATGGCTTCCATAATGGGACTTCCCGTATCGGTATTCGGTATCGCCGAGTACTGAAAAAAAAATATATCGGTACTTGACACTGAAAAACCGGTATCGGTGCATACCTAGTTATTATCCATTTCATATTATAGAAATCAAAAATAACATCTACTAACACCTAACAAAAACTCTCTAGTTTCAACTGCACCTACGATTTACATTAAAGTGTAAACCCTAACAATGTTTTGTTATATCTGTTCGATAAATGTGTAAAAATACATAAAAATACTGTCAGAAATGTAGTGGGCTATAAACGTTCTGTGCTTAATCTACACTGTTATTAATTACATTGCTCCCAACTCTTTTTGGCGACTCCTCCCTAATGTTATGGAGGAAAGAGAGAGGTGTTCTGCAGTCCAGTCCTAGAGTATTATTATTATTATTGTTATTATTATTATACAGGATTTATATAGCGCCAATAGTTTGCGCAGTTCTTTACAATATAAGGAAGACATTACAATCACAATACAATTCAAGACAAGATGGTAAGGAGGGCCCTGCCCATGAGGGCTTGCAATCTAAAAGGGAGGGGCAAGTGATATATGAGGAGGTAGCTGTGTGGGGATGAATTGTTTGAGAACATGATGGTTCAGTGGTTAGGTTGAGGTGGAAAAGGCTTCTCTGAAGAGATGAGTCTTTAGGGATCGCCTGAAGGCAGTCAAGGTGGGAGATTGGTTGGTAACAACACTGGGGGGGATTTAGTAAAGGCTTTGCACCACTTTTCTGGCTGTATGGGCCTTTTAAAAGGTCCTTTGCTAAATTCAGATTTACAAAAGCCAACACATGCAACAGATTCAGGTAGCTCTTAAAGGAAAACTATGGGGCCAGTGCTTTTCCCTATAGTTTTTTCCAGGGTCACACAAACTAGCATCCTCTCGTGACCCAAAGCTCAGTATACTGCGAGCCACAGCCCCCTCCCCCGTCCATTCCGCCAGTCAGTGTTGGAGGATTGGACAGGGGAGGGGGGGAATCCCTGCAGGGAGCCGTGAGTGACAGTCATGGTTCTCTGCAGGGACACGATCGAGAAGTGAGCGATTGACGGTATATGTTCGCTCACTTTCCGATCTATTGAGCCGACGTGTGACAGTTTCATCCTCACACGTCGGCTCGAACTATGAGGCTGAGTGATTTTCACTCACGTCATAGTTCTCCTTTTAATAGTGCCACTTTAAGAATCTGTCACTATGGCTGCAGCAGATTCAAAAATTACTACGAGTTTACAGATGAGAAAACTGGCAGTATTTAAGACAAACTCTGAACTGGCTTACAGAGAGACTCCAGTACTCAGAGTGGGGCCCATATATGCAGGAATCTGTCATGAATGTGACAGCTTCCCGCTCATGGTTCAATGGTTACTAGGACACCAGTCTGCCGGCGCCCTAGCAACCAATGACACATCCCTGGCTCCCCATTTGCTGCCAGCCTGGAAATTCCCCAGCTGAATATAAACAAAGGGGCTGGGGATGCTGACTGCAATCATTACCCAAATTTAGCCATGGCCAGATTTGGATAATGATGTCATCCAGCATCCCAGCCCCTTTGTTTACATTCAGCTGTCAGCTGGGAAGTCTCCCTAACAGCAACTGAACTGGGCCAGGGATGAGTCACTGGTTGCCCAGATGCTGTCAGTTTCCAACAGGTACATACATCTGGTCCAAAGATAGACATTTGTTATGCGGATAGGCTATGGAATTCTAAAGGGCGTCATAGACACTCTATGAATTACACGGAAAGTGAATTATTAGCAGGATCACTAGGTGAAAATAAAGGAGAGAAGCCTGAAAAGAGAAAACTAATGCAGCCACAACATTCATTGACTGGCAATCTGCTATATATTACATTTTTGTTCTTGGGTTTATATACAGTATGCTTCAAATACAATATTTACCTTTTCAGTCTTAATGGAATGTTTATGAAGAAGTGAATGTGAGTTTCACCAATATTCAGTAATTGTGAATCACTCACTGTCATTTCAACACATGCACCAAGAGCATTCACCTGCAGTGAATGTTTGGTGAATGTCAGATTCACTGCATTATAAATGTACCCCATAGTGTACTAAAACCCAGACTGACAATTTTACCTACTCAATTCAGAGTTTTCCTGTGTGAATCATTCTTCTCAACCCCCTCTAAAATATATTTAAATAGTTCCATTTGTGATTGCGTCGTGTTGCGTTAGGACCTTCAACCTTCCCCCTCCCAGGAAGGATGTATTATATATTTACTTCACACTGTAGTCTCCCACCTGAAACTCTGTCGGAGAGCCAGTGAGTACACCTATGGAGATAGGAATGGTGCCAAAGAACTGGTTGGTGTGCATTTACTAAAAATAAAAAATTGTAACAACCATAATACCAGCTGATGATACCAAGAGGAAGAATTATTATATTATCTACTATTGGAATTATTTGTAGTACTATTATTCAAAGTAGTATTTCTTAAAATTTCTTTGCCATGAGGTGCCATGTTGAACTTCCAGTGACCAGTATGAGAGAGTGAGAGCGATAACACCAAATTTAGCCCACCTGCTCCCCATTCACACCTGAGACCTTGTAACACTAACGAGTCGCATGACACCAGGGAGGGAAAAGGCTAATTGGGCCAAATTTGTTGCCAGCGGTTTAGACATTAATGGCTGTGTGTTGTTATTTTGAGGGGACAGCAAATGTACACTGATATACAAGCTGTACACTCACTACTTTACATTGTAGCAAAGTGTCATTTCTTCAGTGTCGTCACATGAAATTATATAATAAAATATTTACAAAAATGTGACGGGTGTACTCACTTCTGTGAGATACTGTA
>NW_017306546.1:762074-794832 GCF_000935625.1 Nanorana parkeri
TGTATATATATATATATATATATGTATATGTATATATATGTATATGTATATATATGTGTGTATGTTTTATAAAGGTGGGAAAAGTCATTTTCAGCCTGACAAATGTTGCTGCAGGAGGTGTGTTGTGGTGGGTGCCATTCATTTTAATGGATCCCAAATGCACCTCTAGTCCACAGTGTGATCGCCCGCACTGGAACGCATGGTACTGCAATGCCATGCGTTCCAGTGCAGTGCGATTTCAAAAAATGTGCACATTGTTTCATTCTGAAGTAAACTTTATGTCTGTAATGCTGCATTTGTGTATTTTATTTTATTAGTTAATTGTTAATTTATTTTTATTATATTTTATCTGATTAATCAAAGTTAATAATCGGCTAACTAATCCATTATGAAAATAATCGTTAGCTGCAGCCCTATTCTGATGTCAACATGTGTTATACCACCATTGAGGCCCTTGTGGTAGGCTGTGTGATGTGACCATGACAACTAGCCTTAAACCTGAATGTCCTTATAGATTACAGATAATGGACAAGTTAAATGAAATCTCCATTTTTATTAAATAATCCATGAAAGACAGAACAGTAAGACACGTATAGCTTTCATGTTTCAGTCACGATAACCTCAGGGTCCACAGCTGAAGCCCCTACACCTTTCAAGTTGACAATCATTGCTCAATGTGGCAGATACAATATCTCAACTGTTGTTAAGCAGTTAGACAGCAGTATTGTAGTTCCTCTACTTTGCCTCTAGAGGCTAACCTACATATCTCTACATTTACTCCAGTTACAAAGGTATGGAAGAGCAGGGATTTAAAAATGGGAAGTCACAATTTAAAATGACTTTAAAGAGACTCATGAATAAAAAGTTCTTGCAGGTATAAATTGAAGCCACAGAAGTGCCTGCACATCCCTAAAGCATCATCGAAGACCTTGTGGATATGGCCAAATCTTAGGCAGTTTTGACAGGAAAAGCATTGGATAGTGATGAAGTTTGCTTGCCCCTTCCTGCCTCTTGTTCATTTGTGTAGGCCAGCAGGTCAGCCATAATCAGGGCTGGGGGAGGAAAGGCATCAGCAAGTTGCTGCAATACTGGAGCTTTGTTGTCGGAATGGCCCAGGATTCGGCTATTACAGACATCTAGGTTCCAGGACCTATCACATACAGCAGTTGATTTTTTGAATGGCAGGGTATGTTTAAGATTAACTCTGATCAAATGGAGATTGTTTTGGTATGTTTTCAGGGCAATAGTCTTTGCAATAACTGGGAATAAATCTCCCAGTTGTCTTGTAGTTGTCGAGATTACACTGCCTCTCTTAGCTTGACAGTATCTATTACATTTGAAGGAAAAGAAAACTGTCTAAGCAAGCATTACAGAGTACAAAAATAAATACTGATAATAATGTAATTGATTGGGTTAGCAATTTCGCTCACCATGTTTCAGAATGCAGAACCCAGCTAGATGTCAGCACAATCCATACTCTTATTTTCAACTACAGTGCCCTCTGTGCTCACCATAATTACAATATTGCTTGTTAGATATGTCATTCAACTCCAGTGCCCTCTAGTAGACATTTTGTTCTGGTCAATGTCATTGTAGTAAATAATTAAAAAGCCTGGAACTGAGGTTGAAAGGCATGCTCCCTGTTGAATAGTAATTTTGTCAAACGATTCACGAGGTATGCTGACAGGTTTACTAAATTATATTTAATAAGCTAAAGTTAAGAGGACACTTGTGCAGAGGACTAAGAGACTTTAGCAAAGGAATGGAGTTGACAAGGTAGCCTTTGTCCTCTGAAACTGACGTAGTAGAAATGGCAACATTCCCATATTAAAGTTCTTGTATGTGGATTACTCCTGTATGACTATTAATCTAATGTCAGAGTAATCTGTCAGTAGGTTTACTTGATGCATATATTCGGCAGAGCAACTATGACAGCAAGTGAAATCAATCAGCAAATGCTAACCTGGAAACCTGAAATTATTTTAAACTCAAAAACTTTACTCAATCTATTGTTATCTGAGTTTTATGGCAGATTTACTAAACGGCATTCATACCTGAGCGGTTACAGGCAATTTTTTACCTTTTTTTGTGCACCTTTTGTGTGTTTTTTGTTTTGTTTTGTTTTGTTTTAGCTAGCAAAAATCTACTTACTAGGAGGAGGAGATGGTTCTTTAACCTTGAAAAATGCTCATTTTCAGGTGCTCCCATTGAAGTCTATGGAGCCAAAATGCCTTATTCCGATTCAGAAGTAGCTCATGTACCTTTTCGAGCATCAGACTTGGAGCTAGCAGACTATAAAAGCATGCAATTGTGTTTGTTGAGCATTTTAGAGCTTTGAGCTTCAAGCTCCAAAATGCTCCAGTGTGAATCAGGGCTTATTGTTTCTACCTCCTATGTTGTGTAACTTTCCTCCTCATGAGGAGCCTACAGTAGGCTGTGTATTAGGCCCAGGGAGTGTATTTTAGAAAACACTGGATTTACAGGAGCAAGGGAATTCTAACCAATAGAATGGCCAAATACACTAAAGCTTTGCTTGGATGCAAACCAGAATCTTTGAGCAGGAAAGTCTTACCTCCTGTACATATTAATTTTTGTTGATAATATGGAACAGACCTCTGTGCTTTACTGGCTACACAATAACTATTAACACATCTCCCTGTCTTTTGAATGTTTCACAGTAATCTATTGCACCTTAAAGGAGAATTATTAAGAGAGCAAAATGTACTCTTCCCAATAGTTGGCGCGTGACACTGCAAGTGTCACATGCTGACTGTATAGATCGAGAGCTGAGCATTCACGATCTGAGGGTCGCTCAGCTCATGGTCTTTTCCATGCAGAGAGGGGTGACTGTCAGTCATGGCTCCCCGCCACCCCTTTTTGTTCCCCGGCGCTCATTGGAGGGACAGACAGGAAGAGAGTGGGCACAACTGGCTTTGGCTCTAGAGAGCGGCAGAGCCAGCTGTTAATCAGGCAGCGTGGTGGATCTTGACAATATTGTCAGGAGCCTTCCTGGCTAAAGCCAGGCTCTGCACTATCGGCATATAGTGAGCAGCAGCTGATGCTGACTTTGGGTCACTGGAGTACATTTGTAAATGTCCTCTTGTGACCCAAAAGACAACTAAAGCACAACAAAGGTTTGGGTTTAGTCCTCTTTTAAATTAGCCATACACCTACAGATTCCTTTTCGTTCTGTCTGTGGCATATGATTAACAATTCAAGATACACACGGGGTGTCTGACAGTAAAGAACAGAAACAATTAGACAATGGAACCCAACTAAATGGTTTCTATGTTTCTTGGTGTAATTTAGATTGTGGAGCATTTCCTTTTACTGAACACTGAACAAAGAACTCCAATTGAAATAAAACAGTTTCTATTGTCTCTAGTGGCAGAGCTTTGTTCCCTAACTATAACCCTAATTAAATGAACAATATTGCCCTAGTTTCTTAAACTGCTATGCAAATTGGCTCATCACCTTTTTTTATTCTCTGTTAATATCCTACTTCATAGAGTATTGAAGTATTGTATATGGAAGCACATCATCTTTTAGAAGTTACAAGCTTTATCCTCCTCGTTTTTGTTATTTTATTATATGTAGAGATTTTTCTAATTAGCTAGCTATTGGGTAGAATAAATTCTAGGATGACTCTTCTCTGTAACTATGGACAAAATTAAATGACATATTGTATATGATGCAGTCTATTAATAGTATTAATACAACAATGTTTGTTTTTCTAAGTTGCTCCTATAACATATGCTGATGCTGTCAGTGGATCTGTTGTTTTTCCACTTTTTGTAACAGGTGAAACTGTTTAGCAAAAGTACCAGTTACAGGGTTGGGTCATACCATATAACAGTGGTGGGGTGCTTACAATGGGCAGCTTTTATTCACATGGCTTAAACCTTTTTTTTTTTTAAAGAAAAAAAAAAACCTGTTGCTCTAGCTGCTTACAAAAGTGATAGCTGGAGATGGGCTTTAATTTGTTTGCATCTTATTTAAAGTGGAACTAAATTCCAATATACACACCTCTTCTCCAGCAGAGCAACATGCTTGAGCTCCTTGCTGAAGCCCACATCTTTGCCTGATCTTTCCTTGGTTTGGCATCTCTAATGGCTAACCCAGGATGACGTAATTGTACACGGGAGTTAATTCATCCCAGCACAAAATCATGCAGAGAAAGCGGAGTACATTCTAAAGAGCTGTGAAGGGAGGAAGATAAGAAGATTTTATTGCAGAAGAGACATAGGTGTAGATTTACTGAAGCCAACTAGGCTGTTTACGGGGAATTTTTACTTTGGAGGGAATTTTCCGTTAGCTTAGTAAGGTGTACCTCTGCTGATTTCCATCATCCATTCACATGCAAGTAAAATATATATATTATTTTTTAATAAATTTTTTAGTTATACTTATAAAACAACATGTACAAACAAAGTACATCAATAGGATGTACACAGTCGTCAAAGGATATAACACACTTGGTCATCACAACCACAGAAAATTTGTTTCATCAGTATACGCCATCCGAGCTCCAGTGGGTCATAGAAATCATTGATCTTATATTTGCAGCAGGACTAGGCTCGGACACCCATGTGCATATGTACGACAGTAAAATATTTTTTTTTATTTTCCTTGCCCATGATTATGTTTTTTTTTTTCCCAAAGTGAATTTTCATTACATTCATTAAGCTAAGGGAAAATTCCCTTGCAAAAGGAACAGCCTGTTTGCCTTTAATAAATCAACCCCCTAGTATGTCTCTTCTGCAATAAGAAGCCTTCATGCTTACAATTCTTTTTTTTTTTAAAGTAAAAGTTTCACTTTAAGTCCATCATGGGAGTGAGCTTGGAGCGGTGGCTACTTTACAACACACACAGGACCATGGGGAACAAAAGTAGGCACTCTCCAGAAGGACAGTCGGCACCAATTCAGAGATGATTTGAGGATCTACATCCAAGTGATACACAAATAAGATACAGTTTTGTTCATAGTTAAGGTACTTGAATGCATTTTTAAGATTTAACTCCTAAATTTAGTGACACTTTAATAGCTGTTGAGAAATATTATGTGCACACATATGGAGTTCATTGATTGCAGAGAGTCAACCGACTCATAAACTTGCATTGTGAGAAGGAGCAGTAAAGCACAACCATTCTATAGCACTGCCAAGCAGGCAGCAGAACCCGCATGTGTAATGAGCAAATATATCTTTTCACCTGTACATATATCATTACAAACTATTCATAGAAATAAGGTTATTGAAACATTAACACACGTAGGATTATTGAAAAAATTATTTACATAAGCTGATCTCATTTACCATATCTAAATTTACTTGAAAAAGCCATACGCTCCCTTTAAGGAGCCATGAAACCTGTGTACTTTTTGACCTCAGGAGCAAGTCTAAGGAGCTACATGACTTTATTGTTGGTGGCTTTTTTAAATAAAAAAAAATGCTTAATAATGTGCAGTAAAGAACCTTTAATGTCCTACATATGCTGTAGTAGTGTATGGGATACCTCTGAAAGTGGACCTATCATTAAAATTTACACTTCACATGAACCGAGGAAACAAATGCCAGAATGACCAAATCACATCATAATTTTGAGTAAAAAAAAAGTATCTGCCTTGCCATAAATGTAAACCTGCCACTGTTGAGCTACTTCATAAACTAAAGCAAGCCCATCCTTTGCCCATGAAGAGCAAGAAAAAAAAGGTTTCCTTTTATTTGTCATGCACAGCAGCAGATAACTGCCTCTCCTTTCCTCTCTTGCTCTATTCAGCACTAAAAGTCACAAAAAATGCTGGGTGCTTGTGAAAAATGCCAGGTACTCAGCACTTTCATATGGGAAGTTCCCAATTCTAGTGTAAGCTAAGGCTGCAACAACTAATCGATTTAATTGATGATAATCGATAATGAGAATTGTTGTCAACGATCCTCATTACATTATCAATTAGTTGATTGATTAGTTGTTTCTGTGTCCCATCTGATCTCTGCTGCTCCCAGCGGGGATGGGAGAGGACACAGACCCCTGCAGCCGATGCTCAGCACTGAGCAAAGCTCCAAAACTCACTCTCTCCCGCGACCGCCGCTCTGCTTCCCCGTTCTCTTTCCCACTGGGAGCCCCTGCGTACTGCGGTCTGTGTCTGCAGCCGGCGCCCAGCAGGGAGGAGACAGCTGTGCCTCTGCATTCCCACTTTGTGCCCCTGGTGCCTCCGTTTCTGCCCCGGTGCCTCTGCTACTCCTCCATGTTCCCACTGGTTGTCCTCGCTGCTCCTCCCCCTGTCCCCGCTGGTCGTTCCCGCTGCTCCTCCATGTCAACACAGGACATTCCCACTGCTCCTCCCGTGTCTCTACTGCTCGTCCGTGCCCCCTCTTACGGCTTGCTAACAGCCAGCAGCTAAGAGCAATAGCCAGCCTACTATTGTCTATTTTAAATTGCAGTAGCCAATAGCAGGCTGGCTATTGTACCTGCCTGCTGTCAATCAGCAGAAGAGGATCTAAAGGAGAACTTTCTCCTTCAGTTCCCTCCTCTGCTGATTGATAGCAGGCAGTGGGCGGGTGCAATAGCCAGCCTGCTATTGCAATTTGAAATAGCCAACAGCAGACTTGCCATTGCTCCAAGTCACTGCCTGCTATGTTTACATTACATGTTTAAAGAGAACCTGTTGTCTTCAATGTGCTTGTAAGCCCCCCTATGTGATAGCAATGAAGTAAAAAAAAAAATAAAGTTTACAAAAATAAAGTAAAACATTTTTTTTTAAATACCCCCCGAATGGGAAGGGAACCAAAGCCAGCCGATGCACGTCTGGAATCAGCCGTACTCGGCTGAAGTGAATAGCCGAACGGCATTCAGCTCCCTTCACTTCGGCTCGGCTATTCACTCGGTTGCCTTCGGCAGCTTAGTGAATAACCCCCAGAGTGTTTGGTAGATATTGAAGAGTTAACCTTGGCTGATCTTCTTGTAGCCTTCACCTTTCTTGTGTAAAGAAATAATTTTCTTTCTCAGGCCTTGTGACGTTTCTCTTCCATGTGATGCCATTGCTGACAGCATGAAATGGGAAGGGGTTTTCTTTGTTAAGTAACGTCCTTTTATAATCAACTGTCTGCTAGACACATGAATCATTATACTCACCTCTAGTTGAATTCTTGTTAATTAGAATTTTTGCAATCCAGGGCCCGCATTTGTGGGAGTATGTTGTAGTATAGTGTCCCATAGGAAATGTTCAGGAAAGGTTTTCTGACAAATCTGTTGGGGTGTACTTATTTAAAATAATTTAATCACTACAGCTGTCTGGGGCAGTGCCAAAGCTGTACTTGGACTGATCACCCCCAGGAGATGTAAGTACATGCTCAGGATTGCTTTGCCAAAGTCTTTTACACCCTTTCAATTTATGTTGCGTTGAAATGCAGGTTGGTAAATCTGCTCTCATATGTAGCTCTGTTTACGCATAAATATCCAGGTCACTTTGTACGGCTACATTCTGTTTACTGCACATCTACTATTTAAAAAGAATGGTTTATTACTGTGGTAACAAGTTATAGGCAAATATGATTTTTTTTTTTACCTGCCACTTCTGAAGTCTCCCCATTGTTTTGCAAGGACTCACATTGCAATTTAATATGAACAGTGGGGTATTTGTTTGGGGGGCAAGCTTGAAAACTCAAGGTTTGCATAAATCTTCATCTGCTTATACTTCTGGATTACTTATTAGTTTGATATACAGGAGATGTTTTACTAAAGGCTAACAGGCTATTCACTTTGCAAGGACATATTCTATGTGCATGGGAAATTTCCTTAGCCTAGTGGCTGTGGTAAAAATTTACTTAGCAAAGAATACCCAAACACATGGAAGGACAATTAGAAAAAAAGAAACAGTATTTTTCTTGCACATTATTGGATTAAGGAGGTCAACAGGGCTTTTCCTCATTCACTAAGCTAAGTGAAATTTCCCTTGCAAAGGGAACAGCCTATATGCCTTTAGTAAATTATCCTTGTAGTTTTTACCAGAGGTAACCCCTGCATAAACATTTTGTTCACATATGCTTGCTTTGAAGGTAACCCCTGCGTAAATATTTTGTTTACATATGCTTGCTTTGAAGGTAACCCCTGCGTAAACATTTTGTTCACATATGCTTGCTTTTGAAGTTAAACCCTGCGTAAACATTTTGTTCACATATGTTTGCTTTGAAGGTAACCCCTGCGTAAACATTGTGTTCACATATGCTTGCTTTGGAGTTAAACCCTGCGTAAACATTTTGTTCACATATGTTTGCTTTGAAGGTAACCCCTGCGTAAACATTTTGTTCACATATGCTTGCTTTTGAAGGTAACCCCTGCGTAAACATTTTGTTCACATATGCTTGCTTTGAAGGTAACCCCTGCGTAAACATTTTGTTTATTATATGCTTGCTTTGTATTGCCTAGGTTTGTAACGGTTTTTGCTATTGGTATAACAAACTTACATTTACATTGAATTTGCAGCGACCTGATTCATTTTATGACAAGTGGACCAATCGTAGCAATGGAAGTGATAGGAGATGAAGCCATAGCTTCTTGGAGAAAGTTGCTGGGGCCAACCAACTCCAGCGTTGCACGCAGTGACTCTCCAGAAAGCATCCGAGCCAAATTTGGTATTGATGGAACAAAGAATGCAGCTCACGGTTCTGATTCCATTGCTTCAGCTGCTCGAGTAAGTATTTCAATTATTCAAGTATTAGCATTTCAAAACTTTTACAACAGTGATTTTACAATTTTATATGGTAATTCAGATGAAATATGGTTGTTTGCTGCTATCATTGGTGATTGTGAGTTAACAAAGGGCATTATGGAATATGTTGCCCCAATAAACTCAATTTCTTTCCCGTTTATTGAATGACACAGGGAACAGATCGTACATCATGTACCATAGGGTAAATTGCCACCTGGAGCAGAAGGACGCTAGGCACAAACAAAAGACAAAGACAGCCTAGGGACGGCCTCTGCTGGTGGCCAAACCCCCCACCTGCTGACAAGTCTCCAGTTTTTTGCCTAGCGTCAGGAGGAAGGAGCTAAAAAGGAGAAGATATATGCAAAAAGTAAAAAAAAAAACGCTTCAAAAGCGGTTTAAACTTACCCCTGTCTTCGCCGCACGCTCCCGTTCGAAAATACAAAAATGCTTGGGCGGCCGCAAAGCATCTTGGGGCGGGCGGGTGAGTGCGCAGTTCGTATTTTCAGCCGGGAGACGAGGAGAGACGCAAGGCGAGTCTATGGACGCGTGCAACCGCATGCAGACACCGTGGGACAGGAAGTGCCAGCAAACACAAAGGAGTCAGTGCTGGATCAGAGATCCACAGCAGCACTGGAGAGAAGGCTGAAAAGAACAGGAAATAAGAAGATCAGATTAAAAGACATCATTTAAGGTAAGTGCTTTAATTAACATTAGGGGGAGGGAAAAAAGTTTTTGACTTTAATGTCACTTTAAAGTATTCATAGACATACGAACCCCTGACACTGCAAAGTTTCTGCATGAAGCTCTGACTTTAGCCAAGGTCCTGGCAGGGGCTGGGGAAGCCTCACACAATCTGCCAACACTGTTTATGATACAGATCCTCCCCGAACCCTGAAGGACCTTGACTAATGGGAAGTCTGGGGATGAGGAGTAGCTGGGTTCATCTGAAATGTGTCAGAAAAGTGTTTAAAGATTTTCAGCTTAGCAGACGTTCCAAATACATCTAGGCCTATATAAAATACACATTTGACAGTTGCAAATTATCATAATATAAACACCTATTTGCTAATATAGCGCAGCTGCATTGTGATTAATATATGAGATGGTCTACTCAATGTAACATATCAGTATTATATGCAGCAGTATGTTGACAAATATACTTTTTTTTCCTCATTTTTTTTTCTGTGTAGCCTGAGAGGATATTTGATGCATCCGCTCATACAAAAAAGGTGGTATGGTAAAACTGCCCAGGGTAGTTAGTGTACTACAATAAGCTTTTTTGCTTAGACATTCTGCATGGCTTCTGCAATAAGGTTTATTCACCATTATTCTTATATTCATTTCAGTTTCAGTGTGATATGATTTTTTTAGCAAATAGTGCAGACAAATTTATAAAAGACAAAAAAATCACAACTTGTCTGCTATATCTGAGGCTATTTGTGAATAGGTTTGCAGGAGTGTGGGGTAATAAGCAAATATGGCTGCCCCCATTAACATATATAGTCAGGCCTTATGCATACGGGGGCAGGGGGGGCGTATACATGAAATTTGGGTGTACTTCCCTGCCCGGGAAGACAGGTGCAGCCGCCCACAGCCATCAGAAGCTGTATAGCTGTTATACACTGCTACTGTCATTTGCACATGTGTAGGAATGTATGCCCCAAGCGCAGACTGACCGCGTTAGGGACATATGTTCGTATGTTGTGCGAGTTTACAATAGCACCAGCGCATACCCGCCATACAGCCACTGATTTCTGTAGGTGGCTTCCCGGGAAAGGGAAATACACCCAGGTTTTACATGTACGGCCTCCATGCATTTATAAACTATACCTGAATACAAAGAGGGGAATTTATCAAAACTGGAGCAGACAAAATCTGGAGCAGTTGCCAAGAGCAACAAATCAGCGTCTCTCTTCAGTTTGTTCAGTTAAGGTTTGAAAATGAAAGAGAGATGCTGAGTTGCCGTGCACTGCTGCTGCTCCAGATTGTGTCTACTCCAGTTTTAATAAATTCCCCTCAAAGTTTTTGAAAACATCAACACATATTTTTAGCATGAATTACATCAGGCTAATCTTTTGCACATATATATTTTAAAAATCATTGAAAAGACTATATAGTTGCTTAAAAAAGACCTGGGGGAGTGTGTCCTGTAGGTATATCTGAATCTACTGAAGTATGCTGTCATGAACAGGATGATGGGATCTCTGCGTTATACAGCTGATCATGGCACCCAGTTACCTGTGTAGTAGGTCACATTCATTTACATTTATTGGAAAGTCTATTATCAAGTTACAACAGTTTTCAGTGACATTCGTATGTAAAGTAAGAGGTTGGTAACCCATATCAAAGTAGGTTGTAGGTAATGCTATACCATCCACTTTTATTTCAAATGCATGGTAATACACAAAGCTCATTTTCATTTTGCTCAGAACTTCTGAACTTCATAATGGAAGGTTATATTTAAACTAACTAAATATAGTACTGAATGGTGTTCTGGGAGATTTCCCATTCTCTTTTTAAATCGTACAGCAATCAATCTATATTGAATGAGGCAATAGACTCTTGCTTTGTGGTGGAAATCCATATAATTACGCAGTCCCTATATGCAGCGAAATGCTCACATTACATGCTCCCACTGCTTCCTTCTCACCATAGTAACAGGTTATTTTTGAATGTTTTTTAAGCCACTTGAGGGTTTGAATAGTCATGTGGCTGTTAAGTTATTTACTCTAGCAGCCTTGACAATTAGTAAAAAATGGTTAATTTTGTTAAGCCTCTATTAACCCAAGTAGAAACTCAAAACAGTGTTTACCAGCTTACAGCCACAGCCTGACATTGATCTGTATGGGCGAGCTGTAAGCAACACCTATGGCTCCCGGGCACAGAGATCTGACAGTTTTTTACGTTACCCAGACCTGTGTGCACATGCAAGTGTAGATAATGCTTGTCATCCAGTTTTCTTGAGAGTTTTGATGGATAAACCTTATTGCATTGTAGTATTATACCTTCACTTATAATGCTGGATTTTGTTTTGAGTTGTCATAAACTCAGAATGGTTGTAATGTTTTTTTTTTCTTCTAACCAATATTAGGAAATAGAGTTTTTCTTTCCGTCCAGTGGAGGCCGTGGACCAAAGAATTCTGCTACATTTACTCAAAGCACCTGCTGCATTATTAAGCCTCATGCTGTCTCTGAAGGTATTCTCATTCTTACTTTGTGACATTGTGTTTTCCCGTGTGGTTTACCTATGTTCCGGTGATATCCTTGTACGTGTCTTTATTTATTCAACTGAGTTTGTTGTAAAGGTTACTGTACAAAAGAGTATATGATATGTCTGCAAATAATTAGATTCCCACCAACCACTCCGCCCCCAGAAGATTGTTGTCCACATGATACACACACACACACTCTACAGCAGCCTTTCTCAACCAGGGTGCCCTGGCACACTGGTGTGACCCCTGGCCTTCTCAGGGGGTGCCTTAAAAGTTTGTGGTAGTGGGACTGTAATGTGAAGGGGCAATGAAGACTAGTGTAAAGGGGGGACTCTGATGTAAAAGGGGGGGACTCTGAAATTAAAGAGGTGTGAAAGAGGGGGGCTCTTGTTAAGGAGGGCTACTGATGCAAAGGGTGTGGGCACTTCGATGTGAAGGGGCAACCCACTTTTTTTGTGTATGTTTGCGTGGGGTGCCCCTTAAAATCTATGACACTTTAGACTGGAGTGCCTTGAGATTTTGAATACTTTTAAAGCGTGCCATGACTGAAGACGGTTGAGAAAAACTGCTCTACAGTACATGTTGAGAGGAGTAGTTGTACAGAAAGGTTACATACTGTAGGTCAGGGTTGAATAATTGCCGCACCAAGAATGATGGATGAGATGTATTTTTTTCCTCAGACCAGTCACCTACCTAAAGGACTTTTTGCAGTCTTCTTCCAGATTCTG
Source organism: Nanorana parkeri (assembly GCF_000935625.1). Classification (NCBI taxonomy): domain Eukaryota; kingdom Metazoa; phylum Chordata; class Amphibia; order Anura; family Dicroglossidae; genus Nanorana; species Nanorana parkeri. The sequence goes on from NW_017306546.1 coordinate 774,722, forward strand.
TCAAGGAACATTAGCAGTCTAGTGAGAGCTTATTTCCCTTTTATCCATTGATCAGACATTGCTCACACTAAGCATATTAGAAAATCCATGTGTTCAATTTCTATTGTTTTCGTTTTTTCGAAGAATCCCATTCATATGACTTGAAAATGAGATTGAAGGTCATTTGGCAGGTCATGTTCTCACTAACATTACAACTTTAACCTCTTTGTGATTTCAGCATGACTTTATAAGTCCAAACTCTGGACACAAAAGGCTTAATGAAGAATTTTATTTTATTTAAAACTAGCATATGTGGCATATACAGTGCATACTGTAGTGTAAATTTGGTTAAACCTTAAATAGACTCTTTCACTGGGGGAAGGTGGACAAATAGTTGCAATTATAACATGCTTACACCCATACCTGACATTCCTGTCCCGGCCTAATCTCAGGTCTTTCTTACAGGCAAAGTATGGGCCCTTTACCTGCTACCAAAGCTTGTCTGCCCCTTCCTCCCTTCTGTGTGTTCCTATTGGCAAGTGAGGCTGCTCATCACAGTGGTGGGTCAGTAGGAATGTGTGGGAGCAGGGCTTATCAGCAAGCTCTGACACTACCCTGAAGTGTTGTCGTGTTGTCTGTTTGAACAACCCAGCACTTAGCTATGGCAGAAAGGTTCTGGAGGTTACTGCAGGTATGTGCGAGCATCTTTAGATGCCTGCACTTCATACTTGCAGCAGTCTGTGTAAAGTGACACTAAACTCGGGAGTTACATCTTAAAAAAGCATTCAAGTACCTTAACTAGTAACAAAAACATATCTTATTTGTGTATCACTCGGCTGTAGATCCTCAAATCATCTCTGAATTGGTGCTGACACTGTCCTTCCTTCTGGAGGGTGGCTACTTTTGTTCCTCATGGTCCCTGTGTGTGTTGTAAAGTAGCCACCACTCCAAGCTCACTCCCACGATGAACTGCAATCTCAATATAAAATAGTAAACTAAATGCGAGGTTGTAGTCCATCACGGGAGTGAGCTTGGAGCGGTGGTACTTTCCAACACACACAGGGACTATGGGAACAAAAGTAGCCGCCGTCCAGAAGGAAGGACAGTGTCAGCACCGATTCAGAGATGATTTAAGGATCTACAGCTGAGTGATACACAAATACGATGCATTTTTGTTAATAGTTAAGGTTCTTGAAGGTATTTTTAACACTTAATACTTGAGTTTAGTGTCACTTTAACTCTTGAGTTTATTGTCACTCTGAGGAATAATTATGTTATCAAAGTGACTATATTTATTTTATAGAACTGGGTGGCTTTGGTTATTTGAAAGCAGAATGGAAGTGACCAAAAGGAGTTTAGCACATTGTTGAATGCTCCTAAAGTGGGGAATCATGGAACTGCCTTATCTATGTTTCAGGCAATATAGAAAATGGTGGAATAGGCCAATCCACTGGTAAACCCTCCTCCAACCCTAGCTTTCCAATGGTAAAATAGAGGGAATATTGCATAACAGTGGCTTATCGCTGTTATTTTTTTTATACTGCATACAAACTGTAATGCATTTAAAAGTACATAGTGAACTGGGATTTGTGGGAAACACAACTTTAAAGTAAACCTGTCACAAACATGGTCCTGCTGCACATATGATAAACTTGTTAGATTGTAAGCCCTTCTTACCATCTTGTCTTGAATTGTATTATAATTGTAATGTCTTCCTTATATTGTAAAGCGCTGTGCAAACTGTTGGCGCTATATAAATCAATGATCAGTAGAGCAAGTTATATAGAAAACTGAGATCATAACTGAGAGTATTGCTGTCCATTACATCAGAGGGCTAATAGGGAGGGTTAGGGGTGGGGCCAATCTAAATGCTTGTAACCTACTGTATATCTCTAAACCTACTTAGACCTTTTATGTGTTGTTTTTTTTTTGGTTGTTTTTTTACTTCTGGTATCCCCTGGCTTTTTTTTTTTTCATCATCTAGTAATTTTTAATGTCCCAGGTTTGTAACAGATTTTCATTAACTAATTTAAATGATTGCTTCCATTTCTTAAACCACACTGAAAGAACGTTGTTTGTGGATGTCTGAATCTGCCTTTACAATATTTATCCTGTATTTTTGCCATTTTTCCATCCAGGATTAATAATATTTGCTTTAAATATTATGTTATCCTTTTCTATCCAAAGAAATCATAAGATGGAGACTTGTTTTTCACTTCACTTTCCCAAGTGGGTGTGACCTTTTGACTGCTATTTTCATACTGCAAGAGACGATGTTACGTGTGTTCAGAGATGCAGGTAGATGCCCTGAATTCCTCCTGGTAATGACATCATAAGAATGCTGTGCAGACATAATCAAGAAAAAGATCAGAAAATGGTCACACCATTTATGATTGAAGTTGATATTGGTAAAGGGTTTCCATGCAGAAGCTTTGCCAGAGTCCGACAAAAACCTGGTACACTCTTAAAGGATATCTCAAACCAAAAATCAAAACTTTTATATATTGCAGCTTACCAGTCCTTGGATGTGGTGGCTGCTTTAAACAATATACTTTAAAAGTTCCTGTGTGTAACCTAATTTTCAGGACACTGTAGGTGTAGAAAATCCATGTATTAGTAGGGGCTCCTGTTTCGATCTACCTGCATGGTGTTTCTAAGCTGGAAGGTACTGAAACCTGGCTCTGCAGTCTTTGTTGTCATCTCCAGAATACACCCCTTCCTCACCAAAGAAACCACAAAATTACTCATCCACTCACTTGTTATATCCCGTCTAGACTATTGCAACTCCCTCCTCATTGGCCTTCCACTACACAGGCTATCCCCCCTTCAGTCTATCATGAATGCAGCTGCTAGACTCATTCACCTAACCATCCGTTCATTGTCTGAAACCCCCTCTGTTAATCCCTACACTGGCTTCCAATCACCCAGAGGATAAAATTCAAAATATTACCATCACTTATAAAGCCATCCACCACTCTGCCCCCGGATATATCTCAAAGCTTGTCTCAAAGTATCACCCTAACCATCCACTCCACTCATCCCAAGACCTCCTGCTTTTTAGCTCCCTTGTCAACTCCTCACATGCTCGCCTCCAGGACTTCTCTAGAGTCTCTCCCATCTGCTGGAACTCTTCACCCCAACCTGTCCGTCTGTCTCCCACCTTGACTGCCTTTAGGCGTTCCCTAAAGACTCATCTCTTCAGGGAATCCTATCCCACCTCAACTTAACCGCTCAACCATCAAGCTCTCAAATAATTCATCCCCACACAGCTACCTCCTCATCTATCACTTCCCCGTCCCTTTTAGAATGTAAGCCCTCACGGGCAGGGCCCTCCTAATCTTTGATAATTAATTACTTCAGAGTACAAGCAGCTATAGAGGTCAGGGATGACTTGTTTAAAACTCTTCTACTGCTTGTTAAGACTGTGTACATACTCTAATTTAATTAACTTTGTCTGGGCACAGGTGCACTTTAACCCTGTCATACGTCGGTAGCAGCAGGTCCCTTTAAACAGACTTCTGGCTTTTGTAAAGGTGACTAGGCTTTTCAGTGGAAGTGATTCTGGTGGCTCAGCTACCACTAGATCGCTTCCAGGGGCCCGTCTGACCCCTCTGCTTTGCTTCCCGGGCTCCGATGCCACACCTCGGAGCCCAGGAACAGCATGGCGGGTGTCGGTGGGACGCCGGGGAGGAGACCAGCGAACATCCGTTCACCGATTTCCTCCCCGTTTGAATAAACCGGATGCATTACTTCCAGTCCCTTAGCTGTCATTGCTTGGTTGCAGAAGCCGGGTAATAAGCTATCGGAATCCAATAGCTTATTTGGCATCAAAAGGGGACACTAAAGTCACCTTAAAGAGTACCTGTCACCCCCAATGTACCATCACATTGTAAAGTAAAGTAAACAAAAAAAGTTTTTTTTAAATGAAATATAATAAAAACATTTTTAAAGTCCCCCACCCCCGCGAGCGCACTTAACAAGTACACAAGAGGCAGGTGCGCCTACGTATGAAAACGACGATCGCACTAAACATGTTAGGTATCCTTGCATGCACCATAGTGAGAGCAATAATTCACGAATGCACGCAATTTTTAACCTGGGCATGTTGTTCTCCTTTACCCAGTATAACCTGATCTTTTATTTTTACAAAGAAAATGGGTATTATATTGTGTTTTTTGGCACTAAAATTAACTTAAGTGCATTTTTTACTACATTTTTGAGTTTGATAAATAGTTGCACTAATATCTATACATATAAATTTGCAACTGCCACCATTTTATTCTACAGGGTCTTCGCTTTCAGAAAATATATAAGGTTTGGGGATTTTCAGTAACTTTTAGGGCTAAAATGCGGATTACAACATGTACAAAAAAACGTAAAACGGGCCTTTGGCAGCAAAAGGGTTAAAGCAGAAGAAAAGTTCGGAAAGAAAAGCTTAACTTGCACATAATGGCACACTTACCTGACAAGTGTGCTTGCTTCCAGCACTGACTAATCTAGGCTGTCCGTCGCTGCTCCATCCACTGTCATCTCCTCCACTGCTTCTTCTGGGATGAATAAAAAAACTGCTAGATAGACGCAGCTGTTTTTGGCATAAGAGACTTGGCATGCCTATTCTGCCAAAATACTCTTTTTCTTTTAAAAAAATGTTTTAGGTTTATTTTCAATTCAAGGTGGTATCTGATACAGATTGATTTAATGCATACATATTTATATATGATACTTTATTGATATTATGCTTTCTTTTAGAACTGAGAGTGATAACCCTTCCCTTTATTCATACAGAGGAATGCATTTTTCTTCCATTTTTTAACTCCATTTCTTTCATTAGCATTAACAGAAAGCATTTGGTGTCCTTGCTGCTTGTATCGGCCTTGAAACACTTTCTTATCTGAATCTTTGCAAAATGTAATCTTTTGAACGCATGGTATGCCTTGGCTGCAAAACAATGCATCTATTCAGCATTATTTATTGAATTATCCTGAGAATAAAATTCTCTCTTATCTTTCTGATTGTGAACCTTCATTGCTATTTAAAGTGATACTGTCTGATTGCACCATTTTGTACTGTTAAGCTGCCCATACACCTTATGAATATCGGCTGATTTTTGTATGCGATCGCGTTTTCGTCCGATATTCGTAAGGTTGATGGGCAGTGTACAACCACAAATACTGTACAATCGATCGACTTTTGACTAACCAGCAGGATAGAAAACTTCGGTCGATCGTGCGATTTTCGCAAGGTTGGTGGCGTTTCCGTACGTCAAAATTCGTATGATTTACACTGCCCATGCGCAGACGAATATACGCGCGGTCGATTACCGCAATTCATCCAGGTGCTTGTTTTTAATTACTGATTCAACCTAATCGAGGCAGGATGGGGCCGCCGTACGAAAATCGTACGATGGTTCGATCATCGGACGAAAAGTTTAGTGCGATGATCGCAAGGTGTATGGGCAGCTTTAGACTTTTTATACTTGCTTGTTAGCTTGATTTAATTTTCAGTATGACGTCACAGTGTACTTAGTTTCTCAAAAAATGCAGTAAATGTTCAGTAATTGGTCTAGTTTCTCAAATGTTACTTGTGATTTAATGAACAAGGTAAAGTAAGTAGAAGTGAAAGTTTCTCTGTAACTACCAGTATATTTTGAACCAAGGATATGCAAGCATTGAAGGGACACTGTTGTGGGAAACTAATGGAGGCTGCCATTGCTGAACTGTCCATTGAGAATGCTAGTACCCTGGTTGTCATTCTGATGCTTCTGGTTCCAATACTGTCTGAGTCACTGACCCAGAATAAGTAAAGAGATAAGTAGTTCTGACACTTTTCTGACACTCAATTACAGCATGCTTGTTCCAGGACTGTGATTAAAACATGCCATAGTTAGACAAATCCTGGCATCTAGCATTTTCAAAAGGAGGCTCTCCATTCTTCATCACAGAAAACTTGAATGGTTTTGAGTCACTCCTGTTTTCGGTTTGTTTTTTGAAGTGTATACACATTTAAGCTGAATCTGTATATCTTTTTTTAGGTACATAAAATCTTTATTTTAAAAATAAACATTTAATATACACTGAGTGGACAGATTATTATGACCACCCCATCAGTACTTAGTTGGGCCACATGCTGTTTCCTGCCCAATTCTTACTCTGCCATCTGCATGATGCAACTGGAAACGTGATTCATCGGACCATATGACTTTTTTCCAATGCTCCACCGTCCAATTCTTGTGTTCCTGTGCGAATTGGAGACGTTTTATCATAACATTGACTAGTCGCTGACGGCCACAATTGGCACGTTCAGACCCAGATTTTCAGCTGACAGTCCAGTCTTTAAACACTTTAACAACAGCTTCTCTTGAACATTTAACGAATTCTGCTGTTTTGCTGATACTCGCTCCATGGCTCCGAGCGCCAACAATCATCCCACGTTAAATCGCATTCTTTACCCATATCTTCAATAAAAATCACTTCTACTGTCGTGGTAAACAACCTGCTTCCCTATTTATAATGGTCTGGCCCTCTAGCAACTTCAACTGGTTTGTCTTGAACAATCACCTTGGCTCTACCAAAAGTCAGCACAACATTGTGCCAATTCATCTCAATTGGCAGGTAATAACAGGAAATCAAAAATGTTCGAGGACTAATTCCATACTTTGTAGTTCACTACAAGACTGCCACATGATTGCAAAGCAGCATTATTTGACTCCTTGAGTAATTTTCCACCTCTTATGATTAGCTTTATGAAACCTTAAAAAAATAAGCAAATCTCTTTTATTAGTTTTATGGGCCTTATATGCAGCTAAAGTGCATAACACCTTGCACCTTAACCCCCGAGCCAATGAACTCTGATTTCCATGTATATGAGTGTCACCACTGTCCCCAGTATAACCTTGTTAATCTATAACTCTGTGAGCCATGTCTGTCAGAAACTACTGTAGATGATTTCCAGTTTCATGCTGTGTGAGGCAGTGGAAAATTACCTCTGCCTTTCTTCTCTGAGTAAAGACTCATTGATCAGTCCTAACTAGGATGACAAATGCTCGTTGCTATGCAGCAAAGTCCAAAACCTGTGATTGATAGTGCTACCTGCAGATTTAATAGTAATGACGCAAGCAGCAGAGACACTAGATAGGTGAGAAAATCAGGATCACTGATGAATGTGCCCTGGTTGGATAGTAAAACAGTGTGATATTGTTTTGTTAAATAATGGCACTTGTTTGCATGATTATTTAACATGTATTTCTTGCTACCATTTACAGATCATAATTGTTTTATTATTCTTGGAGCAGACAGTAGATCTTGTAGGCAAAGCCAAGTTTTCTGGGCTATCAGTCCACATCAGTAATAAAATGGAGCTCTGTTTTGAGGTTGTCTGCTGTGTTTATTGTGGTCACAGTTGGGTAATTTGCTGTGGTTTGGATTTCTGGCAAATAAATATAGTGGCATAGTTATTTTTTTATTTGGATAATGGCAAAAGTCTTGATATCGTGCTTCCTAATTTAGGCCATGTGCAGGGATATCGGTGGTTTTGTCTATAGGACCAAGTATGGAAGTATTGTGATTTCTGTTAAAATGTTAGAGCTATTTGGCCCAATCCTACTGATTTTGACAGGATTGGGTGATGATCATTATGTCTGTAGGTAACATCAGACTGCAGTAGACACCCCCCTATCAACTTCTCTTCTCACAAAAGTCTTTCACCCAGGCTTGATTTGTTTTAAGCACTGGAAGCTATCTTGCTATTTGCAGTGCTGGGCACCTTTTAAATCTCCCACTACTGCCAGTTTTACTGTGGAAAGGGTTAATACTGAAGAACTGGCCGCTAGGTGGAGTTTTACATGTGCACTTAATGCTCTCTATCCCGCTATTCATTGTAGAGGAAGCGCCATGCTGCTGCTGTTGCTCCTGCTTTGAAAAGCACTTCATACACTCTGGTCTGTTCATACTGCCCGCCTACAGTGACCTGGTCACCTCTGGCCGTTTGACTTGCCTCGCACTTTAGGCCTAGCTGAAGCTCTGCCAATCAGGTGCAAAATGTCTTGACACAGAGGGGACAAGTCCTGCTGCAATGGGTGACCCCAGCCCATACTCTCCTAACAGTTCTGGGGGCATCTGCTTGGTATGCTTTGAGGGATCTGACGCCTGGATATGAAATATAGTGGCCGTGTATTTATAGGGTCTTTATGAGCTCCGCTGGGTGTGGCCCAGTCCCCTACCCTATCATCAGGGGCCTCTACCCTAACTCAGGAAATTGTTGTCAAATTCACCTAATTCCTTGCAGATAATGACTGCAGGGGCTCTAAGAATGCTTTGGTGCCATCCCTTGAAGAGTCTATCCCTAACTTTCCCAAGGTCTTAGTTCAGACCGGTCCACCTGCGAGCATCTCTGATTCAGAGTCCCAACAGTCTGAGTAACAGGAATATGATATACCAATGATAACATCATGTGTGTCCGAGTCAGGTGGACAAGGAGGCAGGCAAGGTGGCTGATCTTTAGCGAGCATTATCTAGTGTATGGTAAGAGATCTTTTTGACACTTTTATTAGGGACCAACCTGCTATGTTATCATTAGGACGAATGTTATCATTGGTATATCATTGATTAGTGGGTTGTTACCTTTCAGCTTGCTGCTTGCCACATGTTACTTACACAGTATATATTCCTGTGCTGTCCTCCATTACATTACCTCTGATGAAGGGGGACGTTACACCGAAATGCGTAAGCTAACCTGTTGTCTCTTGGACATGCTTTTTAACATATTGTCTATCTGTATACCCTTATGTAAGTAGTTTTTATGTTACTTGTATTGCACCATCAATTAAACGTTAATACACGAGGAGAAGGCGCTGTTTGTCTGTTTGTTTTGCATGTGTTGTGAGGATACTTTCCAGTGGCCTTGAAGACGGCAGCCTTCTCTCTCCCCCTATGGATTGAAGTTGAAGAACCCCTCTATGCTGAGCGCTATGGTGCATATTGTTTTCTTTAGACCCGTGTTAAAGGGACCTAAGTTCAATCTGCTACTTCCTGGTTTACACGTTACTGCTTCCTAGACCATTCCCCTGTCCACTGAACAAATGTCATGATGATAAATCACTGTCCATTGAGGAAATTGGAGGAGAGTTGACATAGCAAGCTGCAATACTGAAGCAGTAAGATAAACTGGTTAATCAGAAACTATGTGTGTAATGACCCTGGCTGTAAAGTGTGGAAAAGATGTGTAAATCACAGGTAAAACTGTAATCATACATGCATTCAACTGTGTGATCAGCTGTTTTCGCTGGGTTTTACCATTTTTTTCCCCCTTTGTTTTTGCACCTCTGTGATGCAGAACTCTTTCAGCCTCTTTTAGCTATTTCCTGTCTACATGCCATCTCTTCAGGGTTGCCCTTCACCATTGCTCTGGACCTGCGTTTTGATAGTGACAAGGGAAGACCATGCCTGGGCAGTGTGCGTATAAGCATGATTGCTTGCAGTCACCACCAGGGTCGCATGTTACAGAGAGACAACACAATTGGGCAACAGCTGTCACCCTTTAACAGGAAGTGTCTAAACTGGGACATTTATGACAGAATCGCCAGGTGTTATTTTAATGAAAGCTGCTCATTTAAAAAGATTAAAAACAATTTTTAAAATTACATTATCATGTTTATATGAGTTTTTAGTGATTGGGATTTAGATCTACTTTAGGCTATAATTGTCTTTTAACATACCTTTGCCCCACCTTTTAAAAATACCTGGAAATGCCAAGAAAGTTTGCAAACCTATGACCTTTTACCTTTGCTTTCTATTGCTGTACTTTGAGACTCGTGCTGGGATCATCAATAGTGATTTCAGTCCAACTTTCCATCTATTTATTGATGGTCATCTGCAGACACTTACAGAAACTGGCTGGAAAATCTTCATTCAAATGCTTCTCTTCTTACATTTTTCTAATGCTTTCATGTCCTAATGATTTTATTAGAGAAGAGGATGATGTCCTTTTCATATGGTAGTCATACGTTAGCAAAGACACATGGGCGCTATGAAACACTTCCTTGGTGTATAAAATGATTGCTAATACACAATGAAATCTTCAAAAGATGAAATATACTAGAGAAACTGGTCGCCTTGGTGTCCCCCCCCCCCCCCGTTCAAGATGGCAGACTCTGCAGCTCCGACACTTCCTCGCAGGTCTGGGAGGCTCATCCTCCCCACGAGCGGACCTTACACAGTTTGAGGAGATATGCTTGATTGGGGAGGTAGTTGACCACGGTCTGTCCACAGCTCATACGCTGTTGACACATCCGCCAGCCCTGCTCGAACTGGCGTTCCTGACTAAGTGGGAGAGAGACCTGGGAGCTACCTTCACTCAGGAACAACGGGATACTATTTTCCATTTTGCACATAAGGCATCCCTGGCCAGTTCGGTCCAGGAAAATGGATATAAAATCCTTACAAGATGGTACTTTGTCCCTACTAATCTCCACAGGATGTTTCCTCAATCTTCCCCTAACTGCTGGAGATGTGGTATGGAGAGGGGCTCCATCTTACATGTCTTCTGGTCTTGCCCACGCCTCAGAGAGTTTTGGAATGCGGTCCTTAGTATAGTGGAACGACTTACAGGGATATCGCTAAAAGACAATCCCGCGGCAGTCCTACTCCACCTGTCCTCGCTCTCCAGGGCTCGCTGGGGCAGCCGCCTCTTGCTGGGCCATGTGGTGCTGTGTCTGACCCAACCGACACGGCAAGCTCAGAAACTCCCTATCATCCAACCACGACTCGGATTCATCCGCAAGACGAGACGTGCCTGAGCAGCCCTCACACACTAATGCCCGGGTCTCTCACCCCAGCCGGACCGGATATATAAATATGTGGCTTCCAGGGTCTCTGTGGCCTTGTCTCACATCCTTTGATATCAGTCTCTTCCCCTCACCTATTCTTTCCATAGCCCTTCCCAGGGGATCCTCCATTTCCCTCTCTATGTTTATGTTGTGTCTTCGTGTTAGCCCTAATAGAATCCAGTTGCTCTTCAGAATACAGGTTGTGCTATTAGTCTGTGCCAGACACCCTACAACGACTACAAATATGTTATAATATGTAAGTTGCTCATAAGCTACTGACTGCAAGGCACACGTGCTTGTACCCCCCTACGTGCACTTTCTCAGGACATTAGCTGCCCTAGCTGAGGTAACCCTTGTATTGCCGACAATGCCTTGACTATATTTGTTTATCGATTCTATGTGTCCCCATCTGTTTGAATGTAACTTTGTAAACCTCAAAATAAAGAATTTATAAAAAAAAAAAAAAAAGGTGAAATATATTTCAAAACTCTTCCTCCTCTGGCTATTAGGCAACTTATAAAACATGTTCAACATGTTTCTTCTAGTGTTGGCCATATGAAAGCCAATTATTAATAATATTATACAGGATTTATATAGCGCCAACAGTTTGCCCGACGCTTTGCCATATAAGGAGGGCCTGCCTGTGAGGGCTTACAATTTAAAAGAGCAAGAGATACAACTGGTATGAGCATTGCATGTTACAGTCAGGCCATACTGAAAGGCAGGCAGCGGTTTAGTAATTACTATTCTGATCATCTGGAGTGATTAAAATAAGTAATTTTTACCATATTTGAAAAAATCTTCACTACCAAGAGAGGATAGAAAAAAAGTAAGACTTTACTGCGCATCCATCCGCAGACCACTAAGTCAGTAGAAACACAGTGGGGTCCCTCCCTGCTTTAACGCAAGTTGTTTTGAGGACAGAAAGATATCTCACTGCCTGTGGTTGCCTCAAACACATCTGTCATACACGAGGGCAAGATCACAGTGCTGTAGAGAAGACTGATACAATGCAGAATTCTCTTTCACTTTTTAAATTCATGCTGCCATTGCCAAGCAATCAACAGTGCACTATTGCTGGACAGATCTTAAGCTTTTGACATTGCGTTTTGCTTGGACCTTGCAGATAACAATGCAGCACTAACAGACTCTGGAAATGTCACTTTTGTGAAATACTGCATGTCCAAGCTCTATTTTCTTAGTAACAAATGCCCTTTGTAGCACCCACATCTGCCCTACGCTTACACCACAAATTACTTTAATCTTTTGTGGCAATCCAAGTGGAAGTGTATGAGGTACTACACATGGTAACTTTGGGGCACCAGTGGCAGGGAGTTCAGTTAGGGCCTGTGTCGATAGGCTTCTGTTCACATCACAACTACTCCCTGTATAAAAGTCAATAGGGATACAAAAGCAGCTGGAAGCAGGTTGTTGCAGTTTAGGAGGTCAAATTCAGATCAGACGCAGGTCAAATGCATGTCAGTAATTATGAATGATCTCAGATGCATTTCATACTGGTCTCCAGTGCAAGCAGACTGCACCTGAAAGCCCAATGAGACAAGCCAAAAACCCTTAGACTTTTCCTCTTCCGAGTTAATGCTAAAAATAGGTTTGGGGATAGCGAAATTGGGGGTTATACTGTGGAAAAGTAGAGCTTTTTTGGGGCAATTGTAGAACCTAAAAAGAACAGGGAAAACATCTGATATAAGATGATTTTATGTGTAATCTGGACATCAAAACTCTGTTAAAAAAACGAATGTTATGTCCTTGGAGGTGGGACAAATGTTATGCCCACCCTGTGCATATCCAGGCTAATGGGACGTCATGGTCTGGATACCCTGGGTTCTCTTCCCATCCCGCCACTCTCTTCTGCTGTTCCTCTGGCATCTTTCCTCTGTCTTTCCCTTAGATCCAACTCTGTGCTTTCTTCTCTCTTCAGTACCTCTCCTTTATGTATGTTCTTGAAGCCCGTATGTTATACTTGTATTTTGGCACTTACAGTTTCCAATAAAAATGATTGAGACTAAAAAGACAAATATTATAGTGTTATAATCCTTGATCATTGTATATGTGTTGCAGGAGTCAGCTTCTAACATTGAGTTTGCAGATAGGTGGTCTAGATGCCAAAGTGCATTTAAGGGCTTTGTGCTCTTGTTTATTCATCACCATTCCATCAAACACAAAATACAAGACTTCCTTGCAGGGGTCTATTTTAGCACATTCCAGTTCACAACACATTCAGCCTCCTGTCTAGTTTTGGTCTAGTTTTGGTGCATTTTGGGTCAGATTAGACTTGCATGCTGCTCCAGCACAGCCTACATGATGTCTATCTCTCTGATACACACCACAGCCATGTTCATCACAGAGCAGATTCAATTATACCCTGGGTGTGGGGAAGGTGTGGTGTTAACCCCTCCATACTGCTACAAAGGCCTACCAATGCCACCAGCTTATCTTATAAAAGGCTAGGTGGCAGGTAAACCCCATTCATGACTCTGCCCTGGAAACAAATACGCTGCTTGTTACAGTATTATTATTATTACTACTATGTAGGATTTATATTGCACCAACAGTTTGTACAGCGCTTTACAAAACAGAGGGAGACCATGCAGTTGCAATACAATTTCAATACAGGAGTGCCCTGCTCATAAGAGCTTACAATCTAGTAGGTATTCATATAAATAAAGTACAAAAAAGGCAATTTTACATTTATTTAAGATTACTTATTGTTCTCTACTGTGTGTGCCCAAATAAGCTGGTATGAGCTGAACCTATATAGAGCACTCAAATATGTATGTTATATAAAAAAAACTAAACTGAGGATCTGTTTGTGCACAAACATCTAATCAGAAAGCTTCATGTAGGAAGGGTTGATTTAGCTGGTACAGACAATACTAGCGGTGTGAGTGGATACTATCACAGAAATCACAATAATGCTGTGCGTTCCGTTCCACTGCAAACACAAGCATGTTTGCCATAGGCTCAGCTTCGAGACTGAATCTCAGGCATTTAAAGAAAAACACTATCCAATCCAGCATCATTCTAATCAAATGTATTGTTACATACAGATGGGAAAAGTACCTGAATTTGTCTTGATGTTAGTCTCCTGTAATCCCCTGAACAGCAGAAATACAGGTTGTATTGTACGAAACAGTGCTGTCTACCTAGTAGTGAAAGAGTAGAATGATTTCCTCATTAGTGCCCTTCTGTTCTTCTTTGGCTAGTCACAGTTTTAAACAGGTCCTAGACCAGGTTGTGTTTAAAGACCCATTTACATGGGGCATTCTGGTATTCCGGCGGAAAGAACCTACGTATTCTTGCCACAGGGATCCCAAGTGTTCTGTTCACATGCAGGCATACAGTGACTACATCTGTAAGCAGCAGTCCACATGTATTTGTTTGTGGTTTGGAATAGATGGCTTTTGCAAGACTGACTGAACAGAATTGGAAATCCTGTAGCAGGTAAAATAGTTCAGATACTATATATCTTTATCAACTTTACTTAGCTGTTTGCCTTTAGTTCATTTTTAATGTCTCTTATGGAACCTAGGTTTATTAGATGATTTCTGCCTAATAATGCTGATCTCAGGGCGATCAACTAGCAATCTGGATATGTTTGAGCATCCTCAGGTTTTAGCAGGCTGTGCATGCTGAGATGGGAAAGATTTGTTTTATCACTCAGTTTTCACGGGTCCAATTACAATTTCCTCTCTCTAGATAGAACCTCAGATTAAAAATATTGTAGCTTCAAGACATGAATGTTCTCATCAAAATTTGCCATTGGTAGGCTTTGCATAAAAAAAAAATTAGCCATAACGCGTAAGATATTTTATTATGCATAAAATCCTTTCTTAAAATAAAATGTAGATGGTTAATCCTAATCAGACCTACCTAACTCCTTCCTACCCTTATCTATTATTATTCTGCTGATTTTTTAATTTCTATTTTTTACCATTTAATATATATATTTTTTCATTTATTTCTTTTTTCCGTGTTGGATAAATCCATTATATAGTAAATAAAAGATATACATTACATAGGAAAATAAACAATTTTTTCAAGACAATATTGCCAAAAGAGCCCCCCCCAAATGATGATGTTTGTATTACTTTATCTTAAGCAATGACAAAGTTATCGCTTCATAAACAGGCCTATAGCAGAAATGTAAAACTTGCTCTGGTCCATAAAGGGGGTATACAGGTACGAGAGCTTATGTAGTCAAAGGATAACGTTACTTTTATTGCAAATTAGCTCTTGTAATAAATGTATTATATTTCGAAGAATGTAAACGTGCCTTAGAAGCCTTGGGATATAGAAGTGTTATTAATCACTATAGGGGTTACTCACAAAAGGGTGAAGAGTAGGGATGCACCGATGCCGATACTAGTATTGATATCGGTGCCGATTCTGAGTATTTGGGCAAGTACTCGTACTCGCCCAAATGCTCCGATGCCTAGCACGAGTACTTCGGGTATCAGGAAGCTGGGCAGTGCGTCATTACACGCTGCCCGGTTTCGCGATTGGCCTGGAAGCTGGCCTTGTGAGGTAAGGTTACCTTACCTTAGTATGTGTAGCCTGTCATCCCCCGGGGCCTCTCCAGCGAGAATGCGGCCTTCGTCCGGTACCCAGCCCGAGCCGTCCAATCAGGAAGCCGGGCGCCGTCTAATGACGCGACACCCGGCTTCCTGATTGGCCGGCTAGACGGCTCCGGCTGGGTACCGGACGAAGGCTGCGTTTTCGCTGGAGAGGCCCCGGGGGATGACAGGCTGCACATACTAAGGTAAGAGGGGACTTTTTTGTTAATCGGGAAGCCGGGTGGCGACTCTTTACACGCTGCCAGGCTTCCCGGCTAATCAGGAAGCCAGGTGGCAAGTCATTACACACCACCTGGCTTCCTGAATGGGACTTCCGTTACTCGGTAATTGGTATCGGCAAGTACCGAAAAAAAAATAACGGTACTCGTACTCGGTTCCAAAATACTGGTATCGGTGCATCCCTAGTGAAGAGTTTGGAGAAGGCAGGAGAAGTGAATAATCTAGGACAACATTGCTGAACTGGAAAGCGACCTGAATTGGAGAATTTTTCCAGTTCAGCAATGTTGTCCTAGATTGTTTACTTCTCCTGCCTTCTCCAAACTCTTCACCCTTTTGTGAATAACCCTGTATGTGTCCAAAGATTTGGACACCTTACTATCACACCCTCACTATGAAACCAAAAGTGTGTGGACACTCTTCCAAATGCTCAGATGTTTCCAGTGAAGAGTACTGTTAATGCTGCAGCATACAAAGACGTTTTTTTCAACTGTGTACTTTCATACTAGTGGCAACGGTTTTAGAGAGTGCCCTTTTTATCATATAATATAGTTGTGGGGACTAGAAAGGGGTCACCAAGAAGAGAAGTAAAGAAGGTTTATAAATGTTCAAACTTTTATTTCACTTTCAGCACTTAAGCCTTAATGTCTGGTCAGTTCAGCAATGGAGAGGACAACAGGGAAACCATTGCTGAGCTGTGCTTAGGGCATTGGTTGTCCTTAAAGCGATAGTAAAGTCAAAAGCTATTTCAAATCCTGAATAAATCACTTACAATGGATGCGGCTCCTTGATTTGAAAAGTTTTTGCTTTCTGTAGAATCAGCTGGTCCCTTTAGCACCGGCCCTAATATCCTGCTTTAGGGTTGTTCCTTTCCCTTGCAGGGTCCTATGGACCATGTTTGTGTGTGCTAATAAACTGTGTGTGTCTCCACAAACACATAGACACCTCAAGGAAAGCCCGTTCCCTGCTTCCTGTAGACTAGTAGATGGACAGCTTCTGGAGTCTGCTCTGTCCCTTGTGATCTTGTACTGGACGGGAAGTGTCTGGGCAAAAATGTGAAGAAATACTTTGCTTGGCAATTTGTTGGATCTGTATTCATTATTGAAAAAAAAGTTTGAGGGTTTATTAATACTTTAATCTCTTGCTGAGGGAATATTTTTTTTAAATAACCAATTTATCCAGAGGTGGGTTTTGAATACAGTTATACGCCTGGTATACCATACACTAATATACGTTCTCTCTTTATTTTTAATACAGGCTTAACAGGGAAAATTATTAATTACATATTGGATGGAGGCTTTGCAATCTCTGCACTGCAGATGGTAAGATTGCTTATACAATACAGTGTCCCAAAGTACTTTATCTCTGCAATATGAACAGCTACATGTTTTTAAACTACTGCTAAGAGCATTAAATTAATGTAGTTTAGAAAAAAAGCTGTGTGAAAAGCAGCAGTATAAATAGCATTCAGTTGTTCCTGACACATTGCGTGATTACATTCTAAAAGCATATCATCCAGGGCTTTCAGAGCTTGATCGCTCTTGTGTGACAGGGAGAGAATTCCGCATACAAGGTAAAACTGTTCATGCTAGGATTTTTCTAAAGTGAACCCTGAGAGTCATTTTAAACATTTACAAATTCTGCCTAAAAGAAGACACCAAAAGATGCCTGCTATCACCTTATTACCGGAGAACACATCCTTTGTGTGTCTCTCCTAAAAGGTTATTAAACCCTCAGGTTTTTTTGCATATATCTACTGCTAGCAAGCAGTAGATATATGCAAAAATGTTTTTTTAAAAAGTTTTAAAAGACACTTACCTGTGTCTCCGCCGCGCGGCGCTCTCTCGTCCGAAAATCTGAAAATTTTCGGGCGGCCGCAAAGAATCTTAGTTACATAGTTAGTCAGGTTGAAAAAAAGACACAAGTCCATCGAGTCCAACCTATAGAGATACAAAGGAAAAAGAAAAAATAAAGAAGAAGAAAAGCCTAAACAGTACACTTTGCCCGCAATTACCCAATGTTGATCTTGGGGCGGGCACATGCGCAGTTCAGATTTTCGGCCAGGAGACGAGGAGAGACACAAAGTAAGTCTATGGACAGCGTGCACCCACATGCAGACAGCGTAGGACAGGAAGTGCCAGCAAGAACAGAGGAGTCAGCGCTGGATCGGAGACCCGCAGCAGCGGTGGAGGGACAGATGAAAACGACAGGAAAGAAGATCGGATTAAGAGACATCATTTAAGGTAAATGCTTACACTAACATTTGGGGGGGAGGGAAAAAGATGTATACTTTGATGTCACTTTAAAGAGGAACGTTGGGCAAAATGTTTATTAACTCTTGCAGTGGGGCAAAGTGCTTGTTTTGGTCTAGGGAGAAAATAACAAAGCTGCACTCACCCAATCCTCTGAGCCAGCTGGCTGTGACAGCGCTCCTTCCAGCCTGCCTCCTGCTCTGCTGTAGTGATGAAATGTCCCTTAGCATCCTCATTTCCTATACACTGTGTATAGAACATGATGACTCAGAGACCTTAGACCGCTGCAGCGGAGAGGGAGCGAGGCTGGAAGGACCGCTCTAAGAGCAAGCTGGCTCAGAGGATTGGGTAAGTATAACGTTTTTATTTTCCTCCCTAGACCAAATGAGCAGTTAACCCTTACAGTGTAGTATTAGCCCCACTGCAAGGTTTAATAAAAATGTTTCTTTTTTAAAGAGTATCTTTGGTCAGAAATGAAAAATAAATATGTATTTCTATATTGAATTTCCAAAAGTTCTATCCCCACTCCTAATAACCATATTGATCTAGAAGTTTGTAAATGTACTTATTGAAGTAAACTTTGATTACATTATCAAAAACAGCTATAGTATGTATTCCTATTACCATGCTAATATTATAGCAGGATGGTATACACTGTATCTTTAGAACTCCTTTAATCTATTTTGATTTGCCCCCTTAATATCACTTAAAATGGCGCCACTGATATAATAAATTGCATATCTAGTGTTGTTCTAAAGAATGGGTATGCAGAAAGTTGTATGACTTGCTCTACAACTTCCAGCATTCCAAAGATCTGAAGAAGGTTTCTCTCACCCAGTATCCCTCTACTTGTTTGCCATGCCAGCATGCTCAGTGATTGGTTGACATGCCGAAGAGTGATCACTCCTTTTTCATGCTTATAATTTTCCCTCAAGCGCCAAACGTATGCATGACTCACTCTTCATAGGCACTTGAAACAGAGAGTCGGAGACAGTATTTGAATAATCAAAAATCTATTTACCTTACTGGTTATTCACAGTCTAACTGGGATCACAGATGTACCTATACACATGGTGTGACTTTAAAAAGTAACTAATAAAGTTACAATCATACTTTAGAAAAAAAAGATGAATTACTGTCCTTACATCAAATGAACTCTATTGCTAAATAACATAAATTAGAACTAAACAATTCAATCCAATTTCACAGTGCAATATAAAGAAGAGTCCATATGAGTTCTTGTATAAAAATGTGTCTAAATTAACTGTTTGTAAAAATATGAAGATCCATATTAAGCGCTTATGATCCAAAATTATTCCACCGCCAAATTATTGCCACCACTTGAACATCTAATCGCTGCTCACCTAGGACTCAGACCTTTACTATGGGTCTGATAGCACTTTTCCCCTTTTGTATTGTATAGACCAGGCGGGGATCTACACTTTTTAGGATCCGCCCAAAATGAGAAAAGGTACATGCCATAGTGCACACCGTGATATTAAAATAAAACTGTTTTTAAAAAAAACTACTTGCATAAAAACAAAGAATATCCAGCTCAAACACAGCATAAAAACAAAGAACATCCAGCTCAAACACAGCATCAATATAATACTGTGTTGGAGCTGGATGTTCTTTGTTTTTATATATTTAGACTGATTTTTACACAAGAAGTCCAATGGACTTTTTAAAATATTGCACTGAGAAATATTCAGTTCTAGTTTATATGTAATTTAGCATAGAGTTAATTTGTTCTAAGTTTTTTCTTTTTTCTATGTGTTACACCGTTTTACGTTTTTGAAAAATTGTATTTGTGGGTGTACACTAAAGTATGTTATATTTTATATGTTATTAAAAGTAGTTGAGAGTCCAGTGGTATTACTAGTGCTTGCTGCTGACTATTATATTGGCGCAAGTTTATATTGCTATTTAATTACTGTCCTTCATTTCCACAGTTTATCCTAGCTGTCCTATATCAAAGGCTTACATCAGCACTTATTAGTTACTGCTTTGATCTGCGGACTGTGATCCTGCATCATTATTGTAAAAGCCTCAAACCTTTCTTGTACATGTCATTAAAAATGATTAGGGAATTTGATTGCCATATCCCATCTTGTTTTTGTTTTAGTTCACTATGGAGAAGGCAAATGCTGAAGAATTCTATGAAGTTTACAGAGGGGTTGTAGTTGAGTACGCAGTAAGTATATACTTACATTGTATGTGTATATATATCTATATATATATATCTAT
>NW_017306546.1:795128-847549 GCF_000935625.1 Nanorana parkeri
TCTATATATACACACACAATTCCCAAAAAGTTGGGAGGCTGAGTAAAATCTACATAAAAACATAATGCAGTGATTTGCAAATCTCATAAACCCATATTTTATTCACAATAGAAAACATATCCAATGTTTACACTTAGAAAAGGTACCATTTTAAAAACAAAAGGTAATTTTAAAATTGATGGCAGCAACATATCTAAAGAAAGTTGAGAGAGGGCAACAAAAAGCTGGCAAAGTAAATGGTACTAACCAGGAAGAGTTGACTGAACATTTGGCAACTAAGTAGATTAATTGGCAACAGGTCAGTATCATGATTGGGTGAAAAAGGGCATCTTAGAGAGTCAAAGTGTCTTAGAAGTAAAGATGGGCAGAGGGCTGGATCTAAAAATTGTCAAACAATTTCAGAATAATGTTCCTCAACGCAAAATTGCAAAGACTTTGCAAAGATGTTGACTGATACTTGTTTGGATATTAATCAACTGAGACAAACAAACTTTTTTCATGCCCATATTTTCTAATTATAGGAGTCCTACGGCCACATTTATTGTTTATGAGCAATGCAGGGATTTGACACTTTTGCTGAATATCCAAAATGTTAAATTTGACCATTCTTGTGTAAATCTCATTATTATAAAATTACTCTTTGCCTCCCTATCTCTAAGACCCCATTCACACTGAGCGACATGGAAATCGCGCGACTTTGAGCGACGAGCGACATTGAGCGACGTCGCGCAACATCTTCCTATTGGGCTGTATGCAATCAGGAGCAATATCGCTCAAAATCGCTCTAAAAAAGGGTCATGTAGGAGCGACAAGCTACCAGCGACGAGCTACAAGCGATATTGAGCGATATTGAGCGACGAGATGTGAACAGCTACATTGAAATGTATTGGTGAAGCTACATAGAGCGATATAGCACGGAAATATGAGCGATATCGCTGCAAAAAACGCTCCATAAATCGCTCAGTGTGAATGGGGCCTAAAGGACATTTGTTGCATATCAGGTAACTCATGTGGGAGACAGTAAAGCTATCTATAGACTTGAGTCAGAATGGCCTCACCACATAAAGACCTTTCTTATGAAAGGCACAGTGATGCACAATAATGTTGAAAAATGTGCATTAAACAGCTAAAGTTAAAAGAAATCTTGACTCAAGTTTTACTTGCAATGATCTGGAAGGAAAGCTTCCAACCTGCTGGATCCCTTGTAATTTCTGGTGGTGTGGATATTTTATTACATTTTGGCCTTTGAGGGATTAATCTCTTTGCCTCTACAGAATTGGTTTTTGACATGCAATACCAAATCCACATACAGTATCCTGCCTCACTAACATCAATTTGAGTTTAACTTTTTATTTATCTTATATAATAGAATGCTGTACTACCACCCGTGTAATGTGTACAAAGGTGGTTGTAAGTACTGAAGATTTTTATTGGATAGTATAAATTACATTTTAGTTGATTTCAGTTTCCAGTGGGGCAAAATACATAGACATCAGACCATCACCGTTTGTTGGACATGCCATTCCAAAATGGGCATTAATGTAGAGTTGCCCTCTTCTCTTTGTGGGTCCACTCTTGGAAAGGCTTTCCATAAGATTGTGGAGTATATCTGTAGGTCTATGTTCTCCTTTAATAAAAAAAAAAGTAGTACTGATGGATTAGAAGACCTTCCTTTCAGTTGCTCTTTCAATTAGTTCAAAAGATACTTAACAGAGTCGTAGCCAGTGCTTGGTGCAGGTCACAAAAGCTCCTTTCCACCAAACTTGTCAAACCATGTCTTTATTGACCTGGTTTTGTGCACAAGGGCACGTTCATGCTGGAACAAAAAATGGCAATTCCCCAAATTGTTGCCACAAGATTGTGAGCATACAGTTGTTTAAATTGGCTTTGTATACTGTAGCATTAAAAGTACCTTTCCCTGGAAGCACACAAACGCAATAATTCTGAGGGGTGCCCAAGTAAATGTGATGGTCAGGTGTCCAGAAATGTTTGGTCATATAATATATCTGCTTATCTGATCTTTGGTGCTCCATACATAGAGAAAATGTAAACATCAGTAAATTGTTCATCATAACCCTTTAAACTCTTACAAATAGTTACAAATACCTGATATCACCCCAGTAAATGCAATATTTGGCATTTAGACACAATAACCCATACAGATGTGGCATTGTATAGTCTACAATAATAAATACTGAATTATCTAAATTATCTCTATTTCGTATTTATGTAAAAAAATATAACTACAGGTATTCATGATGGCACTTTGTTTGAGAGTTCTGCTTTCCTGTTTGAGAGGTCATATCATTTTGTTCTAAAACACACATTTGTGTAGTAGTATCCCAAACACTTTGTAGCTCTGTTTGATTCCACCACTTTAGCTGCCAGACTGCTGGTCCCTTTACATCTCATGTGATGATAACCACCAAAACTATTGCTGATGATGCATTACCCCGTTGTATATATTAATAATACCAGTCCAGATATCTCTCACATTAATCAGGAAGAGTAGTTGTTATGAATTGAGTGATAACATGAATTTAGGTGTTATTGACGTTACTGACGCTTTATAGCCTGTTGGAGCAGATCTGTGACAGCTAAGAATAATTTATATGTGTGACTATACACATATCTGTGCTTTTACAGATGAAACGGATATTTATCTTAAGCCTTTTTCCCACTAGGAAATGCTTGCTGAATTATGTTCTGGCCCTTGTATTGCTATGGAAATTCGGGGACCAGATGCTCCAAAGTCCTTCAGAGAGTTTTGCGGACCAGCAGATCCTGTAAGTACATGTATCTTTGTAGGCTGAGAGGCTCATTTCACTCAAAATGGATTATTCTGCTATGGGTGGATGCAGGTGGGCTAAGTCACCTAGTGGCTTCTTATACCACTCTGGAGCTCAAATGATAACCAGTTGTCCCACACTCACTATGATGCATAATAAATCAGAAAAGATGAAAGCTCTGTTGCTAAAACTGAAATCTAAACTAAAGGGCCCCCTGTACAGAACAACTTAGATGCTCACCTTTCCTGCTGTGCGCACTGCTGATTGCTGCAATAGTGAGGAAAAAGTGCCTGCTGAAGAATCTCTAGAAACTGACACATCTGGTAGTGACTGACAGCATCTTGGTCCCCTGCTGCTCTCATTGGTTCGATCTGCTGGCTCCTGTGCCATTACTATGTCCTGTAGACAGAGTCAAATTTAGGAGTGTGGTGTGTTATCATTTGAGTGGGTGTGCAATATCCTTCAAGCCCTATATTTACCTCTCCAAATCCACTTTATTATGTCAATGGGAGTTGGTTTACTAAAGGAAAATAAGCTATTCACTTTGCAAGGAAATTTCCACTTAGCTTAAAGAATAAGGGGAAGCTGAGGATCTCTATCATCCAATCATGTGCATGCAAAAATAAAGTTGTTTTTTTTTTCTTTGCAAAGGGAATTTTCACCGCACTTACTCAGCTGAGGGACGATTCCCTTGCAAAGCGAACAGCCAATTTGCCTTAGTAAATCAACCCCATTATATCAAGTTGTAAATACTCCCTGTTTCATTATATATTAACTGCACATCTACCAACCTTCTAGTCTTTATACTGTAAACATAATTCTCTGTTGTTGAATAACCATTGAAACAAATGAAACAAATCTGAAATTGCTAATGTATAATTTGTAGGTGTGTTTGTGTCTGTGTGTGCCTGTGTGTTATTTGGCAGTCATTTACTTTAGGAAATTGCTTTGTATAGTGCAAATATAAATGCTTTTACTTAATACACAGTGCAAACCCTAGTTACATGCAGTTTTTTTGTGATGATTTGTATTCGTTATAATGTATATTCTGTATTGGAAGCTCAAAAATCACAATTGTGCATCCAGGAAGAGTGTTTTCTAACCGCATGTAATATCATCACATACCATTACATGTGGTGTGCAGACGTTTACATGCAAAATTGTGAGGGCAGTCCAGGAGACCAGCGCTCAGAAGGGGGAATCCACGCACAAGTGTATGTGAGATTATGGGTGAGGAGTGATGCTGGTGTGCGGCTTCCTGATAGTACAGACCGGGGTGTCCAACATGTGAAAAAAAACAAAGAAAGAGGGAAGCGCTACTACCGGGAAAAGATTGGGGTGGGCCGGGCCACGGAGCTTGGTTGGTTGTGAGGGTGGTCCGACTCACTTGATGGTGTGTCTCCCGGTGTGTCTCCCGGTGATCCCCAATTACCCACACCGTGAAGGGGCATACCAGCTAGCCCCCCCCATCACCATCAAGTGAGTCGGACCACCCTCACAACCAACCAAGCTCCACGGCCCTGCCCACCCCAATCTTTTCCCGGTAGTAGCGCTTCCCTCTTACCCTTTTTCGTAGGCGTTTACATGCAACTGCTGTCACCTGATCATTAACTTGAATAGGTGACAGCTGCCACTTGTAAACGCCAGATTAGGCATTCCTTCTGCAGGAAAATGCAAGTTCCTGACGCAGGAATCCCTAATTGCACCTAAACTTACAGATATTAATAGGGCCTTATTGTGTGTGTATTGGGGTCCGTAGTACCATACCGGATATAATTAAATTTTATTTTGATGTACGAAATTTGGCAAGCCGGCCCCCATGGGAGAAAAAAAATTGTCAAGTGGCCCCCGAGTCAAATGAGTTTGAGACTCCTGATCTAAAGAGTATAGCTGCTACATAACATTTTTGGTTTTGGGTTAAGATACATTTAAATACACAGGGAAGGAGGTGTAGTCTCAGGAAAAAAGAGCTTGAGTTGGAATTTGTTATGTGAGTTCCTATTTTGCCATGAAAGATTGCAACGACCCAAGTGGTATGTGCAGTCCACATAAGAATGGACTTTCGTAAGGTATTGGCTTCAGGTTTCTCTTGTAGGAAATCATAATCTAATTTTAAATAGTTTGTTAACGTCTCACTGCCATTGATGGTCTTGGCCAGTTTAAAGGGAATCTTGCTTCTGTTTTATTAAAACCTAACACAGAACAAGCAAGACTTTAACAACAGTTATTCACTTGATCATTGATTCACCAAGTAGTGACAGTTCTTATATTTATTCCCCAGCAGGTTTCTTTTTTCAATACACCGGACATGATCTTTCCTTTCTGTTGAAGAGGGATGTGGTTGTGGCTGAGACGGCTCTGTTCTAATTCACAGAGGCTTCTACATACACTGGGCACAGATTTTCCAATACTGACATGAGCTGTCAGTATAGAAAACTAAGCAGTTTCAAACGGAAAGCCTTGAAATTGACAGGTTACAAATATATTTGAGAACATAATTGGGCATCAGAAAAATGAATTATGTTGGTGCTATATGAATCCTTTATAATAACAATAAATAATATTCTAGCACAGTTGCAGATCATATAAAAAAAATTGACAGGTAGCTCAGTTTTCTTTGACTAGTTACTTGTCACCTTGAACCTCTCTTTTCGTACCCCTTCAGAAAATGTATTAATACAGTGATAGCCACATGCTGGTGCTTGTCTGTCATTCCTTGGATCTCATTTTATTTAAGAATGGAAACATTATTCCTTATGGAGAAAATTCTACATACCATACAAGACACTATGCCGCATTTTATACCAAATGGAATACTTTGATTGCTTTCAGAACGCAACAGTGCGTCACGGTCTGGGGACCGGAGCAATAGGGTACGTGAATCCCGGGGTTTGAGAGTTGGTAGGAGTCACAGACAGGAGGGATATCTGGGATGTTGGTCACAGGGAGAGGAACTAATGGTCTGTGCGTTCTCAAGACGCACTAGAGGCACAGAATCTAAGAAGGGCCAGGTATTCGACAGAGCCTCTAGTGGTGAGGATGATTGGCTGCTGGACACCTTCCAGGTTCGGCCCTCTAGCGCACCCACACAGACGCAAAGGACTAGTTGAAGCACCGGGGAACTGGATACAAAGAACAGGTAGGGATGAAACCTGTAACCAAGAGGAGGAAGATAGGAACAGTGGCACACAATGAAAGAGAAAGGCACAAGTAAAGGTGCAAGACGCACAGCAGAGGCTATACTGAAGAGAGTAGCCAAGCAAGGACTCAGGAGACAGTGACACACCAGAAAGGTGAGTAGTTAGAGGTACACTTAGGAGCATGAAGGTATAAAGTACAAAAGTAAGTTGGAAATGTGTGTTGCACATGCATACAAAGAGAAGCAGGATAACAGAAGATAAAATGCAAGGTGTAGGACAAAGAGGTAAATGCACACCATGCTCTCCTGCTTAAGTAAATCACTCCCGACTATGTTTTTATCTATAACTTCATCATTTGGAAAAAAGACAAAATGCCATGCTGTTGCCGTATATTTCTGTTTTATCCCATACCAATAAAACTTAAGTTTACAAAATTGCATGATCGGAACCCCATACTATCCCCAGTTCACTAAACGTGTAAATCCATCATTCATTGCATTTAATACTACCTTATTAATGTTCATAAGGCAGATCAGTGCAGTTTGTCAACAAAGAAAACTTTCTAATCGAGTCAAATGGTTTCATTGGTCTGTTTATATGTCCACTTTTAGTCACCTTTACTCTTGTCATGAAAAAAAACATTATCTTTTCATGTAGCAGGTGTTATGTTTCATTGTTTCCAGCCAACCATGACAGAGCTCCCCTGCTGCCTTTCACTATTGCACAATCTAGTATCCTTTCTGGGAAAATGTTGGCTCTGCTTAAGCTGTGTCAGTAGAGTAGTGGTTTGTATAGTCTGAAAATGGAAGTCTACAATCAGCAAATTTAAATCTCATTAACAAGTACTCAATGAATACCCGCCAATGATGGCAGGTGTTGTAGCTAATGGATCTTCTAAAAATAAACTGTTGGGCTAGTTAACATATACTAGATAAACATCAGTGTGGATGAATCTGATCGTTTGACACCGTATACTGTTACTACAAGTTAAAGCTCAGGTCCAGGTCTTAAACAGAATGCCTTTCAGTAAATGTGGAAATAAACTGCATAGTAGGTATAATGTTATATTACTGTAATATCTAAATATAGGTATGTGGTGCATGGTAAAAGTGCTATATATGATTACTGATACATTCATTCCCCACGTAAGTAATAATTAGCATAAGATAGCTTCAAGTGTATGTTCAAGCATTACCCAAATTTACTGCCAAACCCACTCTTTCCCTCTAGAGCCTTGGTTCTCAACTGGTGGGTCGCGACCCAAAAGTGGGTCACGACCCCATGTTCAGTGGGTCGCCGCATGCTTTCCATTTTTCTAGGTGAGAGGCTTCTCGGCCTCCCCCTAGTGCAGCACTGTTGTTCATATGCTGCTCAGCGCCGAGTGTCAGCTTGAGGTGGGGTGGGTTGGAGCTATGAAAGTCAATGGAACCATCACACTCCTGACCGCTTGCTCCATAAGAATCGAAGGTGCTGCGGTAGTCAATGGATGGCAACTGTTACATACATAGATAGAAACAGGGACACCAGCACTCCAAATGCAGTTCAAATGCGTCTATTTATTGACGTAGATGCAGCATATCATGGGCCGTGAGCGAGCTCCATCCATACCTGCATTGGTTACAGCTCCCTCACATGTCCTATAGAGGTGCCTGGACCAGGGTGACCTCACATTCTGGCTCCCGGCACCTCTACAGGGCGCACAAGGAATTTGTACAAGCAATGCACATATGGATGGAGCTCTGTCACAGCACAGCAGCCCACGCTAGACCCCAGGCTGAGGATCCACTCCAGTTCTCGTAAGGTAGGGAGGATCTTAAAAAATAAAGAAAAGAACATTTTTTTTTCTTGGTGTGTGTGTGTGTGCATGTGTGAGATTGTGTCTGTGGCTGTGTGTGTCTGTCAGTGTTTTTGAGGGCCCGTTCACACCAGTACAGTGTGTTCATCGAACAGTGCAATTGTACCATGCAATCGCACCTACTACGCGTTCTGGTGTAGGAGGTGCGTTGCGAGGTGAGGTGCGTTCATTTGAATGGCACCCCAAACGCACCTCCCACCCACAGTTTAATCGCCAGCACTGGAACACGCGGTACCACAATGCAGTACGGTCCAATCCAGTGCGACCTGGTTCGCAACATAATGACCATGGACAAATGTGGGTCCTGAGGTTACATAGGTTGAGAACTACTGCTGTAGAGCAATTCATCTTGCTTTTTTTTTTTTTTTTTTTTTACCTTGTTCTTGTGGCAATAAACAGCTTTTGCTACTCCCTGTAACATCATTACCAGGCTTATAAAATACTGGCAGGTACAGCTTCTTGGAGCTTATGCCTTCAGAACTACATCTCCCAAGAGCCCTTTCTCTGCACACAGCATGTAGGCAGGCTCTTGAAAGTCAGGGCAGCAATATTATTTTGCTGGGAAATAAATCGTTACATGCATGGCAGTACTCTGTAGTCCAGATGCAAATGCTGCTTGGGATTTCAAAACAGGAAAGGAACTTAGAAGCACACTGGATTTCTGGCAGAGCAAAGGTACTTTTTAAATGGCTAAAACAAGGGTAATGTGCTTGTATTACAGAGATGTATTGAATATGTTTTATTGCCCTAATATACACTTGAAAATTGTGTGAGCTGCTGAATAATGCCAGGTATGTATTGGAGCCACAATGAAATCTGTATTTTTTAGTGTATATTCAGGGAAGAAGGAGTGGGCAGAAATCACAGGGCCTAACAGCAACAGCGTAGGCAGGTGATGGCTTTTTTAAATTCTCATGTTATTTGTTCTGTGATTTAAATGAGTTTGTTTTACTGTGCTTTACAGTATGCAGAGAGCCATTCACATCAGTCCCTGTCCCAGTGCAATTTGCAGTCCAATAGTTTCACCATATAGTTAGTGCACTCAGATTAGATTGTAAAGTCCCGGTACTTCACCTGCAATCCTTTGATACTTGTTGTGCAGCTGTCGGGCTCCAGCTGCCAATAGACAGTGTTTTCACTGCCTAGGTAAACGTAAAAACCTACATTAGACTGGTATCTGCTAGTATATGTAAACCCTATCACTAAAATCTCATAAGCTTTAGCGTATTAAAGTATATGTAAACCTTAACCAAAAGGCATTTACTTTGCTAAAGTACTGAGTAACATAATTGCTAGTTTTTAACTGCTGCAGGACCGCCCACCGTAAAAAATGCCCTGTCCTGAAGCAGTTATACCAAGAACACAGCTGCTGCTGCATCCATGTTCTTGGTATCATTTTAAACTGCAGGTGATTGCTGTTTAAATACAAGCAACCTCACAGCCGTCAGATCGCTTGTATGGTGCGGCGCTGTGTGCTCCCTCCTTCGCCACTGCTGGCTTCCCCGGGCTTGGCTGTACCCCGTGCGGACCCACGGCAGGTCTCCCTTGACTGATCGGAGGGAGCTCAGCAGGCTTCCAGCCGCTGATCTCTCCTCCAATCACTGGACCCGAAAGTGATGAGTATTACATCAGGAACAAAAGCCGGGGAAGCAGATCAAAAATGTGAAACAAATTTTTTAAGTCCCCTGCCCCCCACATGCACGCACATACAACGCAAACACGCATCGGGTGCGTCTACGTGCAAAAACAAAAATTGCGCCACACGTGTTACATATTTTAAGGCTTGACATGTTTGGTATCTATTTACCCGACATCAGCAAAAAGTTTCCCAGCACACTCACCAGCAAGCATTCAAAAAAACCGGTATCACCGCTAAGGTTAAAAACAGAGGTCTACATACACGTCTTCTGCAGAAAATGTGAAAGCCGCACAGCCTCGTCAAGGCACCTCTTATAGCGCGGTCCTAACTCTAAACTATGAGAGTCTCCATCTTGGAGCACATGTGGCAAAAGATAAAACTGGGTGCAGGTTTCTCAGGCAGAAGCCCAACATCCCTTAAAGGCACAGGAACGTACCCCGTCTTTTATATTTTACCAAAAAAATTGGGTATTCTGTTTCTTTGCACTAAATGTCATTTTAGTGCATTTTATCCTAAAAATACTGGTTTGATAAACATTTGCGCAAATACCGTGTGACTAAAAAAATTGCAAGTAGCATTTTGTTATCTTAAAGGACCTCTGTTTTCAGAAAATATAATTGTTTGGGGGTCTGAAGCTGTTTTCTAGTCAGATTTGATTGTGTGTGTGCAAATATCAAGAAATTGCTCCGGTCAGCAAGTGGTTAAATAAAAACCTTGTCTTTACCTGTTTTCCTCCTTTGTTATATCTCAGCGCTGTTGATTTATTGCCTATATCCTAAAGATAGGAAGTGGGTGCAAAGGGGCTGGAGGTGATTAGTAGCACAGAGATGCACAAAAGGATTTTAAAAAAAACACTTTTTTTTTAAATCCCAAGAGTTTATTATACACAGTTCTTTACAGTATTTATCAAGACTGAAGCAGTCAGAATCTGGAGCAGTTGTCCATCAAATCAAATCTATTTCTATCTTCTATTTTCAAAGCTTAACTGAACAAACTGAAGAGAGAAGCTAATTGGTTGCCGTGGGCAACCGCTTCAGATTCTGTCTGCTCCAGTTTTGATAAATTCCCCTCAATGTCATTCAGTAGGTTTTGTGTTAAATCTCAACATGACATAGTGTATACAGTACACATTTACCAGAACATCCATTTAACATCTCCAAAGCGTTGAGGAGCATTCATATTACACATTGTCACACATTGGGTATGAAAGATTATTAATGAAGCATACATGTAGACACCGGATAGATGGGTATTTGTTCCCTCTCCTTTTTGTATTGGTTTTTCGTGTGGCATAGCAAGCTGCACTGATTTTCTGGTCCATTACCTTCTTCTACCAGTGAAGACCTGTCTCTGCCCCATCCTTTTAACTACAAACAGACAATAAGAAAAGACAAAACGAAAAACCAATACAAAAAAGGAGAGGGAACAAATACCCATTTATCCGGTGTCTACATATACATCTACATAATTTACGTATAGTTTGCATGTTTTATGGTGGGGGAGAACATGAAGCCTCGCTATGTAGCAAGTTCGCTGTATGATTCAGTAGTAGTGAAGTGAATCCATCAAGCTCATGTTGCATAAAAGATAGATATAATACTGGGTTGGTAAACTATATGTCCATTCTTCATTCTCCATTATGTTGTTCACTGCCCTAAACCACTCCTGTACTGAGGGCACCTTGCTAGTTTTCCACCTGAAGGGTATGAGGCTCTTCTTTGCATTAAGGAGATAAGGAACCAGAGTCTTTTTATATGCTTTAGCTGACATATAAGCGTTGTGAAATAAAAATAGCCAACAGATTGTCTGGAACCTAAATGGTGGTTGATAACAGTACCAACAGACGACTGGATACATTACGGCTTACCTGGCTGGGGCTCTGTTTCATCTGGAATATATCTTATAGTAAATTTCTTGTGAGCGTTATTCATAAAGCTGCCGAAGGCAGCCGAGTGAATAACCCACCCGAAGTGAAGTGAGCCGAACGCTATTCAGCTGTTCACTTCAGGCTTGTACAGCTGATTTCAGCCGTACATCGGCTTGCTTTGGCTGTCTACGGTTCAGCCAAACATGCTCAGCATGTTCGACTGTGCCAAAGTGAAGAAGGAGTTTGAGCCGAACCTCCGGCAGGCTACTCGCTGCCATTCAGCCTATTCTCATTGGGGCCGAACGGCAGTGAGTGAATAGTCGAATGCCGCCAAGCGGCATTCGGCCTCGGCTATTCTACTCGGTACCTCCGTGGTACCGAGCAGAATAGAAAAACAGTGACAAAAGTAGGAAAAATTGTTTTACAAATATAAACAAATGATATTTTTTTTAAAAAGAAATAAAGATTAAATAAAAAAAGAAAGATTATTGAAAAAAGAAAAACATTTTTTTTAAAGAAATAAACAATTGGGTGGAGCTAGCAGTGATAGCTAGCTTCGCCCAACTGTTTCCTATTGGCCGAGACCTGCTAGAGTCTTCTAGAAGGTCCTGGCCAATTAATAACAACTGGGCGGAGCCTGCTGTGACATCACGGCCCGCTCCGCCAAGTTGTCATGGTTTAATGACAGTTCAGCGTCCCCAGGTAACCTGGGGACGCGGATCTATCATTGCAAGTGGGCGCAGCCAGCCGTGCTCCACCCAGCTGTCAGTTGCGAGGCATTTGGCTGGCCATTCGCCCAGCTTCAGGTTTCACTTCAGCTCAGTCGAGCCGAAGCATATGCCTTCGGCTCGGCTCAGCTGCTTGGCCAGCTTCGGGAGCTGTACAGGCTATAGTGAATAGCCCGTACAGCAGCCCTTTGATTCTACTGAGCTACGGCTGATCCTTCGGCTAGCTTTATGAATAACCCTCTGTGTCTTAGAGCCGAGAGCAGACACATGAACCAGTCTGGTAATTTTCATTTTCTAACTCTTTGTATAATGTAATACCAAGATCCCTCTCCTACTCCTACATACCTCTATATCAGTGAGAAAACCAGGAGGCATGTGCCAGATTACGACCTGCCATGGACTTCTCTATGGGTATCCACTCTTTGTAGTTAGTGTCGGAAATCCAGGTAACAATATGCATCAATGTTACCAACTTATAATAAAGTTGGAGGTCAGGCAAGCCTAACCCTCCATTAGTTTTAGTTCTCTTTAATCTGGAGAAGGCCAGTCATGACCTTCCCCCTCCAGACAAATGTTTGAAGCATTGTACAGACCTAGTGAAAAAATTGGACCTATGGGGGGCAGTTGAAGAAATAAGAATATCCTCGGCAGAATATGTATATTAATTATTTGTACACTTCCCAGCCAAGTGAAGGCAGCTCTATACCAGTCCTATAAATATGTTAGAATAGCCTTCGGAAGAGGTGGGAAGTTAGCCCTGTATAAGGATTGGATATTGTTGTTAAGTTTGATAGCCAGACAAGTGATGGCTTGTTCTTGCTAAAGCTGCCCATACACCTTACAATTATCTGCAGATTTTCTGTGGTCAGATGGAAAAAGTGCAACAGATTGGCCCAGGTGGAGATTACTCAGTTCCACAGTTAAGTGTAGATGGAGGAATCTGTTGCACCTTTTCCATCAGACCACAGAAAATCTGCAGATAAATTGTAAGGTGTGTGGGCAGCTTAAGAAAGTGAAAATGCAGGGTTAACATCTAATGCATAGGAGAACTCCAGCAATCTACTGTATATTTTTTATTGTTTCCCCCTTCATAGTGTATAGCTTCCTGTCCCTATTTAACGCTTATCTGATGTTTTCTACCTTAAAAATGAAAACAAGTGAGTAATAAAAAAAAGGTCACATGACCATCCTTGGTCTTTCATGCTTTTCTTTCTCTGCAGTGGCCTGGGGGAGAGTCAGGTGAAGCCATCATCACTTTAGTAATGCCCACTCAAACATAGTTAAAATGTAGCACACATAATGCCTATCTAAGCCAGATAATGTGTTTACAAGATTGCGGCCCTTCCATACTCCTTATTTGTATAAATGGATAAAGTAGTACGCATTATCAGCTAAAACAATAAGTAATACAGCAACTCAGTTCCACTTACTATAAAAAATATGTGTTTCCACATCGAGAGCATTGCAACTACTTACAGTTCACTGTCAGCTGCATTCCCTGAGTCCTAGGATTCAGTGTGTGCAGGGGACGGCTTTTGCAGCAACTCTTTCTCATCCAGATAAAACTGTCTCTATAGAAGTTGTGTGCACCACATAGGACACAGCAGAAGTGGCTGACACCTCCTGAAGCCTAGCAGATGTGTCAAACACAGTCTAAGACAGCCAGTGGGTCTTTTGGAGGACTGGGTGTTTTCAAACAGGAAGAATGCCTAATGCATGCCCTTTAATGAAAATTCAGAGACACACAATGGGGAGGGAAAGGGGAGAAAATTGGACAGCAGCACAGTTTTCCACCAGGCACCAGAGGCAAAAGCAGATCGGGGGGAAAACTGATAAGGCTGAAATTCTGCTCCAAATGTTTTTGGTATTTCCATTTCTTTTTTTTTCGATTTATGTATTTTCCTCCGATCTTTTATAGTGGATCTTGCCATGAGAGATATCATATGTATATTTTTTTTTATTGTTTCCCCCTTCATAACTTTAAGGAGGTTGTAGGGAACACAAATGTGGGGGCATTGATTTGTAAAGAGACTATAATAGCAGTGATGACTAGCAATGGCATGCAACAGGTTCTCATTCTCACCATTCCTGAATCATGCCTGTAATCTCTGACATTCTCCTGTAGCCTGCCCGCACCCTAACTTGCTACTGTAGTGTGTCCGCAATTTTCTGTAGCATTACATATACTGAGTTTTGTGTGTGTGCCATTTGGCTATGTCAATGGCCACATCTGAGGCCCTTTATATCTAGTAAATTAGTCAACACTGCACATGGTTGTTGTAATTGTAGGAAATCTCAGAGCACTAAAAGGAAATTGATGGAAACACGGGGAAAAAAACAATTCTTTGCTTGTACTGATTGTTAATTGTGGTGATCAGACCCATGAATCCTTCTATAAAAGGCACCTATGCTAAACCCTAAGCCACCTAGCAGTCAAGTTATTTATTATTATACAGGATTTAAATAGCGCCAACAGTTTGTGCAGCGCTTTACAATATAAGGAAGCCATTACAATACAATTCAAGACAAGATGGTAAGGAGGGCCCTCCCCGTGAGGGCTTACAATCTAATGTGTACAACTCACCAGGGTTGCATGTATCATTATTATTATATAGTATTTACATAGCGCCAACAGTTTGCACAGCACTTTACATAATGGAGACAGTGATGATACAATTCAAAACAAGAGGATTAGGAGGGCCCTGCTCATGAGAGTTTACAATGTATCATAAAGGTGTTGAGAAGGTTTGCAGAAGAGCAGCAGGGTAATTATGAACATATTGAAACATTTTATCTTATAATCTCTGATAGCTCTAATGGCTACTATCATTGTATGTATAATTGCCTCCGGAACAGCACTTCTTTGTGCTTTCAGCTTGTTCATACTTCACACAGGGGTTCATAGCTCTACAAAAGACGATAGAATAATTGGAGTTCATTATTTATGCATTCTGCAAGCAATGGAGGTCATGTCACAGAGAATATGTTAAGATTTTTTCTACATTAAATATACTCAAATCATGCCAAAGTGCTCCAACCTTCTCTGTGGTCTATGTAAGCAGCTTGTTGCACGTATTGCTATTCCCAAACTGTATGTTTGATGCTCTGCAAGCTTACCTGGTAAGTCAGTGTTGAGACATGGAAGTGAGACAGGATCATTAGAGCCTTGGTTCTCAACTGGTGGGTCGTGACCCAAAAGTGGGTCACGACCCTGTGTTCAGTGGGTCCCTGCATGCCTTCCACTATTCTAGGTGAGAGGCTCCTCAGCCTCCCCCTAGTGCAGCACTGTCCATTCTCACACGGAACAGCCATTCAAAATATGCTGCCCAGTGCCACGTGTCAGCTTGGGGGTGGGGTGGGCTGGGGGTATGACAGCGAGGGAGCTCCATCCATACATAGCCCCTTGCATGTCCTATAGCGGTACTTGGACCGGGGTAATATCACATTCTGGCTCCCGGCACCTCTACAGGTACGCATTGGGAGCTCTACAAGCAATGCACATATGGATGGAGCTCCATCACAGCACAGCAGCCCACAATGCCGTGCGTTCCATTGTAGTGCGACTTGGGTCACGGCTTAATGACCGAGGACAAATGTGGGTCCTGAGGTTACACAGGTTGAGAACCACTGCTTTAGAGGATTTGCTTCTCAGATCAGTACAGAAATACACACCAGAAACCCAAATGCAAAACTTTCAGTATGTAGGTACATACATTTATTAGTAAACAGCCAGGCGCTGTAAGTCATGTTGACAAATACAGCTCCATTAACATTATTTAGCCTTAAAGGGGATCTCCACTTAAAAAAAAAGTAAACTGCCTTCACACTCAACATAAGCAAGCCATTGTTTACATTTCCTGTACAGACTTATACCCATTTGTTCAAAAGCTGTGAAGGCTGTAGCATACCATGAACTCCAAGAAATAACTGTTAAAACTAATATACAAAATATTTTGTAATTACCGTTTCTATTTCTAGTTTTTCTTTAAAGCTGGCAAAAATGTAAAGGAGAACTCCGGGCATAGACATTTTTAACCCTTGCAGTGGGGCTGGGGATAAAAATTACAAAGATATACTCACTGAACCTCGTTAGACTGATCCCTTCAGCCTCGCACCCCTTTGCTCCAGCGGTCTAAGTTCCAGTGAGTCATCGCGTCCTATACAGTGTAATAGACGTGACGACCCCAAAGGGGCATTCCATCGCTGGAGTGGAGGAGGAGGCAGGCTGGAGGGACCCGTCTAGCAGTCAGCTGGCTCTGAGGTTCAGGTGAGTATATCTTTGTTGTTTCCGTCGCTAGACGAAAATGAGCACTCAACCATTGCCGTGCAGGGGTAGCCCCACTGC
The DNA here is from genome assembly GCF_000935625.1 of Nanorana parkeri. Classification (NCBI taxonomy): domain Eukaryota; kingdom Metazoa; phylum Chordata; class Amphibia; order Anura; family Dicroglossidae; genus Nanorana; species Nanorana parkeri. Next base: position 811,492 of record NW_017306546.1, read on the forward strand.
ATGGGTTAAGAATAGTTATGCCTGGCGTTCTTCTTTAAATCTGGATGGGTGACCTTTTACTATTTGTGTACTCCGCAAAATTTTATTTCTTCCACATGTGATTGGCTTACAGCTTTTCCTTTGAGCCCTAAAGTGTATATTTAAGCAGAATGGTTCTTTTATAGAGTGTACAAGGATTAGAACCCCTGTTAAGTTTTTTGTGCTGTCTGTGTCACCCAATCTATAGATCCTGGTCACCACTGTCACCAAGGTAGAACGTGAGGGGTAGTCCTAAATGTTAGAACTGCCACCAATACAGGGATGGACGGTAAATGTTCCCATGGGGAACAACTGTTATAAGATGGAAATTCCTCTCACTTGCTGTTGCATCTCCAGGACAGGAAGTAAAGGGAAATCTCCCTAGAAGGACATTTTGGCTAGACTTTCATTTAAATTACTCACATTTCCTGCATTAGGAGCTTTATTTTGGAGACATACTTTAATTGGCACTCAGAATAAGGGACTGCTGGGGCTGCTTTTTTTTTTAGTATAACACTGGAAATAATCAGGCGATTATTATAAAGTCAGGTCTAGTAAGTTTGAGAAAAAGAATGATAAGTCCAGAATAGAAAAGGGTAAGAATGTTATTGTAGAATATCCTTTCTCCAAGGTGCCAAGACCTGGTCACCTTGGCATCCTGGGGTCCCTTCTGGCTTTGTCAGGGGGGCCAGCAAATTTTCTCTAAAGATGGAACATGAAAGGGGGCTTCTAATGTGAAGGGGAGTTTCTGATGTAAAGAGGGAAACTACATGTTTTTTTTTGTCTTGGGTCCTCCGTTAAAATCCATACCAGAACCCTGACTAGGATAAGGGTTTGTTGATTGTTTGGGGTGGGACCACACATCATTCTTTACATTTCTTACATCACTTTAAACCGGGTTGCCTTGAGGTTTTGCATACTTTTAAAAGGTGCCATGACTGAAAAAAGGTTGAGAAAAGCTATTGTAGAAAATGGCCCATTACCATGCCATTTTCTACAATAGCTTTTCTCAACCTTTTTTCATGCAAGGCACAAGCACACTCAATGGATAAAATAGAATCCTATCCTTTTTATTTGTTAGATTTCATGTTGCTTTTGTAAATGGCTTTACAGAAAAAAAGTCAAGAAATCAGAATCTCACATTCTAGCCTATTTTTAGTTCCACCTGTTGTATTTCTCATGTTTTATTTTTTTTCCCCAGCAAATCATTCACTTCTCAATTGTAGCTTCTAAACCCATTTGTTCAATAGGAGGCTGATTTAAGAACATGCTGAAAAACGTCATGCAACACTAGTCCACTACTTAAATGTCATTATGCCTGGAGCTGCGATATAATATTCTTACTCTGCAGAAAGATTTCTGCAGCCGAACACCCCTGGGGCCATTCCTGTTTCCTTGTATACACATGGGCAAGTCGTACAACACTGCTCATAGTCTTCTTAGTATACTATCCTGTATATCAGGTTTTCTTTCCGACTCATACTTTTTTCTTCTCAGTGAAAGCATATATAGGCATTAAGAGGTGCTGTGGCTTGCTCTGTTTGAAGGTCATTAAGTACACACCTTCATAGTTATGCTCTGGATTTTCAACTGTTTCTGAATCTTTATAAAATAAGCAATTGGAATTTGGTTTATATATTTATTCATATATTTATGAAATATTAACGTGCACCATACAAGGACAGCAGGTTCATTATCTCACTATCTGAATCTAAAAGTGAGAATAATAAACAAACAACTCAAAATTTACAAATTAAACATTTCTGACATTTTCAAAAACAAAATCAGTGGCCAATGTAGCCCCCCTACTTTTCAATAACAGTCATCAGCATTCCATTGATGGAGTCTGTCAGTTTTTTTCATCTGTTGCTGATCAACTGTTTTTGCAACAGCAACCACGGCCTCCCAGACACTGTTCATAGAGGTGTACTGTTTTCCTTCACTGTAAATCTCCCGTTTAAGAAGAGCCCCTATTTAAGAAGTTCTTAGGTGAGGGTCAGGTGAGGAAGGATGCCATGGCATTATTCTTTCATCTTTAAGGCCTTTACTGACTAGCCATGCAGTGGAGTACTTCAATGCATGCAATGGAGCATTGTCCTGCATAAATATCATGGTCTTCTTGAAAGATGCAGACTTTTTCCTGTATTACTGCTTGAAGAAAGTGTCTTCTAAAAACTGGCAGTAGGTTTGGGAGCTAATTTGGAGTCCATCTTCAACCCGAAAAGGTCCAACTAGCTCATCTTTATTAATACCAGCCCACCAATACCCCACCTCCACCTTGCTGGCATCTGAGTCGATGTAGAGCTCTGTGACTCTTATTGATCCAGCCAGGGGCCCATCTATCTGGTCCATCAAGAGTCACTCTCCTCTCATCAAGGTCCATAAAACCTTTGAAAAATCTGTCTTCAGATATTTCAAGGCTTGGTCTTGACGTTTCAACTTATGTGTCTTGTTCAGTGGTGGTCGGGTTTCAGCCTTCCTTACCTTGGCCATGTCTCTGAGCACTGAACACCTTGTACTTCTGGACCCTCCAGGTAGGTTGCAGTTCTGGAATATAACAGCACTGGAGGATAATGAGTTCCTGGTAGCTGCACGTTTGATTCTTCTCAAATCTTTGACAGTTAATTTGCGTCTTTCTTTCTCAACACGTTTGTGTGCAACCCTGTTGACTCTTTGCAATAAAAAGTTTGATGGTTCTGTGATCACGCCCCAATTTAGCAATTTCAAGAGTGCTGCATCCCTCTGAAATACTTTTTTACAATTTTTTAGTTGTCAGAGACAGTTAAATCTTTTTTTTGGCCCATTTTGCCTGAGAAAAAGAAGCTGCCTAATTATTATGCACACCTTGATATAGGGTGTTGGTCTCCTAAGGCCACACCCTCCCTCATTACACAAATACACATCACCTGATATGCTTAAATCTAATAAGCCTTCAAGCCTATACAGCTTGAAGTTGGACAATATGCATAAAAATGGTGATTTAGTCAAAATACTCGCTTAATAATTGTGCACACAGTGTAAATGTTGTGACATTGCATAAGCTTATCGAAATCATGCCACGATGAATGCATGGTGTAATCAAAGCTAAAGGCAGTCCAATGCAATATTAGACCATGTGACTTTGTTTTGGCCAGGCAGTGTATATAACATCTAGGTTACACAGAAATGCCGCTTGCAGTATAACATGTTTGGAAGTGTGGAAATCTTTTTACATAATGCTGTTTGCTTACTGTGTGAAAGATACAAGGATACTCCGTTTAGTGGCAGAATTAGAATTTAGGGTCCCTGTGCCCAGACAGTGATCTGTTTCTTTACATAATTAAGGCCATTAAGAGTGGATTCTAGCAGGTGATGGTTTGCTTTTATTTCTTTCGCACTAGTACTTATATCTGTTCTGTCCATTCCTTACTCACTACCTACAAGGAATTTACATGTTCTCCCTGTGCTTGTGTGGGTTTCCTCCCACTCTCCAAAGACATGTTGGAAGGTTAATTGGCTCCTGTCTAAATTGGCCCTGTGTGCCTGTGCAATAGGGACCTTAGATTGTAAGCTACTTGAGGGAAATGACTGATGTGAATGTGCAGCATGTAAAGCGCTGTGTAAATTGTCAGAAGTGGCACTTTATATAAGTACCTGTAATATATAAATGTGGCACAAGGGCTGTAGGAAGCATTGATGTGTAAATAGCAGATCCCAGGCAGTCTCATGTGACGTTTCTCCAGTCTATATCTGTCTCTTAAAGCATGTGTCTAGTCTCTCAACTCCAACACAGATTTTTTTTGTGCTTTTCCAAAATAAATAATCTTATTGTGTGAAGGCTTGTGGCATTACATTCACATACTTCTGTGACATTGCATGGGTAGTAATTAAAAGTGTTACTTGGTTCTAAGCTGCCCACACCCTGCTCAGGACCCATTAGACAAAGTCAATTTTTCAAGCAACTTTTGTCAAAGGAGCCAGTCCAAAACTAATTGGAGGAACAGAGACTGCAGCCAACCAGCTGCAGTAACTGGGTAATCTGAAAGTGGCAAACCGCAGCTGTGAGAATATAGTAGCCCGGCAGGTGGCATTACCCCAGCCCTGCGGGGCTGAACAAGAAAAAAACGCAGAGAGTTTGGCCAGCTTAAGTCACTAACCTCAACAATTCCTTATTTGAAAACAAATTTTTAGACTAGAGTTTCCCTTTAATTTAGACAGAACCAGAGAGGCCTTTAATTTATTCAGAGCCAGCCCTGTCTAACAGGGGAGGAGACTTGGTCTTCCTTGGCTTCAGTTTCACTTTCATGTAAAGGTCTCGTCCCCACTCTGTGACTGGACAGTAATAGAAGGGTGGAATAAACGCAGATTGTGTATGGCCAATTCATTCATCTGAACATATCCTTATTTTAAAACAAACTTCAGCTTTATATTTAGACTAGAGTTTGACTTTAATTTAGTTGGAATCAGAGGGAACCTTCCATAAAACGTCTTGAGATAAGTGCATTGCTTTATGGATTTCTGAGAAGTTGTTTGGATAAAAATATATGATAACAGAAAACAATCGTACCCATTGACCTTCCTGTAAATTATTTATTAACTAGACATAATACCCTTCTTATTACATTGTTGCTGGATTCAGACACCTTGAAATGGCAATTAGGAGGGGCAGATAAGGGTTCTGTCCTTAAGGAAAAAGCAGCAGAGCCAGAGCGGAATATAGAACTCTCTCCTGCCAGCTAATAACATTCTGAAATATATATGAGTAGGGATAGTTAATCTGTACTTCCTGTGTACATCTTTAAAGCCATTGCCTGGAAAAATCCCATTAACAGTTATTGGCTAGAAGTCAGGATTGAGATATACAAGTCTGCTTTTAATCTCCGTATTCTTATGGCCTGGAGCATTTCTTCTATGTGTATGGGGCACAAACTTTTAGGCACTTTTCATTTCTGCACCACTATAAATTATTGCTGGACTTTTACAGTTCAAAAAACAGAAAAAATAGCTGCAGTTGAATTCTTTTAATACTTACACAATATACTGTATACAGTGGGGGATATTCAACAAGAACCTAAAATGCTTAGGACAGCTTTGTTCGAAGTGGTGAGTCTATCACAGCAACGCAGCGACTATTTAGTCGAGAATTCAATGTTGGTCGACACGGGGCCATTCCCAGTCGCAACACGGTCCTTCGGTGGGTTGAACATTTCAGAACAACCGGAAACATTATGAACAAGAAGCCACCAGGCCCCGCCCGCACTGCAAGGACGCCGAAAAACATTGCAAGGGTGAGAGTGGCACTGCTCAGGAGCCCAGGACATTCTGCTGGAAGACATGCAAGTGAGTTAGGGTTGAGTCGTGAATCAGTGAGAACCATTTTACAGAGAGATTTAAGATTCCATCCATACAAAATGCAGGTTTTTCAACAGCTTAATGTGAGAGATTACGAGCAACAAAAAGACTTAGCTGTGCGAATGCACGTGATCTTGGTTCTCACTGAATCACCACTCAACCCTAACTCACTTGCATGTCTTCAAGCAGACCGTCCCGTGCTCCTAATCAGTGCCTCTCTCACCCATGCAATGTTTTACGGCGTCCTTGCAGTGCGGGTGGGGCCTGGTGGTTTCTTGTTCATAATGTTTCCGGTTGTTCTGAAATGTTCAACAAACCTGAGGACCGTGTTGCGACTGGGAACGGCTCCATGTCAACCAACATTGAACATTGATTTCAACATTGAATTCTCAATGAAATAGCCGCTGTATTGCTGTGATAGACTCACCACAAAGCTGTCAGTTGCCGTGAGCAAACGATGTTGTAATGTCCATTGCTTCATTGTGACTGAATTGGCATTCCAGTGGGGGGAAGAGACACCTAGCTCGTCCCCCTCCAATCACCACTTACGGTGTACTGCCTTTTCTAAAAACGGCCCGTCGGTCAGTCTATACAATAAAATGTAATGTATTACTGATTACAGAACTGCATTATTTTATATCTCTTTGGGGTTCAGTTTTAAGACTTAAAGTAGAATTGCAACATGTTAAAACGTATAGGTGATTTTATTGATTAGGTTTACATAAAAAGATAAGAAAGAAAGAATATATTATACTGGTAACTAAGGGCGGATTGAATACACAAGTAACCTGAGAGTGGCCAGTGCTACAGGATGAACAGAAAAAATGGAGAATATTGTATTAGATGCCCGGCCCCTATAAGGAAGGGTAATTTGAAGCCATGACTGAGTCATGCGGGAGTCAGGGAGTCTATAGATGCTTCCTATATCACGGGACTGTTTAGTAGACTTATTTTAATACTCCCTTTGTTTTGTGCATTCTGCCAGCGCACTGGTTGAAGTTGACAACAGAATGCAGTCAGAAATGAAAGCACAGTCTAAATATTGAACATTTATTTTCTCGTAATATGTTACATAAATGTGCAACTTATATTGTCTCAGCCTATATTTTAAAGTACATCTACAACCTAACTGGATGACATTTCATTTTCTTAAGCACTTTGTAACACAAACCAACCAATTTGTTTCCAATAAAATACTGTTTTCACCTTTTTCTCATGCTTTTCTGCAAGCAAGTCCTGTTGATCAGCCTCTTTCAGCCACTTCCTGGCTACGTGGATTTGCTCCAGCATCAGCGAAATATTGTTGCTCTGGTTAGACATTTTGATAGTGAAAATGTTTGTAAAATGTGTGTGGTACGGTCTTCTTAACCAGGGTGCATGTGACATGGTGACAACACAGGCAGGGGCCTGACTGGGACTCTGGGGCCCAGAGGGGGAAGGATGGCCCCCTGCGCCATTGGCGAAAATTGGACCTGACTATGAAGCTCTACATATTGGGTGTGGTTGTCAAGGGCTTGATTAGATAGCACCTGAGCATGTTTTGACACTGTCCTTATACCCACAAAACACTATAATTATGGACAGGCACAACCTTAAACATATCCTCTGAAACCCCATTCGTTCTGTGCTGACAAAAGCAGAAACATGTCCAAGGTCAAAATCGGTATTATATTGTCACAACCAGAAACCTGAAAGTATCATGGTGTCACTTGTAAAAGAAAAGCATGTATGGTTACTTTTTCCGTGGAATGTACCTTTCTGTCCCGGTGCACCGCACCAAATAGTGGATGTGGCCAAATTCTGCTAACAGTGGAAGGGGCTGAAAGAGGGGGGGAGATTTTTGTCATTTTTGTATTATTTTTTTTTTTTGCATTGAATGCAGATATTATATATAAACGATAAAACTCCCTCAGCCCCTCTAGTTTCTACCAATAGTCACATGGCATGGCACTGGCCAATCTCACAATAGTTTTTTTTTCCATTGTTTTTTATTGCAACCTAGGGGTTAAATATTTGCTTAAAGCATAAGTGCACTTTTTTTTTCTTTTTTAAATGAAGCCGTGCAGGACTAACATTTGGCACTGATCTTTCATTCTTCAATGTGCAAGAGTGAAGGATCAGAAGTACATTTTGTCCTAGTTCTTCTATGGCATGGCATGGCAATCTCTGCCTCTTCTCAGAATAGTGACAATCATGCTATCACGTTGGAAGCAAAAACTATTGTACTACATAAGCAAAAATGCAGCTTAGTGTCTCAGAGTCTTAAGGGTTTCAATAGGAAATTGTAAGTACACTCACATGACAGCACAATTACATCCCCCCTGTCCAGCTCCATCCTCTGCCGCCCTGTCCATGCTCCTCAGCCCTCACCTCTCCTTCACATGACGTCACTATGTTTACATATATTTAGATAGTCAGGCCCCAGATTTTACTATGCCTTATGGCAGGGGTGCCCATTAGGTAGATCGCGATCTACCAGTAGATCGCAAAGCGAACACTGGTAGATCACGATCGGCTCACTGACCTGTGTCCTGTCCTCCCGTGGTGCTCGTGCGGCTGAATGTGTCAGACGCCGCAGACGGGAAGGAGAGAGGAGAGGAGACTCGGGAAGCTGCTGCAGTGGAGGTAAGAAAAGACAGACAGTAGAGAGAGAGAGCTGAGAGAGGAGAGAGACAGCAGAGAGAGAGAGGAGAGAGACAGCAGAGAAAGTGAGAGAAGAGACAGCAGAGAGAGAGGAGAGAGACAGCAGAGAAAGTGAGAGAAGAGATAGCAGAGAGAGAGATGAGACAGCAGAGAGAAACAGGGGAGAGAGAAAGAGAGCGTTAGGAGAGAGAGAAGAGAGGGCTGGTTCACACCACAAAGTCTGCGTTCCAGAGTGTTCGGTCCTCTAGAACGCATTGGAACACAAGCCAGCCGGCTCCCTGCGTTCAGGGGTGGGAGGGGGCGTGGCGGTGCATTGAAGTCAATGGCACCACAGCCACGCCCCCCGCTCTGTGTGATCACCCGAAATGCAGGCACATTAATGCCTGCGTTCTGGTCCAGCGCGATCTGCAAAAATGCAGCATTTTTGCAGATCGCATTGGACCAGAACGCCGGCACTAATGTGCCTGCATTCCTGGTGCGGCGATTGCACTGGTGGCGGTGCTATGGACTTCAATGCACTGCCACGCCATGAATGCAGGTGTTTGTTCGTTGGTAGATCGCATTGAGCTCGTCATTTGAAAAGTAGATCTCCAGGCGAAAAAATTGTGGGCGCCCCTGCCTTATGGTAATATCTCCTGACTGACTGTTTGTAAATATAGTGATGTCTATTCTGCAAATAACAGAACCCACTCCAGCAGAGAAAGTGAGAGAAGAGACAGCAGAGAGAGAGGAGAGAGACAGCAGAGAAAGTGAGAGAAGAGATAGCAGAGAGAGAGATGAGACAGCAGAGAGAAACAGGGGAGAGAGAAAGAGAGCGTTAGGAGAGAGAGAAGAGAGGGCTGGTTCACACCACAAAGTCTGCGTTCCAGAGTGTTCGGTCCTCTAGAACGCATTGGAACACAAGCCAGCCGGCTCCCTGCGTTCAGGGGTGGGAGGGGGCGTGGCGGTGCATTGAAGTCAATGGCACCACAGCCACGCCCCCCGCTCTGTGTGATCACCCGAAATGCAGGCACATTAATGCCTGCGTTCTGGTCCAGCGCGATCTGCAAAAATGCAGCATTTTTGCAGATCGCATTGGACCAGAACGCCGGCACTAATGTGCCTGCATTCCTGGTGCGGCGATTGCACTGGTGGCGGTGCTATGGACTTCAATGCACTGCCACGCCATGAATGCAGGTGTTTGTTCGTTGGTAGATCGCATTGAGCTCGTCATTTGAAAAGTAGATCTCCAGGCGAAAAAATTGTGGGCGCCCCTGCCTTATGGTAATATCTCCTGACTGACTGTTTGTAAATATAGTGATGTCTATTCTGCAAATAACAGAACCCACTCCTCCGAGGTAGTTCTTACCGCACTTTTGGCCACATACTCCAGGTAATGAAAGGATTTCCTGGTCCTCCTGTGGGCCAGTCTGCCCCTGAGCACAGGAACACAATTGGAAGACAGTTGACATCCCATAACAGGAAGTGCCTACAAGGAACAAGTTGTAGATTTGAATAAGCTTCAAAACAACTTTTGACTTGATTATAAGATTTTAGTGATAGGGTTTAGATCTACTTTAGAAAGAGACTGTCCAGAAGCCCTGATGCTGGCCTTATCGTGTGGGATACAATGGCAATCACTGGAAAACAAAAATCAAAACAGGTACCTTTTGGGGTTGGTGGATTCTCTGCTACAATCCACAACCATTAAAATCTTCTATTTATGTGTGTACCAGAACTTTGGGTGTGAGGATTGTAAGCTTCATCTTCCATTGATTAAAACTCATATACTCAGATACAGTAGGATTTTCATATATTTTTATTTTGAAGCAGTTGCCAGGTAGTATCCTGTTCATAGTTATTGGCTGGAAGACGATATTTATACAATATTTATTTATACAGATTTTTTATCTCACTGCTAGCCTACAGATACCTTAAGCTTTTCTCTTTCTTATCCAGTTCAATTTATTATCTCTTTATAATAGTTCTGTCGCTACTGTAGAAACAAGATGGGAAGGTGGTGGCCGTGTTGGGGGGCTGTGGCCTGTGTTGAGTGTAGCTGGGGTTTAAGAGGTGGTATATGACCTGCACTGTTCTAATCGTGAAAGTCATGCTGGTAAAATCTGAACATAATACTTCCCAGCCTGGGAAAAAGGCTATGGGGTGCAGGGAGAGAATGAGCCATCTATATTCTCATGTATTTTTCATTTAAAGTAATAAGTAAAGTAGAAAGAGGGACACTGTCACCTTACCCATGCAGGGCAAAGTGACAGTGTGTTTGTATGTCAGAGCTACATACTAATCACATAATCAGGATTGCTTTTCACTCTGATTGGTTTTTGATTATCAGCTGAGATTGAGAACCAGCAGCCGCATGAAGTGTGGGCGGCTGGTTCTCAAATGGAAAATGTATCCTTAGCATGAGGCATTATGCTGGGGAATGTTAATATACAGATTGCAAATTGGAAGGGGTTAAAGAATAAGTGTACTTTTAAGGAAGGTGCACTTTTCCTTTGTGCCCTAAGCCTCCTTTCCTGCTTGCATACTTTTTTCCAGTTGTCTGCAGCCTCCAGAGTTTGCTCAAATGCCACTGGCTATATTTTGGGCCACCTCCCAAGTCTGTGCAGTTGCTTCCCATAGGGTTTGATGTGCCCCCTTCTGCCTGAGAAGACATCTTTATAGAACCCTATAGGAAGCTGCAGTGCAGGCCGGTGGACAGAAGATTGTTCTTGGGATGTAAACCAACCCCGGAGGTCTCAAAAAGGATAAGTGTACTTTGTATGAAAATAGAGAGAAACCTGGAGGCTACCATTGATTTAATCGCCTGAAAATATTAATTGCCTGTAATTATGCTGATCCATTGTTTTCAATTCTTTCTGAGTCACTGTTCTGAAACAAACATGCAGATCAGGAGTTCTGACTTAATTTGCTGCATGCTTTTTCCAGTTCAGTGACTCAGAATGTGCTAAAGGCAGGGAATTTGGATGACAGCCAGGCCAACTGGCATTTTTATAAGATAGCCAGCAATGGTAGCTTTCTAAGTTTCTCTCAACACAAGTGTCATTTAACAAACCAGTAGGTGGTCCAGCCACAATAGACCACCCAAAACATATTTTTAATTTTGGATGCCATTGTTCATATATACAAAATATCACTAGCCATATTTCTTTGTGTCTGCATTCCCATACCTCCCAACATCTGAAGTTGAGAAGAGAGACATACTAGAAAGAAAAAAGCATATTCAGAGTGGCCTAAAGAGACATGATTGAATGCTGAGCGTGCTCGTAGTACATAGAGCATCCCGTATGTTGCAGTCCTTGTGTCCACAAAATGTCTGAAGGTTCTCATTCATTCAGGTCATGGTATATCTGTAAATAATAAATCAAGGCAACTGGACTTGCTGTATTTTTCTTGAAGGCTTTCTCATTGACTAATTATTGGAGAAAGCTAGTCAGATGACCAGCAAAATGTGTTAAAAAAATAAAGTTCAGTTTTTTTATTTACAGATATATTGTGTCCACAAAATACTCCTTAATTACTGAACCACAGTTCAGAAATGCATAAGCCTAAAGGATCATTTAAAAAATAATAATACAGAATATGGACATAAAGCTAACACTTTGCCTAATCCACCAACCTGAAAGAAGAACTTGATTAAAACTGTTGGAAACGGCTTAGCAAGGAGACAGTAAATTTTGGTTAAACGCATGTAATGTGCAACATAATGCATAGAGCGCAGTGGTCAGCATTATGTAGCATAGCGCCCCTTATAGTGGGGGGTAAGACATTTGTATTCAGTAAGGACAAAGGAAAGACATGGGGGGCATTGGTGCTCAGTGGGATGATATTGGTGCTCTATAGGGGGGGAATAGAATTGAGTCAATAGGGGACATTCGTGTTCTTTGGGGGAGTACATTGGTTTTAGTAGTTTATATTACATACCTGGACCTTGCTATGTGCCCTGTGCTGCTACTTTCACTCCGCCCCTCAGTGAAGCCATAAGCTAACAGCAGGATATGGCCCAGATCCCAAGGACTCCATGATTTTATTGCAATCCTAGGATAGTACCTCAGAATCCAGGGTGGTTGGGAGGTACGCATGGATGGGACAAAAAATTTTGGACATTTCCGAATGGAATTCAAAATGTCAAAAACTTGTTCAAACACACGTGAACTGTTTATGAAGCTGACTTTATTGCTTCCTTTTCTTTTTAATATTGGCGTTACACAAAGGTGTGTGTTTTCTATAAAAAATTGTGTTATGTTTTATTTTTTATTAAAAAGTCTGCTGCCCATACACTGTAATATTTTCTTCATTCAACCTGCTGGCTGAACAAAGAAAATGAAAAACAGAGTCCTCCATCAATGCTTATGAGTGTTGATCAAGGAATCTCCTGCTGAATTAATTGTATTCTAATGTCCACTGGCCACTGTTAGAATACCTGAACAGCTCTGTTCGTTCGAAGATTTTGCAACCAGCTCCTTCGATCAGCTGATCGAGTGATGCTGGCCGAAAGGGTGCCGACTGTGGCACCCACTGTGCGAATTTTGGCCAGTTCTTCAAGATCCAGACGAAATTTGCATAGTGTATGGCCAGCTTAAAGCTACAACATATGAAAAACACACAACCTCAGCCAGTGTAAAATTAAATATGCAGGGTTTAACTCATTGTCCGGGCCCAATGCATTATTTTGAACTGCTAGGTTTGCAATAAGTATAAAAATGACCAACACTCCATACATAGAAAGATTGCTGCTCCAGGCAAATCGCTTCTTATGACCAAATATCTACTATTACAGGAGGAGGTGTTCTTGGTTGCACCATACAGCCACTTATATCAACAATGATACCACCTAAATATAATACTGCTGGTAAATTTTATTTGCCATTATGGCTGCTGTCACTTACACAGGCCATTGTGAAGAAATACATCTTACAACAAGGATTATATTAGGAGTGTGGTGTCATTTCTTTATGAAGTGGAGAAAGGATTGACCTTTTCAATACATGTCAGATCTCATTACTGTGTCTCAGCAGCATTTAAATACACATCAATAGTTTTCAGCACTGAGATCTTGGCACTGTTAGATTCTGAGACGGGTCTATTAGCTTGTGCGCTCACACTTCCTGTGTGCAATAAGATTAGTATGATCCTGTAGAGGTTGATAGTTTTAAGGGACAATGTTGTCACCCAGGCAGGAAGTGCAGCACAATCTCCAACAGAGACCCAGGCGGAAATAAAAAAAACCTGCTGGGGCTCTACTTTGGCTTTCTCCTACTCTGTTAAGTGTGCTTTTTTTATTTATTATAGCATGCATCCCTCTTTGAGATTTTCCCTTACTTCCTATGCTGGTGACACATTGTTACAAGGACAGGAAGCGCAAGGGGAAATACCCTTGATAGGGCCACATAGAGAAGTTAAAATTCGATTAAAAACAAAGTTTTGGCTGGAGATTCACTTTGACTGCAAACTATTTTTTTTTCCATTGGTGGCTTTGCAGTATTTTTCATTTCCTTTTATAACATTTGTATGTGTGCCTGAGGAATTCCGCTGCTGAATCTACAGATTTTTTTATATAAACTGTAATGAATATATTACCTAGTACAGCTACCGACACTCAGATCTTTATCGCAGTGGGAAAAACCATTTTTATATGCACACATTGAGTGCCACTGTTTACGCTCCAGATGCAAATCAGTGTGTTTCTTGTCAAGTTTACCTGATTTTATCCCCATTTTCCTCCATTGTCTTTTAATTTGCATAGTCTTCTTTGTGCTTGGTGATATCTGCATATCTAAAAGCATACATACCCTGATTTCCTTTTGTACCTGTAAATACACAAACACTGATTCCGCTCTTTACTCCCATTTCCTCCAAAACAAATGAATCCCTTTGTTTCTTTGGAATGCATGAGTGGCTTTTGTTCTGAGATAATCTCTTGCAAATTACAGTATACTCTGTAAATGGAAGAGCAGGAACATTACAGGATGTATGTGATAATCAGAGGGTAGTATCGAAAGCTTCACAGGAAATCACATAGAACAGTGAGATGGTTTTGGAAGTTTTACTGTTCGAGGACCACTGTAAACCAAGTCACTATGGATGAGCTGCAGTTTGCCTCAAGGCTGATGTATTCATAGTTTTAAAACATAATCAAATATTTAAAAAAAGTGTATCTACACCCTTAGCCAGGAAAAAAAAAAGTTTCCCCTAGGAAGGTTTGCCTTCACTTCCTGTCCTGAAGCCTCAACTGGAAGTGAGAGGATATGTGAGGGATATCCCCTCTTAGACAGTTGTCATGGGAACAAGTGCCCTCATTGAGAGATTTCACCTATATTTCTGTTCTGTCACTCCTAATATTGTTTACATTAATGTGAGCTTCCTATAGGGTTCTTTTAAAGTTGTCTTCTCAGGCAGAAGGAGGCATATCCAACCCTATGGGAAGTAAATGCACAGGCTTGGGAGGTGGCCCAAAATATAGCCGGTGGCATTTGAGCAAACCCTGGAGGCTGCAGACACAACTGGAAAATAAGTATGCATCTAGGGAGGGAAATGAGGCTTAGGGCAAAAAGGAAAAGTGCAATTTGCTTAAAAGTACACTTATCCTTTAACCCCTTCCCATCTGCAATCTGTATATTAACATTCCCCAGCACAATGCCTCATGCTAAGGATACATTTCCCATTAGAGAAGCAGCCGCCCACACTTCAGCTAATAGGGTGACAACACTGCCTTCGCATGCACGGTATGCCGAAGCAGCATTGTCACCCTCCTATGCATGCTTCTAAAGAGAACTATAAATGGACATCTCCAGCTTCAATAATGGGCAGAAAAACGCAAAGGGGTATGGGACTTGAAGTCCTGAAATACTTTGCACACACACAGGAAGTTCTTTGACAGAGGTGCCGAGATGTGCACTGCGCTATGAACAAAAAGGCTCTAATCTGAGAGCTGTCATCAGAAGCCTGAGCCATGTAAATATTGCTTTGTTTATATTCAACCTTCTACAGCAGTGGTTATCAACTTATAAAGTACAGGGGACCTCACTTGTGGCCCCTGAATGCTTGAAAGAACTGCACATATTATTCAGTTTATGACATGCTACAGAAGGCTATCAAAGACTACAAACATAAGAGGAGATCATCAAACATCACAGACATGTTACATGTGTTATTGGAGACTGCTGCAGAAGACAGTCAGAGAACCTGTTACATCTGACTGTTAGAGATCACTGTTATTATATCCCCTTTGTAAAGCAATGCTCCCACTGCTGGAGTCTGCAAAGGACCGCACAGAAAGTACCCTTCAGACAGCAGATTTGGCACCAGGGTTCTACAGGGTAAAGAGCAGCAAACATTCTGTTCTGGACTGAAAACAAGAAAGTCTACAATTGGCAGTCTGAGATCACATGGGATGAAGGGTTGAGCATGGCTTAGCTATTCTAATCCAGGGCTGCCTTCTTCCAGAAACTGGTGATCTGCTTATTTAGCAATGACATGGTTAACAAGTAATTACTGCAAGTGTAATGCAGCATTGAAATCTTAATTTATTGCTCCTAGCACTGAAGACTTTGAATCAAATTGGTATGTTCAACAGCATAACATCCTGTTTTCATTTTCACCACAAAAAAAGTACATTAAGCCCTCGTTCACACCTGAACGTTTTGTAGCGCGTTCTACGCTCGACGAACGCTCTACAAAACGCTCAAAAAAATAAATCCCATTGTATTCAATGGTCTCGTTCCTACCTTGGCGTATTTCCGCCCGTCCCTAACGCGCTACAAAACGGCCCACGCCTGAAAAGGTACAGGTACTACTTTGGGCCGTTTTGTTGCGCGTTTCCATTGGGATACAGCCAAGTAGCCTTCGGAAATGCGCGACTTTTTACCGCGAACCGCGGTAAAAAAACGCGCGACAGACGCGCATATGTAATACGCCTAGGTGTGAACGAGACCTAACAGTGTGGGCAACTGTAGGGAATCTTGATGCTTTTAGTGTTGCTCTCGGTCCTGATCTGCAGACCACTGAATGTAACAAAAGCAATGTTTACACTGGCCTCGGCTTTCAGAGCACAGAGAAAAATGATGAGTTAAATGATTATATTTACCCGATTGTTCGATGTCTCTGGAAATGTAAAAAAGCTAATGTGCTTTACATATAGAGTTAGGGAAAAAAAGCACGGTCAGTTATTCTTTTAGTTGGGGGCCTTCTCCCTTAGGCCTAGGAACCACTGTAGTTTGTCTGGTACATTTATGAGCTTGTCCAATACTGAACTGTCCCTTCCTTTCAAGAGGATATTTTACATTTCTCAAATGCCTATCTTCATAAACTAATACAACTGTGAATATCAGTCACCGAGGCCTGTCTTGAACATGACGTTTCCCAGAACATAGAGTTCAGGACAGTAAGATTGGAAGGAGATTTGCATTGCTTGGTGTCTTAAGACCTTGTGAATAGACAAATAATTTCCTTCAGGGCTTGTTTGTATACTTTATTTCTTAATAGATCTTACAACATCAAACCAAAAAGTGCCACTCCCACTACTTCCTTCTTGCACCATTTGTGTCCTGGTACAAATATATAATTGCCAAGTGAAATGTTTTGGATGGTAGTACAGGTCTTGTTTTTATTTGTTAGTGATGTATATTGAAATTCAACATGATGCAGCTGGAACATTTGTAAGACTGAATGTAAATGAGGGAGAAAGGGAGAGTGTCTGTCTTTTCTCACAGTACTAGGAATGTGTACAGTTGTACAACTTTAGTGAGCTAAGCAGATGAGTCAGAACATTTTTTTATAAAGGTTTATCCATTTGAAGAAAATTTGGTGTATTATGGCTATACTCACTTTACTTACATTCCGGTATTTTGTGTAATTTTGAAAGTATAGAGGGTTTGATATACATAGGGAAGCAGGTTGTTTACTGAAGATATGGGGAAACAACGCGATTTAACAGCCTTTGAACATGGGATGATTGTTGGCGCTCGGAGCCATGGAGCGAGTATCAGCAAAACAGCAGAATTTATTAAATGTTCAAGAGGGGCTCATTGTTAAAGTGTTTAAAGACTGGACGGTCAGCCGAAAATCTGGGTCTGAACGTGCGAATTGTGGCCGTCAGCAACTAGTCAATGTTAGGGCAGAACGGAGAGTGGCAAGACTGGTACAAGGCAACAGTGCAGTGTCAGATTCCCCACATCACCTTTCAACATCTCATGGAGTCACGAGGTGGCCCAACGAAGTCATCTCGTGGAGTTATCTCGTGGCACAACTAAGAACTGATGGGGTGGTCATAATAATCTGGCCACTCAGTGTATAAGCCCTCACAGGCAGGGCCCTCCTTACTATCTTGTCTTGAATTGTATTGTAATTATAATGTCTTCCCTATATTGTAAAGCGTTGCGCAAACTGCTGGCGCTATGTAAATTCTGTATAATAATAATAATATGCCATAGCGTGTTGGCTATGAAAACCTTGCAAACACTTGTAGATGGTAATCGTGTTTATTGAATATGCTATGAATATTGCATATGTTAAATAGTCCGTATTATTGATGAGATTGATGAGAAGTTTGATTTTTCACCAAGTTTAGATTGAGTACACAGGGTTTTTGATGTACCCATCATGGGTGAAGGTGCAAAAAACATACATTTAGGACTAAATGTTGTGTAAAGTGACTGATCTTCTTTATACAAAATGTGAACTCCTGGTTAAAATATTTGTTTGCAGCAGTGAGAAAGTGGCCCTCCCAGAGCATTTGTCTGTGACTAGCAGGGCATGCTAAGAAATAGCCAATCTGAAACAGTTTGTGGACCTGGCCATCACCTCTCTGAGCAGCTTGTTGGACATCCTATTCCAAAACTTTTCTGGGAAGTCTTTCCACAAGGCATTGGAATGTTTCTGTGGGAATTTGTGCCCATTTCACTAAAAGATTGTTAGTGAGATCAGCTACTGATGCTGGAGGAGAAGACCTGGCTAGCAATTAGTGTCCCAATTTATCCCAGAGATGTTCAATAGGGTTGAGGTCAGAACTTTGTGCAGGCCACTCAAGTTCCTCCACAGCAAAAACATCAAACCACGTCTTTATCAACCTGTCTTTGTGTGCCTACGCTAAAAAATTTGGAGGGGCATCCACATAGTTTTGGTCAAATAGGGTATAGTTCTCACTATACAGATGTGACTTTATCCAAACATAGGAAATATTTGGTGTTTGTCCAATTGTATGGGTGACTTTGGTGCATGTGTAAATGTCCTAATCATTGCTCTTAAAGCCCGACTCAAGCCAAGTATTTTATTAATTTTTGTTTTGGAAATAGTGGGGAAGGGTTAGAACCTCTGGTGGTCTTGACGAGATAATGTATCCTCCTGTTCAGTCACTTGTCAGTGTCCTTCAAGAATTAGTTTCCTAATCTTTACTGTACTGATCACTTTTGTGCTGCCTGTGTTCCCACTGAAGGAGGGGGGTCCTTTATTTCCTGTTCTGTCTGACATGTGTCGAACAGACAGGGCGTAAGAGAAATCTCCCAGTGTAAATAAAGCAATAAAAAGTTGACAAAGGTTATAAGGTTTTCACGCTTTGGAACAAAACAAATTGCAATGAGTTGAGCTTTAAGATGTTGCTAGGTATAGTTTAGTTTATAGAGCCCACTTATGTTAAGACTGGAAAAAACATTGAAGATCACCACTGGCTGGAGATAGGGCCGAACTACTATACAGATGGGTCTAAAACAGTGGCCAACTTTTTTTCCAAGTGGAAAATCACTTTTCGTTAGTCCAAACATTGTATTGTTTTTATTTACAGATTTCATAAATATATGATTCTATTTTGCTATATTAGGAGTAAAAACGTTAGAGGGAATATATACCAGGTACACTTTCTGCATGAAGTTTGTATGTTGTCCCTGTGTTAGGGCAGGTTTCCTCCTGGTGTTTCAGTTTTCTCCCACATCTTAAAAGCATACTGTTAGAATAATTAGCATCTGATAGGATTGACTGTAGAGTTTGAATGCATTATGCATATTTACCTGTGCTGGCTATATAAATAATTATATTTAAGCAAAATTAAAAAATAATGATGCCTACATTTTCTTTACTTACACTTTTTATTTTATTTTAAAGGAAATAGCCCGTCATTTGCGACCAAAGACCATTCGTGCAGATTTTGGGAAGAATAAGGTGAAAAATGCAGTTCACTGTACTGATCTTCCAGAAGATGCAGTTCTAGAGGTAATAATCTCATTTTCCATTATAAGTGTGTATTCCACTCCCCTTCTTTTCAAAAAGAAAAAACACAGCTTGGCAGATTTGAAATGCTGGATGAATGCATCCAATATTCCTTCAGCCTTCACTTGTCTAATGAATAGAACAAGATCTAACCAGATTTCAGAAGAACAAGCATGTTTGTAGTAATATATACAATGGGAAGGAATCCAGTACTAACTTGAAGGCACTTGTATCTTAGTTTGTCCACTGCACATAGTCATAATGCACAGTGGATATGACCACTTTGCTAGCGGAGATAAAAGGTTATTTATTTATTGAAGGCCTATCTAGTTTACACAGCCCGAGTTCATAAAAGTATAGATATGATTGGAAAACGTACACTTTAGGGCTCATGTACCCAAGCTTTTGTGTGAATTATTGTTATCCTCATAAAATGTGAATGCAAAACCATCTTGAAGTAGCTTCAGCAACTAAAAGGCAAATGAAAGCAACTCAAACCTCAATCAAAGCTGCTTAGAAACACCTGATTACTTACTGCATTTGATTAACCTTTGAATTTGCAGCCAGTCTACACATTCCCTTAAAGCTTAACTCCAGGCAACCCCCAAATACAGTTATTACATTTAAAAAAAAAAAAACTAAACTGCGGTCAAGTTACACGCCAGGTCCCTTCTTGACTGCAGTGTTTAAGTGTTCTTCTTCAGGTATCCATGTTGCTGCCTAGTGATATGGACACTTTCCATTGAATGTGTGGTATTCTTACATGGTCCTGAAGACCCCAGCAATGTAATGACATCAGATAGTTTTCTTGAGCAAAACATTGTGTTGAAGTGGACCTATAATTAAAATTGACACTTCACAGGAATCAACAGGGTAATGTCAGGATTAGGAAATCACAGAAGTATTTTCATTAAGAAAACTGTTTTGTTTTTTTCAAGCCATGGATGTGAAGCTGCTGCCACTGAGCCCACTCATGTGACCTAAACCTAGACAGAGATCATATAATTTTTGAATGCCAGGAGCATAGTGGATATTTCACACGTTTAGAGAGTGCAAAGAGACTGTTTCCAGTCAGGCATACCCTTCAGAAAAAAATAAGAGATGAGAGAATGAATAATGCACAACAAGAAACAAAGGCAAAGCATATTAACTATGGCCATCTCTGTGTATATATACTGTATGATTACAAACAATACAAGTAATAAAAGTTTATTTTTCATTCATTTAAGAACACAGGATTCTGTGGCATTTGGGTTATACTGCTGCCTGCAGGAGAATTTGGACACTAACAAAAAAACAGCCTGGTATAACTCCTCCCACTCTCAGCATGCCACAGTGTTTTTGCTATTGCCCAAGGAGGTGGGCTGCTATTCTCTTCTGAGAAATGTTCAACTGTTTTACTATCCATTTTTTCCTTTTTCCCCAAGATTGTTTTATTCTTCAATCAAGACTTTATCTACATGCTACTTGAGCTGGTCTCTTTTGCAGCTACCCAGATCTGCATATCCTCATCAATAGCTTTAGAGGCTGTATTTGGACACTCCAAGAGTAGACAGTTGTGGGGTCTGTCTGGAATGTGACCATGGGGCACTGGCCTCTGCTTGTGGAGCTTTCCAGACCTCTGTGTACTGTGTTAGTTAGCCACAACATGCTTTTTGAGTTCCAGAGATGTGGCACAGCCTGAGGTATAACCCAGCCTCTGAGTAGGCTGTGTGGGCTGAGCATCAGGAGCAACAAAATTTATTAGAACTGTTGGGCTCAATTATTATCCCCATTTTTCATTGGTCGAACTCTTCTACGGGAAGAGTTAAAACGCTAAGAAATTGATTGCTGTGTCACTAGGGGGAATGTCACTTGTTCCCTCTCAAGGACCTGACACTGACAGCCTGAAACATTACACCGCAGTTATGCAGGATTGTATGGGCCTACACACATGGAAGTGCAACCTGTAGCATCTACTAGAGCTGCTACCAGTCTAGGGTCTCTGAAAGAGAACAGGCCCACTAAAACTTTCCCATGCACACGCTATTTCCAAAAGTTTTGTACACTGGCTGGAAAACTCCTGATAAACGGTTTATAACTCCCAAACATTTAGAATCCCGGTACCTTTTTAAGGAGGCCTTTATTATGAAGTGTACTGCTCCCACGGTATATCCAGCAGTGTACCCTCTTAATAAAGCTCTGATAATCTCCATCGAGGATGTGCCAGTATTTAAGGATCCTATAGATAAATGGCTGGAGTCACCCTTCTGGGGGTTATTGCCCAAGTTCCTGATACGGAAAGGTTTCAGGAATTTTATTCTAACCTTTTCGCAGTTCCAAAACCCAATAGAAGGTTATGCCCCATCTTGGATCCCAAGGCTAATGTCTTAATTCTTTCTCAAAATCTCATATGGAATATTCCAGTTCTGTCATAGCCACCTTTCATCAGGGAGGCTTTTTGGTCTCTGTAGACATCAAGGATACATGTTTGCCTGTCCCTATCTTTCCAGCACATCAGTGATTTCTTCGCTTTGTTGTGGGTCCTTAACAGTTCCAGCTCATGACCCTGCCATTCGGTCTTTCTTCCACACCCTGTGTATTTACTAAGGTTCTAGCCCATGTGCTTGTCTTGCTCCCATTTAGGGCATCCCTATTTTGAGTATCTGGACAACCTGCTGAGGAAACAGTCAGCACAAGCCCTGAAAACAATGTGGTCAGACTACGAAAGCTTCTGCTGGATCCCGAACCTTCAAAAGACTGCGTTAAAGCTGACTCATTACTTGAAGTATCTGGGTCTGATATTGAACACATCTTAAGGCAGAAGTTTTTTTCCCACAAGAGAAACTTCAAACTCTCTGTTCCCAGACTTAGACTTTTATTTCCAAGAGTCTTCGCTTTTGAATAGGAAACATGGGGTTCCTTATAGTCACTATCGAGGCAGTCTTGTTTGCCCAGTTTAACTCTTGACTCTCAACTCAAAATCTTGTCATCTTGGGACATGCAAGTTTAGTGTCTGGACAAAAAGATTTACCTGACCAGGTCGTCTTTGGCCTGGTGGCTCAGAAGTCCAGCTGTGGAATTTGGGTAATCCTTTCTTCCAATCTCTATGAATATCATCACAACGAATACCAGCCTAACAGGCTGGGGAGATGTTCTAGGCACCATGTTGGTTTAGAGAAATCTTGACTCCTGATCAACGTTCTGGGACTGTGAGCAATTTGGTTGTCTCTACAATACTGAACATCTCGACTGAAGGGTCTCCAAATCATAATCCAACCAGGTGATGCCACAGCAGTGGCATATATCAACCATCAGAGAAGAACCAGAAGTCTTGCCATGGCAAGAGAAGTAAAAATAATTCTGTGGGGAAGAACTTCATGTTCCAGTGTTGCCCTCTGTTCACATCCCAAGCGTGAACAATTGGCAGGCAGACTACGTCAGCCGGTAGAGCCTGGACATGGGGGTGTGGTTCCTACACCCAGCAGCATCAACATTTTCTGTTCCAAGGACAGATTTACTATCCTTATTAACACAAACTGCAAGACTGTTAACGTTAAGCTGATCTATTTATTTTGTTTATTTAAAGTATTTATAAAAACTATAGCTTCTTTTTGCAACCACAAGTATTAATTATAATCTGGATAATGCATGCTTGATTACAGGCAATTGTGGGAACAAGTCATCACTTGTGAACATAACACAGTTCTTTAAGTAAGGATTTGTTCTTCATGGGAATCAACAACCAGTTGAGAATGTTTTTTGACTGGGCACCAGCACAAATGATCAGTTTTGAAGCTTGCTAAATGACAGAAGTCGCTTCTGTAAGACCTGTAAGCAGCAGTCCAGACTGCAGCTAAAAAGTCCAGTAAGTGCTGCAAGAAGGCTGCTTGAAGTGTTTTAACATACTTTTTAAATGCCTGTTGATCATGATGCCCTTCAGATCAGAGTGCTTTGTCACCAGATTTAAGAATATATCAGATTTGGGCATACTTGTATCTGGCAGTCTGCTTATGATCAGCCAAGTTATGTGACACAGACGGATATTGCAATGCCTGGACTGCATCTGCCCCAAAACATAGACCATTGCTACAAGGTTAGAAACATGTATAGGATCAGAGTAAGGAAAAAGCCCACTGTTCAACAACTGCTCTGAATATGCCCTGCTGAAAAGAATATATAACAAAAATGTACTTTGCTGAAATTGGGCTAGGTAACTGGTCAGTAAACTAGCAGTACTATTGAAAATGTTTAAATATAAATACAACTGGCTAGTGGTTTGGAAAACAGGCCTTCCTCAATGTAAAAAAAAAACAAGACATTTTTACTGTATATATTTTATATTGGCTCAAACCTAAAATTTTATGGCCCAAGCTGGCTGGGAAAATACAAGTAGGTAGGAAAAGTCTTTATAGCTATACAGTTGGTAGATTGTTAGAAAACAGAATAAGCCAATACTGGAATAGTTGTGCAACACGCACATACATTACTTATTGGACATGGTGCTGATTTTTCTTATGTCACAGGACAGAAGGAAAAGTTAGAAATCTTCTAACTTTGTCCTACTGTTATGATATTAATCCTTGATTCAAACAGCCCTGGCATCATCATTTCTATACAGCACCACCCTTCCATAAAGCATAGAAGGAAATGTGTTCAGGGAAAGAGAATGAGAGAACTTGCCTTCAAGGCACCATTGCCTTCAGATCCCTAACAGTACATTCACACCTATGCGCATGCCCTACAGCAGTCATTATAATGCACCAATGCATGTTGGTGTCCATGTGTATTTGCATGTGCCCATACATTTCTTATGGGTTGCACAGATGTCTGCAGGTGTATGCATTGTTGTGTGTGCATTTTGAGGCAAGGAGACATGTTGAGCATTCATTAGAAATAAATGTGCACCTCCAAATGTATGCACAATGCATTTGAGCAACTTCTGCTGATATGCATTACAACAAGCTCTGATTTGCTTGACGTACAGAAGCCTGAACAGGGTCTAAAAACCAGACATGAGATAACTCAGAGAGCCTGTATAAGGATATACACTATATTGCCAAAAGTATTGGGACACACCTCCAAATCATTGGATTCAGGTGTTCCAATCACCTCCATGGCCACAGGCGTATAAAATCAAGCACCTAGGCATGCAGATGCTTCTACAAACATTTGTGAATAAATGGGTCGCCTTCAGGAGCTCAATGAATTCAAGCGTGGTAGCGTGATAGGTTGTCACCTGTGCAATAAGTCCATCCGTGAAATGTCCTTGCTACTAAATATTCCACGGTCACCTGTTAGTGGTATTATAACAAAGTGGAAGCAACTGGGAACGACAGCAACTCAGCCACGAAGTGGTAGGCCACGTCAAATGACAGAGCGGGTTAGGCGCATGCTAAAGCGCACAGTGCGCAGAAGTCGCCAACTGTCTGCAGAGTCAATAGCTACAGACCTCCAAACTTCATGTGGCCTTCAGATTGGCACAACAACAATGCGTCCGCTTCATGGAATGGGGTTCCATGGCCGAGCAGCAGCATCCAAGCCTTACATCACCAAGTGCAATGCAAAGCGTCGGATGCAGTGGTGTAAAGCACGCCGCCACTGGACTCTAGAGAAGTGGAGACGTGTTCTCTGGAGCGACGAATCACACTTCTCTGTCTAGCAATCCGATGGACGTGTCTGAGTTTGGCGGTTGCCAGGAGAACGTTACTTGCCTGACTGCATTGTGCCAAGTGTAAAGTTTGGTGGAGGGGGGTTATGGTGTGGGGTTGTTTTTCAGGGGTTGGGCTTGGCTCCTTAGTTCCAGTAAAGGGAACTCTTAAGGAATCAGCATACCGAGACATTTTGGACAATTTCATGCTCCCAACTTTGTGGGAACAGTTTGGGGATGGCCCCTTCCTGTTACAACATGACTGCACCCCAGTGCACAAAGCAAGGTCCATAAAGACACGGATGAGCGAGTTTGGGGTGGAGAAACTTGACTGGCCTGCACAGAGACCTGACCTCCACCCAACAGAACACCTTTGGGATGAATTAGAGCGGAGACTGCGAGCCAGGCTTTCTTGTCCAACAGCATTACCTGACCTCACAAATGCGCTTCTGGAAGAAAGGTCAACATTCTTCATGTGCATGTAAAGGCAGGCGTCACAATACTTTTGGCAAAATAGTGTACATGATAGGAGTTATATCTAAAAAGGCATCCCTTTAGAAGTGCATGTTTCCTCAGCTATTCCATGGTTGGTTTTTAAACATGTTTACACTTATGCTTATAATTAACAGTGCTCTCTTTAATGCACATCAGCATGATGCTTAAATGTATTGTGCATGCATATTGGGGGTGTGTACATTCAACACTAATGGACCCTAACATGGTTTCTAAAATCAGTATAAAGATTTCAATTAGCACAATATTGATGGTCCTAGTACAGCTTTCAGAGGGCAGCAAGATGAAAGCAACAACATGAAAGGTTACATTTCCTAAATTACTTGATTTATTGGCTTTATTATGGAAGCTATGGTTTCAGTATTTTTTATAAGACATTTGACAAAGAACAAACACAATTACATCTTGACAGGAGGAATGTTAACCTCGAATACTGCTCCACATTTGCATATTTAAATACACTTGCAAATCATAGAGAACACATAATACATAGTTACATAGTTACATAGTATTTGAGGTTGAATAAAGACATTAGTCCATCAAGTCCAACCTATTAGGATCTCATTCTAGGAGTACCCGTACCCCTGTATATTACGGTCCCTTAAGAAATCGTCCAAAAGTTTCTTGAACAATTCCACATTATTTGCTGAAATCACCGCCTGTGGCAGTAAATAGAGGCTTTGGAGTGTCTGCTGAATGAGAAGTGTAGAAGTAGAAAGAGAGAACAGGGTCTCCTTAGTATAATGTCAGGAGACAACTAACTATTGGCATTTGTAGAGGAGTCAAAAAGTTCTATTTTTAAAAAAAGTTAATCACTACTGAGACTCGCTAACTAATTCTGCAGCATACTTCTTAGTTAAACAGCAATCTATATAGAGATAGATCAAGATTAATGCTCCATAATTGTCAATGTTATCATTATAATCCAGAATGATTCGCCAAATTTATTGCTGCAGGTACCAGACAACCCCAGTCCCCAGAGTACTAATGGCTCTCAACAGAATTGCAGTCTGCTTAGGTTACATCCTTGTCTGCAATCATTAGGCCTCCTATATCAAAGTGTAAGAAGGAAGACCTGTCTGTTCTGGCAGTAACAACCAATCCAGTTTTAGCTTCTTGTTTGTAGCATAGGCGAGAAGAAATAAAGCTTAATCTGGTTGCAGCTTTTTTCCAGACATTTTCTTACATGTTAATCTGTTTAGTTCCAGACAACAACATAGGCTTGTTGTAGCTCTGTAGCCCTTCCGAAAGCGTTTCCTCACTTTTGTGCCTCCATGAGTGGGTTGCCCTGACTTGGCTGGCAATCTACGGATGCCCTAGGCTTTCAGCATTCCATTGGGATTGCTCCTTGCTAAGAATATATTTCTTACTTGCCTTTTACATTTCTCTGAAGGGCAGTCTAACCTTAGAGCCATAGTGTGAAACACTTTTCATTTCATGCACTAGTGTGTGATTCAGCACATTTGTAAGCAGTTTGTATTAACCGTGCCAAGAGAAAAACAATCCGACTTTACTAGATCTATTTTCGGATCCTAACACATTACTTTCCACTGGTTCTAGATGGGTGCCTTTAATAGATACGCATATCCCGTTGTTCATAACTATAGGAAAGCTTTTGTAATGTCATTGCTGCACACAGTTGTGGTTTATTGTGAAAGCTTACTTCATGAAGCAGCAAATACTATTGTTAAAAGGTAGAAGGAGGAGGAACCACCAGTACAGACTCTGGAGGGGACATAATGTTGATTAGAGATAGAATAAGATCAAGTATTTCTACGGCATGTGGTCTTTATGACTGTGCTTTGTGTTTTACAGCTATTAATAAACACTATATTATTGTACTATTTGTTATAGTGATTAAGTGAACGTGTGTTTTGTAACACGTAGGGCAAACCAGTGAGTCCATTTAAAGTCCCCTTATTGCCAAAATACATTTAGGGGTTCATTTAAGAAAAACTAAGGGGTTCATTTATAAAAGCTACACGCTGGGCGGATGCCGCTTGAAAAGCACTATCACCCCTTGATGGCGCTGACCAGTGTAGGTATTTCCTATACTCGTTATCATTGCCATCTAGGGGCGCGCTGGTGCAGTACCATCATTATCTGCCTAGCTATACGCTGGGTGGAACTTTTAAAGACTAACTCCTTAGTCTTTATCACTACCCCAGCCTATATATGTGTGTGTGTGTGTGTGTGTGTGTGTAAAGGTTTTTACGCTTATTCAGATGCTGATTAGATCACTTACAATGGATGCCGCTGCTTTATATTTAAATGTTGTCGGTTCCTGAATCAACTGTTTTCCTGAGCACTGGCCCTGATATTCTGTTTTTGGGTGGCTCCTTTCCCTATGGAGCCTCCCTTGCGTTTTGCCAGCAAGCTGTGTGTATCCACAAGGTACACAAAAATGTGTGTGTGTGTGTGTGTGTGTGTGTGTGTGTGTGTGTTTTTTTTTACCATCATCACATGGTTTGTTGGGGTCTTTACTCTGCCAGCAGGATCAAAGAGTCACTTTGCCCGTATTAATTCCCATATTATGCCTGTATTAATTCCTCCACACGCAGCATGCCCCAATGCCAGTGCTGATTGGAAGTGAGGGGGAGGGTTATAACCCTCCTCCTCAGGGTGCGTAGTAACGCAGCCCTGTGTGGCTGCTGAGGGTGACAACACTGCTCTAAATTTACTGCAGGCCTGCTGCGTTGTCACTCTCATGGAGCAAGACCTGTGGGCTGGCTGGATGTCCTTGTATATTTTTCTATGATAGAAAGAGCTTAATTTGACTTCAAGGAAGCACTTTTACTTATTTGTAACGTATGTGCAATGTGTGTGATGTATGTAATCATAGAGACTGCCATTGCAAAACTCTTCATCTGAGATTGGTAGTTCAATGGCTGTCATGCGGAAGCTGAGTTGCTGACCCAGAATGAGTATAAGGAATTCTGACACTTTTCTGAAGCTAATTTACATCATGCTTGTTTAGAGTCTGTGACTCAAAAGTACTTAAGCCATACAAGTCATGCACCCAGGATTTTCTCCAGGAGGCCAGCAATGGCAACCCTCATAATTCTCTTGGTGACGGTGTCACTGTAACTGCATCAATTGCCTATATTGACCTTCCCTTTGTTTGCTGCTTGGAGTAAGCTTCAGCCAGACTGGAGGTTAGGACTGTTTCGAGGACCAATATAAAAGCACTCAGGCTAGGCTATTGGACAATCGGGCAGCCAGTGCAGCATTGTGGGAAGGAGTCACATGTTTCCCCATGACCAGCATTACAGACTGTATAATTTTATTAATGGGGAGTGAAGGGGTTACTATAAGCAGACAGGCATGAAGGCAACTAAGTAACCTTATAAAACACCAGAGCCGTAGCTGGCTCCTTTTGCGCCTGAGGCAAGCACAGAAAATTGTGCCCCCCAACAGACGTGTGCGGTATGTGATGTCATGAGCCCCGCCTCCAGGATGGCGGCGCACATGTGCAGAATGTGCATAAAAATTTGTTTTGTTTGATGAAACCAATTAAAACATTTTTAGTTTCTGTTCATTTTGTCCCAAATACATTTTTAGTCTTTGCACATGTCTAGGAAACTCTAAGCCAGGAAGAAAGCCCCCACTGCACACCACTTACATCACCTTAAAAACTTTATTGCAGTTCAGCAGCCAGCAGCCCACCACTGATGCGTTTCACCCCACATAGATCAATTAAATGAACCGATTGCTTTTGTCTCTACAGGCAAAGCACAGGTTAACTTTAAAACAGTGCAAAAGCAGATGTAGGCGAAAATAGCAGTAAATGGCAAAGTGTCGTAATTAGTCATTTCCCTTTTTGAAAAGCGCAGGCCTTCCCAATTTTACTGTGCCACAGAAATCAGGAAGGACATATGTAGCAAATTCCTTTCACATTTCTTACTGTTCTAACACCCATATGTGCTGAGATGATCATACATTACTGTGTATTAACTAAACATTCATCAACTGATTTAGGAAAATGATTCAGATTGCATAAACGAATCATATTTGTACTTTGTCATGCATAAGAAAAAGGGTCAACGTAATGTATATAACCTTATCACAGTCTGCTGATGTTTTTAGCATGATGATATATGTATATGGGAGCAGCCATATTTGCTTTCTGCCGACTTCCTTAGTACACTGATAAAAGTGTGATTGAAAACAACAGAATCTTTCCAGTCTCTAATGATGTGAAACATCCACTATAAAGAATTGCCAGAGGCCATGTTATTTTTGCTTTGGCTGGAAGTGACATGTTCAGGGAAAGAGTTGAGGGAAATGTCTGCTTATTTTAACAGTGAGAAACAAATTATATACAGTACAATATACACTCCTGTTTTCTATTAATGGCAACATTTCTTTTTCCTTTTTTAACATTAACTTCTAAGAGACCTGCTAACAAGCTATCAGATGAGCCTGCTGGCAGATTCCCAGTTAAGATGCTGCAGGCACAGCATGAGCAAATACCAGGCATCTGTTTTTCTGGTAATAGGAACACAGCAATGACATCTCCTTTATATCTGTGTCATGACAAAAATCCAGAAAGGACAATTTACGTTGTATACAAAATCCCTCTGCATTATGAGAGAAACAATAGTCCATAGTGAAACCACTAATGCTGGCCATACACTAGGAAATGTGGTGCCTTTCAATCGGATTTTAACTCCAAATGTTTCCTAGTTTCCCAGTGACTAAATTATTTAAAATGGGGAGGAGGAATTAACAGAAACTTCTCAGTGCAGCTAGAATTGGCAATTTTGTTCTGGGATCACCCCAACTTCTAGTTTTTCTTTACTTGAAAACAAAAAAGGTTTGTCCTTGAAAGCTACAAATATAGACCAAGGCTGGCTTCTCTTGGTTCCCTAGAAATGTGAATTTCCCCCTCTTTATAGCGAATAGATTATCTGCTCCTTTAAAATATCGGATGTTGGAATCTACAAAATATCCTTCCCTTTTCTCTTCAGAGAGTCATAATTGTTTTGCTAACAACTAACTTTCTTTCTCGTCCATTGAGGGGCACATGAATTCAGGTACTGTTGGGTATCTACAGGAGAAATAGACCCCCTAGTGAAGAAGGTAAACTTCAGGGATCCTAGTGGACAGCATCACCCTGAAAGGCCTAGTGCCTGCAAAATCTGGTCGGAACTTGCCTTGTCAGGTTTCAGATCTAGGATCTACCTGTCACTTGTAGGCGGAGGTACCCACCCTAGGCCCACGCTACATAGGTCCACAATGGGTGGTCCTTTAAGACCCTCGTCTTTAGGCAAGGTGTCTCCCTTGTCTCTTTCCTTGCAGGAGTGTTGCGTTTTGGTGGGCCCTTCTCTCACAGATGTCTCTATTCCATCCTTCCTTCTTGACCTACTTTAGTTCCCGAGCAGTCAGGCATGTCCAGGTAATCCCAGGTCTGTCTACGTAGCCTCACTTTTATGCGCCTGGTATGGACTTTGTCCATTTTTCCAGGGAGTTTCTCTCCTGGGAAATTCTTTCTTACCTGAGCTGCCTTCTGGTGGTTAACTTTATGGAATACCACCTTCAGCAGGTCTTTGGGTCAGACCCATTGAGAGCTCTTTCTGCATCGTGGAAAGTAGTCTTGCGCACATTGATCCCCTCATGGGCTATTCACTTAACACTAGTTCCTCTCACTGGTTGATTCTGATTACAGAAGAAAGGTTCATGCATCTCCTGCTGCAGGTACCCCCACACATTCATGGAGAAGCCATTACTGACATTGGGGGACTCATCCAACCGGGGTTAGATTCTCTTTCTTTGATGGATTCGGAGCCCATTGAGGAAGAGCCCCAGGTTTCTTCAATTGCTTCATCTTCCAACCAAGTGTTCGCTCTTGGTTGTACAAATAAGTCTTCCGATCCTTGCTCCATAAATGCTGATGCTTTTACGGGACTTAGGGGTTCATCCCTAGACCTATGGCTAGACACCAGTGTAGGCAGTAGTACTCTTTAGCAGGGTTCCTCTGGGGTTGCTCTACCAGGTAGGATATTTTCAACTATCTTTAGCCCTTGTGGTTGTTTTCAGCAGTCTGGAGTCTATTTATCTTCCCTTACCTACCCATTTAGTTGTTTAACTCTGTGGGACAGAATTCCTGAGTCTGGTGGACTCAGTATTCATTGCACTATCCTGCAGGCTGTTGTGTTCTAGCTAATTCAGTATTCTCCTTGATGAGCATTGCCTAGTGAGATTAGTTATCTGATGAGACACTTTGGTTGACACTGAGCTCTCATCCCTTAATCCTAAGGGGTGAGGGGTGTTAAGGCCTAGTACCTTCCTGCTTGGTCCTTTTTCTCAGAACCAGTTTTTTTGTTTAGGTTCCTGCTAGGGACCTGTTCCTTTCTGGGGGTTTTGACCTCAATATTTTTTGACCACATCAGGTTGTGGGTCCTTTCTTCCCTTCACGGAAATTTGTTATACTTGCACCTGTTTTTAGTGGGTTTTGGTTTATCAGCTGTTCACTTGATTCAGGTTGCTGGATTCCTCCAGTATAATGTTATTCAACCCCAGTAGTAATCCTTTCTTTTTCTGGCCTTGAGCATCAGGTTGATCCTCTGGATCCTTCCTTTGGTTGTTTTGTGCCTCTCCTGGTTGGGCGCTCGACCTCATTGGGTCTCAGATTAAGATAATTGCCCTTGGGCACTAGCAGTCCCCCAACTCTGTTTTATTGCATCTGTGGGAGGTTATTGCTCTGCTTTTGGACATCCCGACAGTATCTGAATTCAGGTGCCTCTCCAATGGAGAAAGAAAATATGACTTTTGTACTTGCCGTATTAATCCTTTTCTTAGGAGTCCATTGAAGGGCACAGACCACATGCCTCTGTGTTTATGTTTCTTCTTTGCCAAAAATGAAGGCATGCTGGGAGAAGGAGGCTTTATCTTGGGCTGGTCCACAATTTTGTTTGTTTCCCAGTGTCTATTCCTTCTGTAGATGGCAGTATGACCCAACAGCATCTGGATTCCTGTGCTCCTCAATGAACTTCAATAAAGGATTTTAATGTAAGTAGAAAAATCCTATTATTCTGGTTCTGGGGTATATCAGGGGGAACTCTTTTGTGTATTTAAGACTATAGCAGTTTAGTAGGTGCAAACCTTTTTAACTACAGCATACAGTACATGCACATATTCTTAGCATGATTATGCAAAGGTAGATTGTATGATTAGCTGAATATGGAGTTTCTCTTTAGGATATTGGCAGTGTGGTAGGAGGAGTCTCTGACTTCCTATGTCTCTAAGAAGTAGCAGTAGTAAGGTCTCATCATAGTTCCTGACCACTTACATTGATGCATGCTCTCTTTCTTGCATAATATAATATATATTGAAAATCCAATCTGATTCCCAAATCCCAAAAAGCTGTTGGATGATTTACTTGTTCAACAGCTACCAAAACCTGAAATGTGAGATTTGAGTGGACTGACATTTTAAAGCAGTAATAGTTATTGGTTATCTGTGTTTCTTTGATCATATGCATTGAAAGCTTTATTTTTTTCTGTCTACTGAGTTAGCCAATACATGAAATGTCCTTATGTTAAATGTTTTCAGCTTTCATGTAGCGCTAGCATGGTATAATACTATTGCATGTGTGGGTATTAAGGACAGTGTGTTGCAATTATTTGTTTTTCTGTATGACATCATAACGGATTGAATTCAAGTGATAGCATTGTAAGGTATGTGGCAATGCAATATACCAAGTATTGATTTGGAGGGCAGGTATTTATTTTGTCCTTTGTTGAACTCATGATGAAATTATTAATGGTTTCAAGGTACACCTGTTATAAGAGGATTATATAGACTTCCATTGCTTCCCTCTCCTTTTGATGTTAGTTCTGGCTGTTATGCTGATGTATTGGTTTCAATCATAAGTAATACTGACGCTCATTTACAGTAATGAGACTCAAAAGTTTTAACAAAACACAGTCAGCTTGCTCATGCTGGGTATCTGAAAAGGGCCTCCCCCCAGCCCCCATGTTCTCCACTTACCTGTGCTCTTTCACGGCTGCTTGATCCTTCGTCAGCATACTCGGCACTAACGGGTTTGGGGGAGCTTGTGACCTGCCCCTCTGTGACAGTGCCCAAGCCTGAGCATTGTCTCATGGTTGGGGGAGTTACATCAATGCTCCCCTGGGTCACTTACACAGGCAATAGTGCCAGCTGCAGAGAAGCAAGTGGCTGCAAGGGAGAGCAGGTAGAGGTTTAGACAAGTATAAATAGGTTGGGGAATGGACTTTGCAGAGATGCATTCCCTTTACCGTGCATGGGCTAGGCAACAGTTTTTTTAAGCTAGACATAGCCAGGCAACTAACATATTTAGAAGAAGCAAGAAAGGCAGCCCCAGTACCTCTCACATTTCATGTGTTCTTTAACTAGTGAAGCTCTCACACCTGTACACCACCTAGGAATAATGTTTGCATTTCTGGTATGGGCCTTCAATCCACTAAATAAGTTTGCCTTCCTAAACTCCCCCAGCCTTGTCATACATTTATATACCCCAGGAGGCCACACAGCAGCCTGGGTGGACCGAATGTCCAGTCCACTATCA
Organism: Nanorana parkeri; assembly: GCF_000935625.1. NCBI lineage: Eukaryota > Metazoa > Chordata > Amphibia > Anura > Dicroglossidae > Nanorana > Nanorana parkeri. Next base: position 845,373 of record NW_017306546.1, read on the forward strand.
TGGGCTGCCTGTACCCAAAAGAGGCAGCCTGCATCCTATAACTAAGTTGGACCTAGATGATGGCATGTGACCCGGGCTGTGGCAGTGGAGCAGTGGATCTAATGCAGGGGACATCCCTAACAGCTAAGAGGCGTTAGTAAAAGATGGGGTAGCTCCACTGCAAGGGTTAATTTTTAATTTGCAAAGTACTTCTTTAAATGTGACACTAAAAAATACCAAACAATATAGAATGGAAACGAAACAAGAAATTAAAAATTGATAGAAAAATAGAAATATTAGTGAAGAGGAAGAAGTTAATTGGGGCTAATTAGAGTAAATGGTCGATAAGGGTTTAAATAGGAACACATTTTATATTTACAGTACTGTGCAAAAGTTGTAGGCAGGTGTGGAAAAAATGCTGTAACGTAAGAATGCTTTCAGAAATAAGTTAATTGTTTATTTTTATCAATGAACAAAATGGAAAGTAAATGAAAGAAGATAGCAGAAGATAATTCCAAATCAAATCAATATTTGGTGTGATCACCCTTTGCCTTCAAAGCAGCATCAATTCTTCAATTCTTCTAGGTACACTTGCACACAGTTTTTGAAGAAACTCAGCAGGTAGCTTGTTCCAAACATCTTGGAGATCTAACCACAGACCTTCTGTGGATGTAGGCTGCCTCAAATCCTTCTGTCTCTTCATGTAATCCCAGACAGACTGGATGATGTTTAGATCAGAGCTCTGTGGGGGCCAAACCATCACTTCCAGGACTCCTTGTCCTTCTTTACGCTGAAGATAGTTCTTAATTACATTGGCTGTATGTTTGGGATTGTTGTCCTGCTGCAGAATACATTTGGGGCCAATCACCCACCTCCCTGATGGTATGGCATGATGGATAAGTATCTGCTTGTACTTCTCAGCATTGAGGACGCCATTGATCCAGACCAAATCTCTAAATCCATTGGCAGAAATGCAGCCCCAGACTTGCATGGAACCTCCACCATGCTTCACCTTTGCTGCAGACACTCATATTTGTACCGCTATCCAGCCCTTCTGTGAACAAACTGCCTCCTGCTAGAGCCAAATATTTCACATTTTGACTCGCCAGTCCAGAGCACCTGCTGCCATTTTTCTGCACCCCAGTTCCTGTTTTTGTGCATCGTTGAGTCGCTTAGCCTTGTTTCCACATTGGAGGTATGGCCTTTTGGCTGCCAAAAAATGGCAGCAGGTGCTCTGGACTGATGTAATCCAAGTTGGATCTCTGTGCCAGGCTGCCCATGTTTATGAAGCCCATGCTTTTAAAAGGTCAGTATTGAAGTGTTAATGTAAAGCTACCATTATAACCCTCTATAAATGTATGTGAAGCGTCATAAGAAGGGTTCAATGATGGTCCAGATTCAACCCAAAGCTGCTCACATGATCTCTACTGAAAATAATTACACATTCTGAATTTGTATCCTTCCATTAAGCAGAGATCACATGACCAGATGCTTAGGCTTTTGGATACGTGAAGGAACCCAGAGCAGTATTTTTCCCAGGAAAATATTTGGTTCCTTATTAATTTATCCATCTCAACCAAACTGTTAATATAGCATTATGTAACATTTTAAGTATCCTATATCCCAGCACAGAAAAGCAACGCTTGACTGCTTGTGCTATCAACAGCAACTGTTTAGCTGTCATAAAGTATGCCTTACGATGGATATCATTTTCATGGGGAGTTCAATGATGCAAGGTTTCATGACCACAGATTTCAATATGCACTCATTAATCTTTTCTTTTCCCCCAGGTACAGTATTTCTTCAAGATTCTAGACAACTAACACCCTCCATAAAAAAAAGACATGAAGACAAGAAATTTATTTAATTCATTTTATTGTCTGATGTTATGACTGAAAGAGCACTGTACTCCTCGCAAATATTACAGATGTTTGAACAATGTGCACACAGTAGACACATAATACATCCTATGGATACTGCATTGCATTATTTTTTTTAAATAAAGTTTTATTTTTCAACACGTGACTTTGGTTTTTCATACATTACTTTCTCTCTTGAAGAAAAATAAAATTGTACAACTGCATAAATATAAAATTCTTCCACCATGAAAATGGTTAAAACATTTGTAAAGACACAGCACCAAACTTTGATGCGTCCTGAAAAAATGAAAAAAAAAAAAAAAATAGAACTCAAAAAAA
>NW_017306546.1:848116-855383 GCF_000935625.1 Nanorana parkeri
AAAAAAAAACTCAAAAAAATTAGCCCTTTCCCTTGAAAAAAAAAAAAAAAAAGTGACAGTCTGACCCAGGCCTCAACACACCTTCATAAAATAAGAAATAAGGGGAGGATTGAATTAAAAAAATGCATTAAATACAAAGCACAGCACAAACCATCACCTCTTAAGTGTAAGTGAAGCTAAACAGAAAACAGGAAAGAACCCCCCCTCATCTAAATAAAATCAACGCCACAATGACATGATTTCATGGAGTGCTATTAAATATTCTTATTGGTTGGCCATCTCTTTTGCAGAAACAAAAATACCATGCCAGTTTTATTCCCATAATAGAGTATTTACACCTTGGACTGCAGGTTTGATCACGTAAAGGAAGATCATACAACAGAAACATGGCTTGGCGGATACTGTAGAGTCTGCACATATGCTACTGTACAAGTACACTAAAAAAATAAAATACACAATGTAGCAATATATATACTGGGGCCGGAAACACTGCTTACTACAGTTTGATTATGGAATCATAGTTTACAGCAAAATGGGCATGTCCCAAGGTTCAAGTCATTTATTCGTTTTTCTAAATTTACATAATAATAAATACTCGTTGCTATTGCTACACCTTGATTTTACATTCTAACCCTAGTAAATGCAGAAAGCTAGTGTAAAGCATATATATTTAGTGTAGGTCCCATACATGACAGTTTGTTCAAGACTAAAAGTTAGTTGTTTTTTTTTGTTTTTTTTTGTTAAATTGAATTTAGATTATGGTATTACTCGGGGCTGTGCCTAGGATCAGCTCTTTATGTCAAACTTGATATCGAAACGTCCCTGAAAGCGATCTTTATCGCTATATTTTATGTTCTCGCCAAACGCCTTGCACTCAATGCGGACTTCGGTGTCCATTGTAACGTTAAATTGCACGGCAATAAGGGGCTGGAGATAGTAGGGATGCAGCAGCTTTCCATAGTAAGGATAGTAGTTCAATGGGAATCCGCCAATTCCGCCCATTCCGAAGTATTCCACTTCTCTAATTTTAGGCTGATCGTCCTCTTTCTGGAATACAAAAATGAGAGTAAAGATGGTTTGTTTTCCTCATGTCCAAGCAATAGTTCCAGAGCTAAAGACAGCTGAAGTTCTATGTTCCTTATGATTTCCCCTATTAGCCAAGATAAACTTCAGCAGGGTTGCCTCAATGTAAACCTGTAGCTATGCTATGGACATTAAAGTAGTGAATGAGATTTAAAGGAGAACTATGAAGTGAGTGATTTCCACTCATCTCATAGTTAGAGCCGACGTGTGACAAAGAGGCTGTCACACGTCGGCTCTATAGATCCGCTCACTTCCCAATTGTCTCCCTGCAGTGAGCGGTGACTGTCACCGATCCCTGCAGGGATTCCCCCGCGTTAAGTGGAGGAAAGAACGGGAGAGGGGGCGGGCACAGCAGGCTCTGCCTCCAGATAGGCAGAGCCCGCTGTCACTCACGCAGCTGGGTGAATCACAACAGTATTGTCGGGATCCATCCTGGCTGCGGCGCTCTCAGTATATAGCAAGCAATAGCTCACTATATACTGAGTTTTGGGTCACGGGAGGAGGTTATTATATGTCCTACCGTGACCCTAAAGAGAACTATGGGATAAAAAGGTTACCCCATTGTTCTCTTTTAAATAAGCCCTCATTGGCCTTAGTAACTGAATGCACTGTGGAGTAATTTATCCTCAAATTTCACAGCAGAAGCACTGAAGTTATTTAAACTAGCTCTTATCAGCTCAGCTCTCCCCATCCCAGAACACCTTTTCTGTGTTTATAATAAAGATCAGAAGGCTGAAAGACTGCCGAATCCTTGCTGGGAGGGGGACAGGGACAACTAAGCTGCAAAGAGAAGGCCTTTAGTGCTTTTGCAGTGAACTTTGAGGATGAATTGTCCTGTAGTGGCTGCAACTACAGATGTCAGTATGAGTTTGTATATAAAGCTCATGTACTGGTTATATAAAGAATATATCCTGCAAGCACAGTTCAAAGTGTCGTACACAGAGCTTAAAAATATACATTTTATTTTATTTTTTTCCCCACTATTCTCCTTATAATTACCCCTTATAAAAAGTCCAGCCCTAGCTTTTGGGCAATTGCATAGCATCCATATAAATTACTGTCAGCTAAGCAAAAACACTTGGAAGCAGGTGAAAACTTTTCCCATACTGGAAGAATCGCTGTATCAGAATACTTCAATGTTCTATTGGGAATACACAATGCTGGCAATTTTAGAAGCATTTCATTTGCTTTCAATCTTTAAAAAAAATTGATTAGAAGAAATTGGCCAGCCCACGCCAAACTGCCAATCGCTTTGTTAAATTCTCCAGTTTGAAGGCCAAGTGGTTGAGAATAGTGAGGGAAATGGTTCAAAACTACCTTTCAGCTGGCATGGGTTTGATCGATTTTGACACCAGTTTCTAGTGCTCAATCAAAACTGGGAAGCAACTGAAATAGTAATCTTACTGTAGTCCTTTCCTTGCAATCACTGTCTTACAAAACTGCTCATTGTATGGGCAACACAAGGTTTCAATACCCACAGGTCACCCATTTTTCATACATTCGTTTTTAACCATGGAAGGATTGTATTAGATCTAGTAAAGAATCTCAGAACTCATGGCATTGGCGGCTTCCAAATGTGTGTGTTTATATATATTTCCAGTAACAGCATTTCATGCAGTTGTAATTCTGTAGAGTGTCGATTGAACTTCCACAGTTGATGGCCACAAAGGAAGGAAAGATTCTTTGAAACTCAATAATTAGGAGGTGTGGACTCAGGTCACCTTGGCTGAGATCGGGAAGTGCTATTACTGGAATTACAAAGGAAGGAAAGATGGAACTCTCATCTAGAAGGCCAACAGCTGAATGCAGACATTTAGATTCCCTCTGTAGATAAGAGGGATCCCCAAGGTATAGGCAGACCAGCCGTGCCTTTAGATGCAGTTACGTGCGTCAATATGTGGCCAACAGCCTGTATTTAACCTTCTCTAGATGCCAGCACAGACCAGCACATAATTAAGCAGGCAGTGGACTTCTGTGCATCCTTGTTCATAACATTTATGACACTGCCACTCAGCCATAGATAAGAATGCAGGCTGTTCTATGTAAGTGAGCATTAGCTTGTTGCTTTGAAGACCAGTCCTTGCCATTACTTCATAGGACCAGGCTGAAAAGTAGAAATATGGCATATGCCATTTCCAACATGTTTTAGGACTTTTTCTAATCATTCTTTCACAGCTTCTTGGTCAATGGAGTTGATTTACTAAAAGCAAATAGGTTGTTTACTTTGCAAGGGAATTTTCCCTTACCTTAGTCAATGAGGAGATGCTCTGCTGACTTCCACCACCCAATCATGTGCAAGCAAAAAATATTTTCCTTGAACGCGATTGTGTCTTCTTTGGTAAGAAAATTTTCACCACATTCCCTAAGCTAAGGGAAAATTCCCCAGCAAAATGAACAGACTATTTGCCTTTCATGAATCGACCCCAATAAACTGGAAGAAGCATATAGATATTCGGGATACCTGATATGTGCATACTCGTTCTTGAGATGAAAGAAAAGCGCACTGCAACAGGCACCTTTAAAAACATGGCAGCTCCCATGTTCAATATCACGATCTGTGGGGCAATTTGGAAAACTACTGTGCTCCATCATTCAAAGAATACACCACTTCCTGGCTTTTCAAAAATCAACAGTTAGGCATTTTTGCATGATAAAGCTATTAACTGTTGCGTGTTCTTACCTTTCCGGCACACAGAATTGGAATCACAAATGGATTATAAGACGTTCCGGGGATTTCAGGAAAAGATCCATTTACTGGGGGCTGAAACAACAAGCAGAATACGTCAAGTTTCGGCTGCATAAAAAAAAAAAAGTTTGCAGATGAGCCTGAAAAGGGTGATCTTACCTTTGGCTTATATCCCAAGACTCTGTTCAGCTTAATGATTACACAAGGCCTGCCATCTTTAAAGCCAAAGGTTGGATCCTGTAAGCCAGAGCAACTTCCAAGCCATTCCCTCTTAAACCTGCATGATAACTTCTTGCCATCTGCTCCATTAATTTGTCCTTGGTCAAAGTAGCTTTCAGGGGTCTCTGGAAAATAGAAGGCAGGTTCAGCAAGCTGTTCAACTATTACGCTTTGAGATTTCATGTGATAGCAAAGCGCAAATAGCAAGAATGGGCACAAATCATATAGCTGCCATTGCAGTCCTCCTCAAAACACTAGATGCCTGGCTGTTACGCTTATGCTCATCCACTGGCTTCAGTACCGTCTGATCTGGAGCAATTGTTGCCGATCAGGAATGCAAGAGTAAAGTCTGACATCCTTACCTGCGTATTTGTTACGGGTAGGTGACTCAAATGAGGAAAAGCATGACAACCAGACAATTCGCATTGATAGAAGCAATGACAGCCTCCATGTTTATTTCATGATAGGTAGATACCTACCTATCATGAAATACCAACAATTTTACATTACTTTAAAAAGGTGTTGTAATGGGTTTGCGCACTTTTAAACTCTGTTTGATAATTTTTGAATAAATAGAAGCTTACAGGAGTTCAATGTGTTGCATTCAGAATACAAGGTTCAATCATAAGAAACATTTAGGGTAAAATAAGTCAAATGGAAACATTGACCATCTTGGGTGAATCATTATGACACGCACAAGTAAACACACAACAGTCTATGAATGTCATGGTATTTGAACCAGATCGGCTCATCTCCAATTCAGTTTAGGATAAGACTCACACCATAGAAATGTCTTCTTCTAAACATAACTTTCTCATGTGGACTTAACAATTTCCACTGATATATATTAGGGGGATGGGTTCATCTATTGATGGCAATAGCCTTACTGGCCATAAATAATGCTTCCCTCAGAAATATTCTGGTATAATGTGGCCAACGTTCTTCATCCAGTATAACAAACAGTCAAGTTTCTGGTATCATGTGGCCAACGTTCTTCATCCAGTATAACAAACAGACAAGTTTCTGGTATCATGTGGCCAACGCTCTTCATCCAGTATAACAAACAGGCAAGTTTCTGGTATCATGTGGCCAACGTTCTTCATCCAGTATAACAAACAGACAAGTTTCTGGTATCATTTGGCCAACGTTCTTCATCCAGTATACCAAACAGGCAAGTTTCTGGTATAATGTGGCCAACGCTCTTCATCCAGTATTCCAAACAGACAAGTTTCTGGTATCATGTGGCCAACGCTCTTCATCCAGTATTCCAAACAGACATGTTTCTGGTATAATGTGGCCAACGTTCTTCATCCAGTATACCAAACAGGCAGGTTTCTGGTATCATGTGGCCAGCGTTCTTCATCCAGTATACCAAACAGGCAAGTTTCTGGTATCATGTGGCCAAGGTTCTTCATCCAGTATACCAAACAGGCAAGTTTCTGGTATCATGTGACCAACGTTCTTCATCCAGTATACCAAACAGGCAAGCTTCTGGTATCATGTGGCCAACGTTCTTCATCCAGTATACCACCGTATACCAAACAGGCAGGTTTCTGGTATAAGGTATTGGCATTGCCATTTAGTTTTGACTGCAAGGGAAGACTTTCCCAGTTTAGTATGCAGTAAATTGGAATAAAGTAGAAAATAATCCTTTTGGACAGGGGCCCTGCAGCATTGTGAAACTACAAATTCCATCATGCATCTGCCTCTGGGAGGCATGCCCCTGGCTGTCAGAGTCTTGCAATATCTAATGGGATTTGTGGTTGCACCATAGCAGGAGGGCCGGAGTTTGCTGCCTCCCTGCTTTAGGACCTTCTGATGTTAGAATGACTATGATCAGATATTTGGATATCGGCATAGTTTGGTTTGTGTCTCTAAGCCATCATTTCTGGCATTAAACTTTTTTTTTTCTATCTGGGTTCCCTAACATAAAACATTTTGGCAATTTGGCACATGCACATTGTAATAGTACAGAGATTCTGTTTCCTAGAAGATAATCTACCTGGCCAATAGGACCTTTGCACTGAACTGATTTCATGTCAGTGCGAGGGAAATAAACTTCAGATTTCCATTCTTAAATGTCTTGCTTTACATGATGACGAATGAAGAAATCTTCATTGGGGTCTAGATAGAGATACAAATCTCCTTCAGATCCCCTCTCCCATTTCTGGGAAGGAAATGAGGAGACGTTCCCAATACAGACTAAGTTCTAAGCCTTCCCCAATGTATCAAAATACAGTAGTCTGGGAAGCAATTTTAATAAAGCAGTTGTGTAATCTGACTTGATTCAAGGAAGATCAGTGCTTCTTGTGGTAAAAATGATATGCCCAGATTGAGCTTAGAAGATGCATTGCCATCAGCAATCCAGCTCATTGTTTTGTCAGGAGCCTGGTCTTCCTCAGACGGAGCCCCTTCCTCTTAGATAGAGAAAATGGAGGGCAGGGGATATTATAGGTCTTCCTCAGACTTAGCCCCTTCCTCCTAGATAGAGAAAATGGAGAACAGGGGATATTATAGGTCTTCCTCAGACTGAGTCCCTTCCTCCTAGATAGAGAAAATGGAGGAAAGGGGATATTATAGGTCTTCCTCAGACGGAGCCCCTTCCTCCTAGATAGAGAAAATGGAGGACAGGGGATATTATAGGTCTTCTTCCGACTTAGCCCCTTCCTCCTAGATAGAGAAAATGGAGGACAGGGGATATTATAGGTCTTTCTCAGACTTAGCCCCTTCCTCCTAGATAGAGAAAATGGAGGACAGGGGATATTATAGGTCTTCCTCAGACTTAGCCCCTTCCTCCTTGATAGAGAAAATGGAGGACAGGGGATATTATAGGTCTTCTTCAGACTTAGCCCCTTCCTCTTAGATAGAGAAAATGGAGGACAGGGAATATTATAGGTCTTCCTCAGACTGAGCCCCTTCCTCCTAGATAGAGAAAATGGAGGACAGGGGATATTATAGGTCTTCTTCAGACTTAGCCCCTTCCTCTTAGATAGAGAAAATGGAGGACAGGGAATATTATAGGTCTTCCTCAGACTGAGCCCCTTCCTCCTAGATAGAGAAAATGGAGGACAGGGGATATTGTAGGTCTTCCTCAGACTGAGCCCCTCCCTACTAGACAGACAGGATATACTCTTCCTCAGCCTGAGTCCCCTCCTAGATATACAGGATGGAGGACAGGGGACATGTAAGTCTTCCTTAACCCGATCCTCTTCCTTCTAGATTAGGCAGGGTGGAGTACTGAGGATATATTGACCTGTTCAGAAGCATGCACAGTAAATG
>NW_017306546.1:855415-866865 GCF_000935625.1 Nanorana parkeri
TTTTGACTTTTTTTTTTTTTTTATAGTAGCCTTGAAAGTAATACAAACCCGTTACAACAGACCCATTACTAAAACATACAGATGATGCTTCTGTAGCAGCTCCCGTGATTGCACCAGTCATTTATTGTACATAAACTGGTAAAGCTGTAAACTTTTGTGTTGGCAAGCATCCTGTTTAATGCCGGTCATTGAACAAATATACACATGCTGTTTTCATACTCACCAGGGCAATCTTTAAAAATCATTGGGTCTAGCTGCTGGCTGCTGTTGTATTTTTCCAAAAACCTAGAGATGCCAGCTATATATTCCTCATATGTCTTTGGGTCATTCGGTGAAAAGGTCACTTCCGTTTTTAAAGCTTTGGGTAGCTGTGAAAGTCCTGGAATTGAAAAAGATATATTTTTAAGTCAATTATATTCCGATCGTAAAACAAGATATGTGAAACAAAGCAAACAAGTAGAGGCTTGACCCTCTTCACACCTCATTGTCACTAAAAATGGTGGTCAACCTTAGTAATAGTAGTAAGGATTAGGGGGAAGAGCTTTCCAGAGTCTGGTTGGTAAAATATTTGAACTCACTGGCGTCTCAGAGCTCCTGGTGTCTCTGGATGAAATTTAAAAAACTAGCAAGCTCTTATTTACAACTATTAGGGCCTGTTCACATGAGATCAGGTCCTGATCAGGTGCTGATCAGCAGACGTGGAGCTGCTGATGCAGTGCGTTTTTGATGCATTTTCGGTCCGGATGCTGACAGTTAATTTTTTGTCAACGTTGATGACATCATAATAAGTGGAGCAAGAATAAAAAAAATTCTTTTTTTTCACCCTTAGCTGCATTGCGTTTCCGTTCCGTTTTCGTTGCGTTTCGTGCGCGTTCGTGCCTTTTACGCCAAGCTCCATTGGGCGGTGTTTATTGGCAGATTCAATAGGAACTTCTGGGGCTTTGTAGGGGAACTGTAAGGGCAGAAGTGCTCACAATGAAGTGCTGCAACACATTTTTATTAATGGGAGGCCATGGGTCTACTTTATCTCAACCATAGATTTACTTTAAAGTTGGACTCCAGGCAGACATAAAAGACACAAACTAATGAAACTATGTATTCATCAAAAAGTAGTCAATGTATTTTATAAATGCAACTAAAGCAAGTTCCTGAATTGTTCCTTGTAATTACCAGTACATCTTCATTCTGACTGGTATATGCTCGCAAGAAACAAGCAGATAGAGATCACCACATCAGTTTTCTGCTGCTTCTTCCCTATCGAATCCAGTAGGCCGGGGGATGGGAAGATGACACCACTGAATTCCTCAACTGTAACAGGAAATTGTGTCAACCTCCTGGCTGCGTGAATCTCAGGGCTGGATGGAGAGAAATACAAATCCTTTGGCAGGGAAAAAAGTTCCTATATATATCACAAAGCCAGGACACGGGTAATGACTCGCGGTCCGGCTTCCCGATTGGCCAGGAAGCCGGCTCCATTCTGTTTGGATGGCTTGAGGCTGATTGGCCAGGAAGCCGGCTTCCCCACCAATCAGGCAGGCGGTGATGACCCGCCTCCCTGATTGGCCAGGAACCGGGCTGGGAAGCTGGCTTCCTGGCCAATCAGGAAGGCGGGCCACGGGTAATGACCCGCCTCCCTGATTGGCAGGAAGCCGGCTTCCCAGCCAATCAGCATGGGCCGGCAAAACAGCTTGGAGCCAGCTTCCTGGGCCAATCAGTAAGCCGGGCAGCAGGCCATCACCGGTATCGGTACACGATATGCGCGAGTACCGAAAGATAAATATCGGTACTCACACTCGATACCAATAAACCGGTATGGGTGCATTAGTATTTGTGAGGATTCAAAATCGAAGAGAATCTCTACTGGTGCAGAATCTGCATAATCTTAAACACCACCTAGCTTTTCAGGTTTGGTCCCGTCTATGACACAAACATCTCCAGAGCAAAACTCCAGCATGGCAGGAGCTGATCACAGTTTATAGTAGGAGAGAAAAGCCATCTTTTAGGAAGTTCTTCAAATGTGTACAGTCAGACCTAGATATATCTTCTTTATTCAGCATGGCCAAGAGCAGACGGCCATAACCAGAGTAATCTAGTGGTCTGTGTTCAGTTATCTAAAATCATATTGAGTGTTACTGGAAATTACACATCAGCATAGTTCTTTGCTGCTTAAGCCTATATCTGGCCATACACTGGTAGATCTTCAAAAATCCCATCAGAGCATTCCATAAAGCCATCAGAGACTTGATGAATTTTGTTTGTCATTTTTTTTTTTTAGGTTAACATTCAATTTTGGAACGTATGGCGTTTCCAAAACGAAAAACCACATTCACTGTTAGAATTCTGAACGTTTCACTGCTGTCCAAATCGATCATCGGTCAGAACCCCATTAACTACTAGAAAATCAAACAAACATTTTCCAATAGAATTTGACTGGTGTATGGGCAGATTAAACGGGTAAAGGACACAATAAGGCCTCCATAATATGTAAATAGCACAGATGTACCATAACTAGTCTGGCAAGACACAATTCCCCAATGTTAACCTTCAGTCAGGGGCTAGATGTGACTGAACACTAATGCCCTCTGCAGTAATATCAATTCATCTAATTTATCAAAAGCAACCAATCAGATTTAACGTCAGCTTTTCATGGGAGAAATATGGGATCGGCCACTGCTGACCTACTCCAAAAAATGCTAGTTGCTTGGCTATTATCCTGACCCACTGGCACTAGGGTTTGTTCATATATAGCGTTATTCACAAAAGGGTGAAGAGTTTGGAGAAGGCAGGAGAAGTGAACAATCTAGGACAGAATAGCTGGTTTGGAAAAATTCTCTAATTCAGGTCCTTTTCCAGTTCAGCTATGTTGTCCTGGATTGTTCACTTCTCCTGCCTTCTCTAGACTCTTCACCCTTTTCTGAATAGCCCTGAAAATTTCCGGTGAGGTGTGCTGACCTCTATAGATTAAGTCAGATTCAACGCAAGGGCACATCATTATTATTATTATACAGGATTTATATAGCGCCAACAGTTTGCACAGCGCTTTACAATATAAGGAAGACATTACAGTTACAATACAAATCAAGACAAGATGGTAAGGAGGGCCCTGCCCCTGAGGGCTTACATATAAATAAATGGTTTTCTATGTGCCTTGTTCACACCAGAACCCTATGTTGAGGAGCGTTGCGTAAAAATGCAGTTGGTGTCAGTGACGTGGAGCAAGTAAAAAGACCAGGAAATGCAGCGGTCCTTGTTCTGGCTCATGGACTCAGGGGCATTTGGCTGCAATGGAATGTAGAGAAGGCTTGTGGCACTCCTTACCGGATATCCCAGCTGTCCTCAATGCTAAGCCTGATGAAGGGACTCTGCACGTCCCCGAAATCGCTTGTTTAAACTTGACATGGTTCTAAACAAATGAACATTTGGCGATTCTCGAAAGGATTTTTGGTGTGCTGGTGACATTCCTTATATGATTTGGCTGCGATGATCAGCATTGATCAACAGAAGGCCCCATAGACTACAATTGTTTTCTATGTGCCCTGTTCACACCATACATGTTCATTAGTGTAAGGCAGCATGTCTGCATCTGTATACAGCGTAATGCACATAGAAAAGTGTCAACACAACCACAGGCCTTGTTCAGGAAGCTGTGCAATGGGAATATATTAAAAGACTTGGGGCATAAAGCCTGCATATAGAAACTGATGGATTTTTCTCTGTGGGCAAGCCTTTGTTAAACCCCTCTGTATGTATTTTACCACTGGGCTGGAGTTCCAATTTAATCTAAACTTAAAGAAGAGCTCAAGGTATGGAACACGTTAACCCATGCAGCCCCAGTGCAGGGGTTAACTGCTCATTTTTCTCTAGGGGCTGTAAAAAAAGAAGATACACTCATGTGATCCTTGTTCCTGCGGTGGCAAACGCTCACCTCTCGGCTCCACTCAGGCCGTGGTAGATTCCACGGCGTCCTCACGTCTGATACAAGTAAATAGACCTGCATTACAAGTGGTGATGTCAGCGGGACTTAGACCATTGGAGCCCCTAGAGAAAAACAAGCACTTAGCTCTTACAGTGCAGGAGTAGCCCCACTGCAAGGGTTAACTGTTTACATTCCAGGAGTTCCCTTTTAAAATGATTAAATCAGAACTCCAGGAAAACATTTTATTAACCCTTGCAGTGGGGCTACCCCTGCACTGCAAGGGTTAAGAGCGGGTTTGTTATATTTGCCCGAAGCTCCAAGCCGACCAGCTGTCACAGCGCTCCCTCCAGCCTGTCTCCTCCTCCTCCCCAGCATTGGAATCTTCCCCAGTGTCCTCACGTCTATACACTGCGTATAGACGTGATGATTTATAGGACATTGGACCGTGGCAGCGGAGGGGGAGAGACACTGGAAGGACCGGTCAAAGAAAATGTCAGGTAAGGATCAGGTAAGTATAACTTTTTTTTCTTACCTAGACACAAACGAGTACTTAACCCTTGCAGTGCCGGGATAGTCCCACTGCAAGGGTTCATAAAAAGAAATTCCTGGGGTTCTTCTTTACAGGCCCTTTAAAGGACTAATAAATATATATTTGTGTGTTAGAAATAGCACAATGATTAAAGCAACAGAAGTAAACTACAGCCGCCCGGTTTTTGTTTGCATTTGAAGCTTTACATCAGTGCTTATATCTGTGTCCATCCCCGAGTATTCCAAAGCACACTATACCGCTTTACCAGCGCACATTTGACGAGAGTTGCAGGATTTTATTTAGCTAAAGGCTAAAAAAAACAAAAACAAAGAAAAACGTTGGCGGTGAATAATTAGCCGAGCTTGTGAGTCAAGGTCATATCTGCAGAGGGGAAGTTAGCAGTGATCACTCCTCCCCATGTAATCCATTCGTCAGCACAGCGAGCACATGGAGGAAAGAAAACCCACACACAAAGCAGAATTGTACTTCCCTTTTTGGGTATGGAGGCCTCACATTCTGCACTTCAGATAAGACTGGTAACCGCTCACAGGGTATATACGGACACGTGTCGCTGTGCTGTTAACTGTGAAAGTCCTGAAGATCCTCGCCAGTAAAATGTGCTAACAAGACATTCCGAGGTTTAGAATGTAAATATTTCCTCGGCCTGTATGAAGCATGAGCAATACTGTGCAGTAGTGATCGGGTTTAGGGAGATTCGAGTTTCAGATACATTTTAGAGACTGCACTTTTTCTTTTTATTGATATGATAATTGTGTAAAAATACAGCGTAGAAACCGGCATGTTCGGGATGACAAAAAGTAATAGCCCTGGGGTGGACAAATGTATATGGAATTCAGGAGACAGTCTGTCCTATCCAGGAGCCAGCAGGACTTTTTAGGAGCCAGCGTCATCAACAACAGGGGAAGCCTTTAAAAGTTAGTCGCCAGCTGTCATTTTTAAGGGGCATTGGCGACCTGGCTCCTGCCAGCCCTGCAATAGCCCATATTGGTTGTACTTATATTACTCTAGAAAACTGAAATCGATAGACTGCTGACGTTTTGCGCGGTTACGGTCCATTTGTACGCAATATGCTATTGTTTTAACTTCTTGCATTTCTAGTGTTACTTCATTATCCCTGGTGGGAGTTAGATCCAGGACCTCAGCACTGTCACAGAGGTACTGACCTCTCAGTCACCATTACTCATAAGAGGGAAAGGCCACATGTGACTGTGTGACATCCAGCCTGCAGAGGAGAGGCAGGTCAGTGCTATGAATGTAATACAGCCAGCTGAATAATTTAGTATTTGTGTATGTCATGTTACCAGATACTGTCCTTCCACAATACCCAGACATCACTGACTATGGTGTGCGTTATGGCCACATTTTTGCTCAACGTTTTAACGCTCCGTTTCTGGCATCTGGGTAGTATTTGGATGACAAATGATCGCCAACGGACAACTGAAAATCTGCGGTGTCTGCTTTGCAGCAATGAAATGTATGTGACTGTTAATGTCTGACATATCTTCTACTACAACAGGGGTAGGCACTCCGGCTGTGGTGACACTACCAATCCCGTCATGCCTATAGCTGTCAGGCTTGCAGTGGCACATGGGACTTGTTGCTGGAGTGCCAAGGTTGCCTACCCCTGTACATTACAGGCCTCTTCAAATGCTAGCTGCCTGTTGCCTAGGGCTTCAATACTTTTAGTCCTTCTAAATCACTGACACAGAACAATCATGCAACAAGTGATGGCCAAATACCTGATCTTTAATTCTGGGTCAGCAACTTGGAATGTAATGACAGCCAGTCAACTAGAATTTTCAGAAGGAAAATTCAGCAATGGTAATTTTAGTACAATGGTAGAAATGTTCTTTGTAATATACAGTATATTATTATTATTAGTATATCTATTTATATCTATAGACATACATATATACACACATATCTATATATATATAGATATATATATATATATATACACACACACACACACTATATATAATACCACGATTACCCGTCACTCTTTGGCCTGGAGACCCAAAAGGCAGTAAGAGAAACTCCCCCCAAAGTCATTTGAATTCTCATTTTAGTTGTCACCTGGACATTTGTCCCCAGTGGATGATTTAACCTCAGCTCTTACTCTGGTGACAACGCTAACATTTTGGATTTCGCCTCACTTGCGGTCCCAGTGACAATGGTCAGCAGTACAAATAGAGAGGACGACTCTCCCCAGCAGATACACAAGGCAGCAAATGAAAACAAAAAATGACAGAGGGTCTTCAAATACACTTTGAGAAGCGATAACTCCTGCAGAAGTAGGGAACCTGGGCACTCCAGCTGCGCTGGACTGCAAATCCCATCATGCATCTGCCTCTGGCAGCCAGAATCTTGTAATGCCTCGTGGGACTTGTAGTTCCACAACAACTAGTGTGCTGAGGTTGACTACCCCCGCTTTACTCTGTATAGACATACATATATACACACATATCTATATATATATAGATATATATATATATATATACACACACACACACACTATATATAATACCACGATTACCCGTCACTCTTTGGCCTGGAGACCCAAAAGGCAGTAAGAGAAACTCCCCCCAAAGTCATTTGAATTCTCATTTTAGTTGTCACCTGGACATTTGTCCCCAGTGGATGATTTAACCTCAGCTCTTACTCTGGTGACAACGCTAACATTTTGGATTTCGCCTCACTTGCGGTCCCAGTGACAATGGTCAGCAGTACAAATAGAGAGGACGACTCTCCCCAGCAGATACACAAGGCAGCAAATGAAAACAAAAAATGACAGAGGGTCTTCAAATACACTTTGAGAAGCGATAACTCCTGCAGAAGTAGGGAACCTGGGCACTCCAGCTGCGCTGGACTGCAAATCCCATCATGCATCTGCCTCTGGCAGCCAGAATCTTGTAATGCCTCGTGGGACTTGTAGTTCCACAACAACTAGTGTGCTGAGGTTGACTACCCCCGCTTTACTCTGTGCAGGGACTGTCTTCTTTAAAAATACATGAAAGGGCTTGTTAATTGCTGGAAACATTAGCAGCAAAACGGAGCGGTATGTGGAGATTGCTGTAACTTAATACCTCTACCTAACCCCATTGGTCATTATCAGCAATTACTGTTTTACAGGAGAAGAAGATAACATTTCAGCATCATTTGATCAGCTACTATGACCAATCTAAAATCCAGTAATGAGAAAAGCTATACCTGTTTATATATGACAAATGAGAAAGAGGAATCAGCTGATGTGGTTGTATAGAGGAGTGACACCCACATGCAAATTTAATTCAAACCCAAAACAATAATATTCATAATAATAATAATAGAGCAATGAATTGAACTGTTGTCATAACATGTTGTCATGCCGGCATAACGTACATAAGTGTCACCCCGGTCAGTAGACCTTAACAATGGCCTGCTGTTCTGTGCTGAGAGCATGCTCACTGGTGCCCTCCCAGCACTATGACAGAGCTCTCACTGACCGCTTCCTCTCACTGTTTACAATTGAGAGCCAGTGGGATGGGTTCCTGATCATGTGACTGCAGTGACAGCCAATCGCATGATAGGTAAACCCAGTGTTAAAGTGTATTACCACTTTTGCCGCCAAATTGGAATAGCGTCTATTTCCTATTTGTTACATGTTCTCATTCACATAGCATCACTTTATATATAATTTAAAAAATGGCAGTGTACCTTTTTTTAGATGTTCATTCTGCTAACTCCTGGCCTGAAAAATCCTGCTTAGTTCTCACTGTCTGGGGGTTGTTTCCAATAATTAACCCGGTCTGTACTGTGCTAGCAGAGTTCATTCTAACTTGTAAACTAGATGAGCAGGACTGTCTGTCCTAACAAAGGGTTAAAGCCTTGAAGACAATGGGGGCAATGTATCAAAACTTGAGCAGTTGCCCATGGCAACCAATCAGCTTCTAATTTCACTTTGTATAGTAGGGCTATGAAAATGAAAGAGTGAAGCTGATTGGTTACTACGGGCAACTGCTCCATTTTTGATAAATCCCCCCCATTGCATGTTAATGACGGGGAATTCAAACTGTCCTCAGTCTTTCGATTAGGACAGTCAGAGCTTCATGTTACTGAAATTGAGAGAGGAGCTTACAAAGACCTGCTAATTAGAGATATCTAAAAGGTAAGAAATATTTTGTTTTAAATAATTTTTAGATATGATGTGAATGGGAACACATAACAAACATTTAGACCAGGGGTAGCCAAACTCCGGCCCTCCAGCTGTGGTGAAACTACAAATCCCATGAGGCATCTCTCTCCAGGAGTCATGTCTGTGAGAATCTCTCAATGCCTCATAGGATTTGTAGTTCCACCACAGCTAGAGGGCGGGAGTTTGGCTACCCCTGATATAGAGGGAGGGTCTCAATTGTGACTGCAAAAGTGGAAATATACATTAAGATCCCCCTTAAAGGGGCTGCCGGGAGTGAAAATTAAAACAAAGTGCTAACTATGGGTAATAGTTATAAAATAAATGTTATTAAGAAGCCGAGTCCCACACTTTCAGCAAATAAGACCGATTTCTTGATTTAGCTCGATTGTGCATGCAGCTCCGCTACGTGTCCAATTGGCCCTAGCTGGAAATCCTCTGGAGATCTCTCAGCTTCCAGTCTCTCATTTAGCTTGACCTTAGCGTCCAAGCTTATAATCAAACCATATCAGCTAATTGGTGGGAATGCCGTTATCTACAGCTTGCAGCGCACGGAATAGCTGCCAGCCACTGTGACTGCAGACAAAAATATACAATGATATCAGTTGCAGCGCCAGAACATCATGACATCTGCTCAGACATGAAATGAACTCAATGCCACTTCCACCAGGCTCAATTCACAAAGATAAGGATCTTTATTCCAGCCATGTGATAGCCATCTTCAAACCTCGCCGGGCTCATTTTCAAAATATGGATTTTGTTCCATTCGTTCCAAAATCCAATGTTACAATCAAACGACATTTTGAATGACATTCGTCATGAACGTAAACGTTCATACAAAAGTGGACAAGTGTATGGCTAGCTTTATCCTGGGGACTTGGTGAATTGAGCCTAGGGTCCCTTTAAATGGAACGGTAGGGTAAGGGTGAGGACAGTAAATATGTAACGTAGTGTTACCTGGTGGTGCAACGCGATCTTGATACTTTGGTTCATATTCACTGATGGTTAACAGAAGCACTTGAATGGTCCCAATGAATATACCAGCTAAGCACCCATAGAAGATCAGATAGAATAGGAGGATTTTAACTGCAAACAAAACAAGAACAAATACAAAAAGATATGAATACCTTTATATATCAGATAAGCCAGGTTAAGGTCAAAATAGCATTGTATTATATATAAACATATATACTGTATATAATTAACTATGTTAAACATAATAGCAAAGAACTCTATTTAATAACAACCTATAGTTAAAGCTGAACTTTGGGATAAGCAAATATTGTCTAAATACAAGAGACATGTGTTTTCATAATTGAACAGTGGATTTCTTCCAGTCTGTGCAGTAAACCAGTATAAATAACTTTGCTTCTGTAATAAAGACCGGTCCCTGCTGCTCTCTTTCCTTGTGCAGGGTGACTGGTCTTGTCTCCGCCCCCTCCTGTAGTTTTCTGCAGGCAGCCTGTAGTAGATGGACCTGCTGGGCCCCTCCCACAGCTCTGTACAGCAGTGAGGATGTCACTGCTACCTTTTATATTTGTGGTAATATGTGGGTTTGCAAAGACGTTTGGTAGATTTGTATCCTCTGTGGCTATTGAGGAATATATTTAAAATGTATGTTTTGTGCCCGGAGTTCAGCTTTAATGACCGAGGCTGCGTTATGAATGGTTATTAGGGGTATCTCCGCTCACTAATGACCTTTGAAATATGAAATGACTGTATAGTCTTGAAAGGAGATTATTTCACAGCAGTAAGTGTAGTAGATTACATGTTAGTCAGGACAATTTGGAGGAGAGAAGGCAATAGAAGGAGAGAAGTACAATCCGGCATTTCAAACATTTCCAAATTGAATGAGCAGGCGGAATCTGAGAAGTGTCTACAGAGCATTGGTAATTACAAAGCTCAGGAGTAGAACGACAAAGGCTTCGGCCCACTCTACTAGTTCTAGTGTCAGGCAGAGGCATGCTCACAGTTAAAGCTGGTATCCAGGCAGCATTGAGCAAGTGTCAATGACGTCAGGGAGATTTGGAAATTTTTTCCACAGCTCAGCCATAGGAGAGGAGAAAAGCACCATTGCTGCTAAGCAAACATGCCTCTGATCTCGGCCAGGCTTCAAAATGTCATTGTACTCTCACGCGGCCCGCGTTTTGCATATGGAAACACCGTGATCTGCACACCACATACATGTCATCGTACGGAATGCAAACACAAAATCCGTCTAAACACTTGGCTGATACTATTCACATGCTGTACATTAATACAGATGATGTTGTAGAGGATTAGAAGATTGTCTAGGCAGGCAACAAGGAACAGTTTCCCGTATAAGTGCACTAGAGCCACATCTGTTCAGCCTCAATTATAGTCAATTAACGCAGCCTAGGCCAGAGCACTCAGATGCTGCCTCAGCCACAAGAATATTCCGTATGGATTTATCAGTGGTAGCATGTAGGAAATACAAATTCACCTTACAATATGTAAAATAAGGTATGAATATGGAAAAGGTAAAAAGGGGAAGGTATGGATTCTGTACAAAACATGTTAAGGTAGTAGCAAAGTCACTATGTGGAGGAAATGGCTACAGGTAGATGGTAGAAATCAGCCCACACGACTGTACAATGCCAAAACTTTAAGATATGAAAATGAATATGGAAAAGGTAAAAAGGGGAAGGTATGGATTCTGTACAAAACATGTTAAGGTAGTAGCAAAGTCACTATGTGGAGGAAATGGCTACAGGTAGATGGTAGAAATCAGCCCACACGACTGTACAATGCCAAAACTGTAAGCTATGAAAAACGTGTGTGTGTGTGTGTGT
>NW_017306546.1:868582-869773 GCF_000935625.1 Nanorana parkeri
ATATATGTATATATACACACACACACACACACACACACACACACACACACATACAGACACATAGAAAGTAGTAGAGGTACTTAAGGGTATTGAGCAGAAGTGTATGTCCAAACAGAAGGAGTTTATGCTGTCCAAAGATTCTATGAATTACAGTCAATCTTTGTCCACCATGACAAAGATGGACTGCAATGCATGGAAACATTGGACCACCTTGACAAAGATGGACTGCAATGCATGGAAACATTGGAACACCTTGACAAAGATGGACTGCAATGCATGGAAACATTGGAACACCTTGACAAAGATGGACTGCAATACATGGAAACATTGGAACACCTTGACAAAGATGAGCTGTGATGCATGGAAACATTGGACCACCTTGAGAAAGCTGGACTGCAATACATGGAAACATTGGACCACCTTGACAAAGATGAGCTGTGATGCATGGAAACATTGGACCACCTTCACAAAGATGTACTGCAATACATGGAAACATTGGACCACCTTGACAAAGATGGACTGCAATGCATGGAAACATTGGACCGCCTTGACAAAGATGGACTGCAATGCATGGAAACATTGGAGCACCTTGACAAAGATGGACTGTGATGCATGGAAACATTGGACCACCTTCACAAAGATGGATTGCAATGCATGGAAACATTGGACCACCTTCACAAAGATGGACTGCAATGCATGGAAACATTGGCCCACCTTGACAAAGATGAGCTGTGATGCATGGAAACATTGGACCACCTTCACAAAGATGTACTGCAATGCATGGAAACATTGGACCACCTTGACAAAGATGGACTGCAATGCATGGAAACATTGGACCACCTTGACAAAAACAGACTGTGATCCATGGAAAAATTGGATTACCGTGACAAAAACAGACAGCCATCCATCAAAACATTGGACCACCTTGTCAAATGCCAGTCCAACGTTTTTATGAATCACAGTCCATCTTTGTCAAGGTGTTCCAATGTTTTGATGGATTAGGGATCACAGTCCACCTTTGTCAAGGAGGACAAGGATTGGACTATGATCCACAGAAACATTGGACAGAATAATCTCCTCCTGTTGAGATCTTTGAGTGCTGCAGTGCACCTCTGGGCAGATACTACCCCTTGACGAGAGAGAGAGAGAGAGAGAGAGAGAGAGAGAGAGAGAGAGAGAGAGAGAGAGAGA
>NW_017306546.1:872442-903525 GCF_000935625.1 Nanorana parkeri
CACCTTGACAAAGATGGACTGTGATGCATGGAAACATTGGACCACCTTCACAAAGATGGATTGCAATGCATGGAAACATTGGACCACCTTGACAAAGATGGACTGTGATGCATGGAAACATTGGACCACCTTCACAAAGATGGATTGCAATGCATGGAAACATTGGACCACCTTCACAAAGATGGACTGCAATGCATGGAAACATTGGCCCACCTTGACAAAGATGAGCTGTGATGCATGGAAACATTGGACCACCTTCACAAAGATGTACTGCAATGCATGGAAACATTGGACCACCTTGACAAAGATGGACTGCAATGCATGGAAACATTGGACCACCTTGACAAAAACAGACTGTGATCCATGGAAAAATTGGATTACCGTGACAAAAACAGACAGCCATCCATCAAAACATTGGACCACCTTGTCAAATGCCAGTCCAACGTTTTTATGAATCACAGTCCATCTTTGTCAAGGTGTTCCAATGTTTTGATGGATTAGGGATCACAGTCCACCTTTGTCAAGGAGGACAAGGATTGGACTATGATCCACAGAAACATTGGACAGAATAATCTCCTCCTGTTGAGATCTTTGAGTGCTGCAGTGCACCTCTGGGCAGATACTACCCCTTGACGAGAGAGAGAGAGAGAGAGAGAGAGAGAGAGAGAGAGAGAGAGAGAGAGAGAGAGAGACACTACTTCGTTCACAATTGATAAACTTTATGGGATAAAAAGACCAAACATGTACATTAAAATAGACATGACCTGGGTTGTCACCTTGCCAGCAGATATGGCATGTGCTGCCAATGTTATTAACAGAGTAAGATCATAAGGCCGCTATTTCTCCCCAAAAAAGGTGAGAACCTTCCTTGGTGCCATTTTATTTTGTACCGAACATACCAATATTACCTCCAATCTGTTTTATAACCTACACATGCAACGCTATGGGGCACAAGCAGATAATGAATCTAAAGTAGCAAAGCAAAACCATAACAACCCTAAAAGAAATCCCCACAAAGCCAGGAACTACTAAAGCACAATGTCATTGTGGTGTCCATCGCCGTGATGCCTCCCATTGTTCGCCACGTTCTAAAGCATTTGTTTCCCTTGGCCTTCGTCTCTTTTTAATCACACACGGAGTAGAATTAACGCTAGCTTAAAGCGTGCAGTTTTAATGTTTCCATAACTACCAAAGTTCATCAATTATGAATTATTTCCAAAGAGAAAGGCGGCTGGGTAGGAGGCTCTCGGGAATACTTTGCAATGTCGGCTCTATTGTGCAGCTTTGGAGGCCTAACTCAAGTTACAGCCGGTTGCTAGGAGACGACCTTGGGAGGACCTGTTCATTCCTGACCATTGTCCTGCCTCCGGCTAGTTGTAGCCCAGACATGGCATCACCTCCCCACTAACTGCCCTGTACACAGGAGCATCCACATCACACAGGCTGCTAATGCTCCTGTCTGTAACCTGTCACCTTGACTAACCTTGAGCACTGACGCATAATAAACCCCTTGATCCCCATCATCTGATGTGACCCCCCAACCCCTCTCCCCACACGATGGGGATAAACCTCCAGAGAGGTTAAGGGTCAGATGAATTGTAGTCTGGCAGCCCCATCCCTGCCCTGCGTATTTTCCATGGTGAGCTGTAATAAGCCACCCCTCTTAATAGATGTGCAGTGGGTGATGATGATGACACACACAGGGTTCTCCCCTCCCTCTTGTCTCAGCTCTTATAGACTAGCTACATGGGCGTCCTTCACAATGACCTTTCTCCCCCCTCAAAAAAGAAATAAAACAGGATGTCATGAGACCGAAGGGAGAGTAGGAGGTTGTCATAGAAGCACGATCTCATCGGCTGAGTAGCCCACGCCATTCATTGAGCTGGGAGAGTCCCCCGATTGGTGCACCGAACACACAGAGGACACGTCCCTGTCACCTTGAAGCCGGTGATCGGTGCCCTCTACAGAACATTACACGGCGATCCTTATCATACTTACACCAGCTGCCACCTGTTCTGCCCACGAACTCCTTCTTCTCTGGATTCCAGAGGAATTTCTTCCACCCACCATCGGTCTCCTTGGCTTTATCCCTGGCCATGCTTCTTTTTCTCTTTTTAGGGAGGTCGCCTTGACTCTTGTGTTCTTCTTTTACAACGTGCTTCTAGTTTGCGAAATCAAGAGCCCGGGTCAGACGGCCGAACTCCCTCCCGACCGGAAAAGTTGTGTCGCTTCCTGGTTTCCGAGCCTCGGTCGCGGGTAAAGGCTCTTGAACAATGACAGGCGCTGCCAGCGAGAGGCACGGGAGAGAAGCTTGGAACCGGCGAGGTCTTTGCTTTTGTCGCCCCCTAATATATCTACCTTCTTCTCTCAGGAGGCGGAGCCAGGAGTATAGTACGGCCAATAAGTGTGAAATGGACACAAGGAGGGCGGGACAAGGGGCGTGGCTTTGCAACTGCAGATGCAAAGACGAGGTGCAGAAGTGTCTGCCGCTGCCCCTCCCCTTGCAGGAGGACGAGAGAGAGAGAGAGAGAGGGGGAAAAAACTACATCTGTTAGTAAGGTGCCGAGCTCTGTCACCGCTCAGGGAGACCCTGATCACCTTCTATATATACAGATCACCTTCAGTATAAGTGTAGATCAGTCTAAATATGTATTGATCAGCTTCAGTATCATCTTCAATATGTACAGATCACCTTCAATATGTACAGATCACCTTCAGTATGTATAGATCACCTTCAATATCTACAGATCACCTTCAGTATCACCTTCAATATGTACTGATCAACTTCAATATGTATAGATCACCTTCAATGTGTATAGATCAGCCTATATATGTATAGATCACCTTCAACATGTACAGATCAGCCTATATATGTACAGATCACCTTCAATATGTATAGATCACCTTCAGTATGTATAGATCACCTTCAGTATGTATAGATCACCTTCAATATCTTCAGTATCACCTTCAATATGCACAGATCACCTTCAGTATGTATAGATCACCTTCAGTATGTATAGATCAGCCTATATATGTATAGATCACCTTCAATATGTACAGATCAGCCTATATATGTATAGATCACCTTCAACATGTACAGATCACCTTCAATATGTACAGATCAGACTATATATGTATAGATCACCTTCTATATGTACAGATCACCTTCAATATGTGCAGATCAGACTATATATGTATAGATCACCTTCAATATGTACAGATCAGCCTATATATGTATAGATCACCTTCAATATGTGCAGATCAGCCTATATATGTATAGATCAGCCTATATATGTATAGATCAGCCTATATATGTATAGATCAGCCTATATATGTATAGATCAGCCTAAATATCAGCTGCAGTAAGTGTAGATCAGTCTAAATATGTACAGATCACCTTCAATAAGTATATTGTATATCACCTTCAGTATGTATAAATTCAATATGCACTGAACATCAGTTTTAGCCTAAATATACACAGATCAGCTTCGATATGTGTAGATCTGATGTAATATGTATAGATCAGCTCCAATAAGAGATCAGCTTCGATATGTGTAGATCTGATGTAATATGTATAGATCAGCTCCAATAAGAGATCAGCTTCGATATGTGTAGATAGTGGTTGGTTGGCGATCTGTCTGTATCCCCTGTTCAGAGACTGGAGGCGATGATGCTCTTGTCTCTGTCGTCACAGCACCGGGATGAAGGTCGTGAGGAGAGACAATCACGCACCTGCCTGGGAGAAGGGCCGGGGAAATGCTGAGCATCAGCTAAACTGGGCGAGGATGAGACCCCCTGGCAAGGGAGATGAGAGCTGGTGACCGTGTATGTGGATCACCTCCAGCACACACAAGTCAGATACATGTCCACAGGACAACGCCCAGAGGAAGAGCTTCGCCCCGGGCATCGAATATCTAGCCTGTTTCATCACCGCAGCCCTAATCCCTTGCAGGTGCATGCTGCTGAACGGGTGACAGGGGCACAGAGAGAACGTAAGCGGGCGGCAAAGCATCCATGCCCGGTGTCATGATGGCATTTCTTCACCTATTTGCCCTTCAAGAACTTTTCAAGCATTGCCCTCCCTTCCCGTGCCTATGCCACGTGACCTGTGTGCTGAGTGCTCGAGCGTTAAACTTTAATGCAGAGACCCGCCCACAGCTAAACTGCTTTCATGATGTGGGCAGGGATGAGAAGCTCTGTTATGGCTGCCAGGTTGCAGCAAAGGGGTTAATGTGCACCAACTGGCTGGACCCGGTCAGGGACTGGAGGGCTAACACCTGACTGTATGCAGGGGGACAGAGATCTGAGTGCATCACCCTGTGTGGAATATATCACCGGTTATGCATGAAAAGAGTTGTGCAACCTCTGCCCTCCAGCTGTGGTGAAACTACAAATCCCATCATGCCTTTGGCTCTGGGAGTTATGCTTATGACTGTCAGCTTTGCAATGCTTCATGGGATTTGTAGTTTCACCACAGCTGGATTGCCTACCCCATAGAGCTCCCTCCTCAGACAACCCAGCCCTGTAATTATAACTAGCTGGGTAACATCCATTTTATTCAACTAGGGAAGGGTTAAAATAGATAAACCTGATGACTAAAATCACATACAATGTTTAACATGTTTTCTTTTTTCAAATGATACTAAACCCACATAAATAACATGAATTTAGATAACATACTTTTGTTGTTATCTGTGTCCTTCTTCTGAGAGCACGTCCCTAAAGTGGAAGTGAAGCTTTCTTTTCCAAAAGTGCTGACAGGCACGAAGATGTTTCTTCCTGCCTGTGAGCACTTTGTTCTACAACTCTACACCGGGCCATGAATGTACAGTTCAATGTACAGCAGGGGTGGGCAAACTGTCCCTGCAGCTGTGGTGGAACTACAAATCCCATGAGTCATTACAAGATTCTCACAGCCACAGACATGACTCCTAGAGAGAGATGCATGGTGGGACTTGTAGTTTCATCACAGCTGGAGGGACAGAGTTTGCCCACCCCTGATGTATAGTCTTGGAAGGATTCTTGCTCTCATGTGTGGGAGTTAGGTCACAGGGAAGCGGCCTGAAGACCCGGAACCCAGAAGATGGAAGCGTTAGGGATTGAGATGAGCAGTGCTGGAGTGGATGACTTCTGTAGGTAAATCAGTGCTCATACACTGGGCATACTAGCACATTATAGAAAACAGCTCCTGGGGCCTTATTGTTTAATTACTTCTGCTTTAAGAATCACTTGCACATGCAACTTCCTCTTTGTGGGTGGCTACTTGGCCCCGCTGTATGTTGGAAGGTAGCCCCCCTCCTATGCTCGCTCTCAATACAGAGATGCATCCAGAGCCAGCACGTAGACCAGGAGTGGGCAACTCCTGCCCACCAGCTGTTGCGGAACTACAAGTCCCAAGAGGAATTGCAAGACTGACAGTTACAGGCGTGACTCCCAGAGGCATGTTGGGAATTGTAGTTAAAGTGTAGCGCTCAGGGATATCCCAGCATAGGATAACACTACCAGTGGCTCTGAAGGGGTGATCTGCAGTAAATGAAATAACGAGTCTCCCTGTCCTTCCTCTACAAGGGCCTGTTCACACGACGTCCGTTTTCTGTGCTGACCTGATCCGTGCGCTCCTGCACTAAAAAGGCATCCCAATGTATCCCTATGTGTTTTATGGGCTACAGTTCTCACGTGCACAGTCCGTTCAGCTTACGACAGAAAAATACTGCATGTCACATTTTGTACGGTCAGGAAACGGACCGGAAACGCAAAACGCACTGCACTGCAGCTAACACACTGACAGCCCCACTCCAGCAGTTTTTTTAACTGGAACGGACCGTAAATGCAAAACGCGGCAAAAACGCACTGCATCGGTAGCACCGCGTCTGCACATCCACACCTGATCAGGACCTGATATCATGTGAACAGGCCCTTAGAAACCTCTATTATGGATCCACAGCACTGCAGCACACCTTGAGTACTAGGGTCTGTTGCTATGGGTTACAACAGCTCCGATTCATCTAGTCTAGAGATACATTCACTTGCTTTGCCCATCAGCATTTACCGCCCTTCTATTGAACAATTGAAGTGAGGTCCAGACTGTAGTTGTGATGCTTGAAACTTTTATTGAAGAACTTCAGGGAGAGAGGAGGAGGCTTAGGCTCATCCAGGCAGATGTAGACTCCATAGCTTTTCAGAATGTGGTTACTGTTTCCCTGCACAGCAGGCCAGGCACCGGACACAGCATCATTTGAGGTAAGAGCTACTGATCCTTGTCTTTTAGCAGTAGCAACCACTGGACCTGCTGCCACCAGGCTCCAGGGTGATTCCAAGGCTAGTTCCCAGGCTTTGAGGCCCGGTCCACTTAGGCAGGGCCTGAGGGAGGAAGAGAGCACTCACATGGCCCACCCCGAGTATTTATCTCCTCCCCCAGCATGCACCGCTGGCCATCGTTCAACAGTGATTGGCTGGAGAGGGATATCTACTCCTAGCAATTCCATTGGCTGCTCTGTTCTATCACCAGGGCACACCCTGCAGTACCTCTGGCAGCAGACAGATGGCAAGCAATGACAGATTGTTTAGGGGGGAACCACATGATCCAAACTACAAATTAGTATCAGACCACATACAATCTGATAAACAGTCAATTTAACCCCTTCGTGACTGACGACGTACAGTGTACGTCGCCAGCATTGGGGCTGTTTAAACAGACTCCCGGCGACTTTTGCCGCCGGGACTCTGTTTAAACTTGTAGAGCCGACTGTCGGCTTTACAACAGTACTTTAAGTCATTTTCAGGCCTAAAATGTGGAATATAACATGGGTGCAAAAAATGAAAAAAGGGCCTCAGTCATGAAGGGGTTAATAGCACCCTTTCTACTAGGGCGCTACAAAAGCATAACTGGAGGGCTGCAGTTGGCCACCCTTGACGCAGAAGAACAGAGAAACCTCCCATTCATAATAACTGCCCACACAGCGCCAGAGTGACACATTGATTTCAGAAGTATCGTTTAGTGACACTTTAAGTCTACAGTTTTTATGACAACAGTACCCGGTAATCCTGCCATGAAGGTCCTTGTTCAGACCTTTTATATTCCAATTATGCCCCTGTGTTGTCACCCTGTCACAAGTGCCCCTGGCTGAGACTATAAGCAGCTGTGGTGACACATATTGTGTGGGCATAGTCCACTGTTGTCACCAGGGCCGTGCCACCAATGAGGTGGCACCCATAAAGGCATGGTGGGGGCACAGAGACTAGAGCATCCAGACCGGATGCTGTCCTCACTTCAGCTTAGTAACTCTGAGCCTGATTGTGCTGTCACAATAGTTGTATATATAAAGCATGACAATTCATAGTCATAGTTAATATTCACATTAATGTGAAATGAGAATTATATAGTTATTTTCCTTAAAGGAGAACTATGAGGCGAGTGATTTTCACTCAACCTCATAGTTTGAGCCAACGTGTGACAATTAAACTGTCACACGTCGGCTCAATAGATGGGGAAGTGAGCGAAAACATACCGCCGCTCGCTCACTTCTCGATCATGTCCCTGCAGAGAGCGGTGACTGTCACTCACGTCTCCCTGCAGGGATTCCCCGCTCCGATCCTCCAGCGCTGACTATCGGAATGGACGGGGGAGGGTGCAGGTACAGCTGTCGAGATCCGTCCTGGCTGCGGCGGTCTCAGTATGCCGCGAGCTGTAGCTCGCGGTATACTGAACTTTGGGTCACGGGAGGATGCCAGTTTGTGTCCTTAGGAGAACTATGGGGAAAAACACTTACCCCATAGTTCTCCTTTAACCAGTTGACATCCGCGGTGTTAAACCCCCTTCCCATCCAGGCCATTTTTCAGTATTCAACGCTGCGGTACTTTGACTGACATTTATTCCGTCATGCAGCTCTGTACTGAAATGAATTAGATGGGGCAGCGGATCCCGGTATTAAAGGTGAGGGGTCAGGAGGGGGGAGATGGCGGCACCCGCGATCGCGCGGGGGGGCCTCCAAAATTCACGCCATACAACCGATCAGCGGCTATAGAGCCGCTGATCGGTTGTATGTGAAACAGCCGTTAACGGCTGAAGTAACAAGCGGGTCTTTCCTGCCCGTGCGCGCGCGCTAGGGGGCGCGCGCGAGCAGGAAAAAAATGCCGTCTGACGACGGCAACCCGCAGATAGGAGTCAGCCGTCCATCCGTTTTTTCTTAACGGGCGGATGGCAAGAGGTTAAGCCATATATTATAGCTGATTCATGTGCTGCCATCTTCTGGTCATTTGGGCTATTGCACTACATTTTTCTGTGTTCCCTCCCATCTATGATGAATTTTCCCTTTCTTTATGGCGCCAGTCGTTTTCTAGTGTCATGGTCGACAGTAACATGACCACATGTTAATCTGCATTGCATGCTTGGAAACATTACTAGCTCCTACTTTCAAATACCGTCTATCTATTTATCTGCTGTATCCTGTTGTCTGCTGTAACCCTGCTGCATTCAAATAAAGCACCTTCCTGGGTGAAAAGGTATTTGGGGAGTTGAGCTATCTGACAAGGATTTTGCGCAGTGATTATATCTGCTTACACAGGCAAGGCACAGAGGTCTCAGCAAGGGATAAATCACTAGTACAACAATCAGAGTCAGAATACTG
The DNA here is from genome assembly GCF_000935625.1 of Nanorana parkeri. NCBI lineage: Eukaryota > Metazoa > Chordata > Amphibia > Anura > Dicroglossidae > Nanorana > Nanorana parkeri. The sequence continues at coordinate 881,070 of NW_017306546.1, forward strand.
ATAAATAGAAAAATGTCACCAGCACTGGTGCTGGTGACATTTTTCTATTGTTCATGTGTGGCGGAGCCATCCGCAGTCATTTCGAGCACCCATCTTCATCAAGTGGGAATCCCGGTAAGGAGTGCGGTATGGTTCCTGTTTCAGAATACTGATAAAATCGCAGGTTCATTGTTATTGAGCTCCTTGTCCGGTCATTGCACCTGTCACACAATGGCCGAGCCTCTTCAGTGGCATGGAGCCTATTAACAGTGCAGGCTCAGCAGGAGCATATTACCACAGAGATTGCACAGCTGTCTTTCTCATTGATACACCGCTGACTGGTATTCTGAGGTATTTCACTGATGCCTGTGTTTGAGCACACACACACCCAGGCAGAGCTACTGTTATCTAAGGCAGCCATCTTTGCCGTGAGTAGGGGAGCGGCAAAAATGGCTGCCTCGGGCAGGCACCTGGCATGGGCCTGGCTGTAACCTTCAGTAAAGCAGTCCAGAGCAATTATGTCCTGACATGGGGCTGATTCATGTAGTCAGCAAATGGCTAAAAGAGGCCAGAGGAGATCAGCAGCTCTGAGCTAAAACAAATAAAAAGTGAAAACCGTGTTCTTTGAAAAGAAAAAAAAATACATAACAATTGCTTATAATGCACAATGTTTTAGCAAACCAAATGTCATCCATTATTTACTTTGACGTTCAGGAACTGGCTGGACCCACTCAGGGACTGTGTTATGGAGGAGTTTGAGCCCTTAAGGCCTCATGAACATGGTGGCATAGTTCTGCACCCAGGATAACAAGCCATTGCATACAGCTGTCCATAGTAGTGAATGGGTGTTTGCGGTTGTATGTAGGTTTACTCTGCTTCTTACATAAACCTGCACACGCATATAGCCGCTGGTTGTATGCCCGTAGGGTACAGGTTTACGCAAGTAGCGGTATAAACCCATGTACAGCTGCAAACACTCATTCACTACTATAGGCGGCTGTACGCTGCAGCTGGTTATCCCAGGCGCAGAAATAGGAAGTTTACGTTCTGCGGCCTAATGTACCCTTGAGGCCTGATAACACCTGAATATGTGTAGAGGAAGAGAGACCTGAACACCTCACCCTGTCTAGGTTAAATCACAGGTTATGAATAAAAAGAGCTTTGCCGCCCCCTCAAATAACTCAGCCCCGTATCTATTACTAGTTGGGCAAGATCCTTATTTTTCAGCTAGGAAAGGGTTAAGGATCCTATAGCTGCAGAATGCCTTACGTTGCTTTCGGTAATTATTTGTTTTTAAATTGTGCAATTTATTTCATAATCCCTCAGGATTCTGCCCAGCGTCTCTCAGATACTTGATACCTAAGGATTAAACTGGAGCCAAGGCAGAAAAGGGAGGATAAGGTGACCTGCTCAAGGTCAGATGGAGGTTTGCACTACTGTCTGATGGTCAGTACTCCTAACCAGTGAGATTCGACTTATCAACCCAGATGGTGATTTGATAGCTTTGTTTTTAGAGGCATTGCTAGTGCCCTTGTTGTAGCATTGCCCAGGCAGGTGGAAGCACTCCAGCAAGGGTAGGTAGGATGGATTATATATCAGTGTTTTTATCCTTACTCATAGACTGGTCCCTTGGCTGCGGTCCCTTGAGTGAAGTAAGTTGTAGAGAGGAGGGAGTGAAGAAAGGGATTTATTATTAACCACTTACTCAAGGTCACATTCTCTCTGGTTCAAACGCATTTTCTTGTATTGCCCTAGGTAGTTAATTCTTGCAGTTTATTGCCAGGTAAGAGTTTCAGTCTCCTTGCAGCTGCGATAAAATACAGATTGTTCTGGTTAGTTGCCCAGGAGGACAGTAAATGAGATCATATGATACACTAGTGAAAAGCGATACAACGGTGAGCAGCACAAGGCAGACGGCTCAGAAACACAATTTTAAAGGAGATTTTTCCCAGGATAGTTCAAAGACCTAAACCGCTGGAGCCCTTTGTCACTTATTGTGCTGCCCATGGGGCCCCTGCAGACAGGTTGCTCTCAGCCAGTGAAGGAAAAAATATATTTTTAAAATGGCTTCTAGTTTCTTCTGTGCTGTTCATCCATTTTCTCTTTTTAGGTTTTTTTCTCCTCTGATCTTTAATAATAATGATGAGAAATGTTTAATATATGAGAAATATTAAATGTCACACAAGTTATTTTTAAAGGTGACCACAGATATGGAAGCATTGATTTGTTAACTGGCTGTAATAGTAGTGATCTCTAGCAGTCTCATTTAACATGTCTCCAATCTATGACTTTCTCCTGAAGCATGGCTCAATTCTCCAGAAACTCCTATGTTAGACCATGTCCCTGACCATCTCCTGCAGCACGCCTGTTGTCTCTGACCATCTCCTAAACAATGCCTGTCGTCTCTGACCATCTCCTGTAGCATGCCTGTTGTCTCTGACCACCTCCTGAAACATGCCTGTTGTCTCTGACCATCTTCTGTAGCATGCCTTTTGTCTCTGACCATCTCCTGTAGCATGTTCATTCTCTTTGACCATCTCTTTTAGCATGCCGTATTCTTTGACCATCTCCTGCAGCATGCCTGTTGTCTCTGACCATCTCTTTTAGCCTGGCCGTAGTTTTTGACCATCTCCTGCAAGCATGTCTGTTCTCTCTGACCATCTCTTCTAGCATGTTTGTTCCCTCTGACCATCTCTTGTAGCATGTCTGTTCTCTCTGACCATCTCTTGTGGCATGTCTGTAGTCTTGGACTATCTCCTACAGCATGTCTGGTGTCTCTGACCATCTCTTTTAGCATGCCTGTAGTCTTTGACCATCTTCTGTAGCATGTCTGTTGTCTCTAACCATCTCCTGCAGCATGTCTGCTGTCTCTGACCATCTCTTGTAGTATAACCTTTGTCTTTGACCATCTCCTGCATTACATTCATTGCATTGTATGTGTGGCCCTTTGGTGACCTCCGGGGCTGCGCTTTAGGCCCCTTCTTTAAAGTTAGTTCAACTCCACTTACCTAAACAATTTCTGGCAATGATTTGTGATACCAAAAGCACATTGGGGGGAATTTATCAAAGCAATTGAGAGTGTTTGAACTTGCACAGAAAATATTTGCACCAGATTTATCATGCTAGTGTAATGTTGTTGATAAATTAGGTTTAATAGACTCCAAGAAAGAATACTTCTAACTTCAGGCAAAAAGCTTAACTGTCGCATCTTTGTTGTGATTACACTAGTTGTAATCACAACAAAGTTGTGATTGTTTTCTTAGGCCCTGTTCACATTGAGCGATTTATCGCGCGGTAATTCCCGCGATATCGCTCTTCAATGCATCTCAATGGGGCAAAGGGTCCTGCTGTCGCGGGTCTAGCAGCAGGTGTAAGAAGCAGAAGTCACTTGGTTTAGAAAATCAAATACAGGCCACATTCAACTCGCAATGCAACAGACCCAAGTGTCTTTTGCAATCATCAACCCAGTTAGGGGTTAACAAGCGACAATAATACGCCCACCTGAGCATCAACTATGCTCCTTTTAGCGCATTCAGCTATAATATGGAAACGCTCTCTTGTGGGCCAGTTAGGAAGGAGTGGGTTGCCTTGATCAGATCCCCAATGAGCAAATGTTCTTTGTGTCTGAAAAAACAGCTCTTAGCTGCTCGGCTATTCTCGGCAGAGCACACCACCAGTCTCAGAAAACTATCGCTGCGTGGCTTTGCAACTGTTTTTTTCGGCTACATGGAACAGCTGATCTCTGGGGGTCTGAGCAAAGCAGCTCCAGTGGTTCTGATTGGCCCACTGGAAGGAGAGGGATTGGGTTTCTAATTTATAGCTGAAAGCAGAAAACTCCCTTAGAAATGCCCATATACCTGTAGATTTATCTCTTTACCACTGAGCAACTAGATCTTTATCAGATTGAGTTTACATGTCCATAAAGTAGGCATGTCATGTTAAATGAAGGCGGCAAACATTTTGCATGGGGAGCATTAACCTAAAATATTTTCCTGTTGGGGATGTGTGGAGAATAGTATTAGTTTACGCGCAACATCCTATAATTAGCCGTCATCCAAAATTAGCTATATAATGAGCAAAAGAGTATATTTGTTTTGATGATAGTTGAGTACTGATAGCGCATCCATACCTATGTTTGTACATAACTAAAACATAGTGTTTAAAGCTGGACTCTAGTCAAATAGAAAAGACTCACATTAATGCACCTCTCTATGTAAATATGTAATTAAAGCCAATCTCTAATTTTAAAAAAACTACCCTTGCAGGGGGTCTATCCCCACACTGCAAAGGTTACCTGCTCCTTTTTGTATAGGGAACCTTTGTAAAGCACTTTTACTTGCCTGATCCCCGTTTCCACTGGCTCTGTTGCCAGTACCTCTTTTCCCCTCCGTTCTGGCAGTCAGAGGTTTCCTGACATCATCATCACATCTAATTCAGAGCCCATAGCATTGCATTGTGCATAGGGACGTGCAGGGGCAGTCCACAAGCTTGAGTGGAAAAGAGAAAGGTGAGCACCGACCGCCAGGGGAGCATGGAACAGGTAAGTAAAAGTGCATTACACCATACTCCTAGACAAATGCAAGTAGGTAACCCTTGCAGAGTGGGGTTAGCCCCAGTGCAAGGGTATTTTTTGACAAGTAGATAGGCTTTAAGTGTAATTATGAAAGCAGTGTAAGTATCAGAAGCAGCACAAGGAGTCAGTTTTGCTGCAGTGGTCATGTTGTGACAAGAAGCATGCTGATGAAAGTAGAGAGCAGAGTGATAGAGCGATGATTTCATTAGTCCGCTGCTTCATCTTTCAGACAAGACATGTAAGGGACAAGACCTGTAAGTGTTATTTAACTGCAGTAGGGAAAAATCAGGTCCCCTGCCATGCCTGGCAGGGATGAGCTGTGTAAAGGTGCCCATACACCTTACGATTATCGGACGATTTTCGTATGCGATGACTTTTCGGCCGATAATCGTATGTGTGCATTGCAGTGTTGACAGTACTGTACAATCGTACGACTTTTGACGGTCAAGCATGTTTGAAAACTTTGCTAGATCGTACGATTTTCGTAAGGTTGCTGGCGTTTCCGTCCACCAAAAGTCGTACGATCTACACTGCGCTTGCGCTAACGAAAATACGTCAAATCAACGACATTACCGCATTTTCGTCCAGGTGCTTTTCGTTAATTACGGCTAAATTATTTCTTGCGATCATCGGGGCAGGGTGGGGCTGCCGTACGAAAATTGTACGACTATTCGATCATCGGACGAAAAGTTTTGGGCACCTTAAGTCTTAGGCCTGAATGTACAGAGATACAAATTTTTTGGCACTCACAACAGCTTTCAACAAATGTCATCTGTTGTTTACATGGGGGTGTGCTGGTTAGGTTCTTCTGTGTACACCATTCTTTATGGCATCATCCATCAACTCATTGCAGCATCCATCAATACATAAGTATGGTGTTATTGACACTACCATGGATAGCCCCGGCACCTTTTAGCCTGTCAGTGAGTCGCACAAGTGGCGTGGCCACCACTGATCAGTGCAACTGGGATCCTGGCTGCCATTATCTAAGGTATAATGTGTCTACAAATCTGCGCTTCTGGATGAAACAACCTTGCGTGGATAACAAAGCTGCCACAATCAAGACAGATGAGTCCAAAGAGTGGGAATTAATTTTGCGGCGCTAAGTAACCCTTTATAAACTAGTAGTTTATAAAGGGTTACTTAGCGCCGCACAATTAATTCCCACTCTTTGCATTATCTACGGTGTACTTGCTGCACCATGGCTGATTTCGGCCTCATTCACATGTCCTAAACCAGCCATGGTGCAGCAAGCATTGCGGCAATATAAAAATGCATCTGGCCTCTTCCTAAAAACCATTCACAGATCTTTGTATGTGTGTATCAGATCTCTGCGTAACCATCACAGTTGTCTTCCCAGGATTCCACATTTATAGTAGGGTAGTGTCAATTGTACACCATACTAATATTTTCCCCTTAATATATTGCTAGTAGACATGTGCACTGCCAAAAAATTTGTTTAGTTTAGTTTCGTTTTAAATTCGAATTTGTGTTATTTCGTTTTTCAGGATTCGTGCGTGAAAGTCAATTCGGATTCGGAATTCGGATTCGGACGAAATTCGGTAGCGTTAGTACGAACGTTCGTTTTGTTTTCTGTTCTTATTCGTTTCTTATTCGTTTCGTTCGTTTGCAGCAAAAGTGACATTTGAGGGGGAAAAAATATTTTTCTCCTTCTCTAATGTCACTTTGCTCCAACGAACGAAACGAATAAGAAACGAATAAGAACAGAAAACGAAACGAACGTTCGTACTAACGCTACCGAATTTCGGAAATGGACATTCGGATTCGTTTGCATTCGTTATGTCTGTAATTCGGAATTCGGATACTTACGAATGTCGGAATTTCCGAAAATTCGTCCGAATTTCGATTCAGAACGAAACGAATCGCACATGTCTAATTGCTAGGTGCTGCAATGAGTTGATGGAAGATGCCATGAAGAATGGTGTACCCAAGAAGGACCTCACCAACACATCTTCATGTTAACAGCAGTTGAAGTACATATATGGGAGCTGGTTTACCTGCCAAAGGACTTGGATCTCTATACATTCAATTCTAAGACTTGGTCTTATTCCTGTCTGACAGGCCAGGAGACCTGATTTTTCTCTACTGCAGTTAAGCGCACCTGGGATCCTGGCTGCAGGTATCCGCAGTATACTTGCCACACCATGGCCAATTTAGGTTGTATAAATGAGAACTCAGAACGTGTGAATGAGGCCTTAGGGTTTCTATGTGAATGTGAAAGGTGAAAATCCACCACACACAAGTAGAGCTTATCTTACAGTGCAAGAATTTCTGACTATATTCTGCAAATGAGTAGGGAGCACAATCATACTGGTGAGCTTCAAGAGACTGACATCACTAGCAAAAATGGGTTAGAATTTTTCATACGATTTTCAGTGGAGATAAATAAAGAGCACCATACTACTAGTATCTAGTAATGGATAGAACAATTGACATGCACCAAATAGTGGAACGTTAAATCTCATACACATGCAGATCATGCTGTCCAATGCTTCTTTGTGACAGCAAGGATCCTGATCTGCAGCTACCTGAGCCATGCATGGTGATGGACAAACCTAAGGCTGGCCGTACACTATTTGTTCTTTCTTGTTCAGTCCCAGTAGTTGGACAAATGTTGATTGAATAATGGACTTTTGTTAATCGAAGGGGCATCGATGGAGCCACACAGTGCTCAAATTTTGGCCAAGTAAGCAGGCCTTGTCCGAAATTCGAGCAGTGTATGGCCATCTTAAGAAATACAGCCGTTTAGGAGTGTGCCTAAATGGATGGAGGGGACAAAAGTAATGTTTTTTTAGGAGCCACATTTATGTTTCCATGAATTAGCCAATTTTTGATCCTCCCAGAATAACATCTAAAGTGATTACCAACAAGCAGGATCGGCAGTTACAGGCTATACATGAGCTAGTTATTTGCTTTATTGTCAATTTTATAGCCATCAGATCTTACCAATCTGCATGTAGGCATCTTATATAAGGTGCAGAGTGTCTGATGATTTGGCAGTAAATGATCAGATTCTCCCATGTTTTGGAAGCTTTATTGATTTTATTCTTTAGCATCAGAACAAACTAACACTCTAAGTTACAGATGTTTCTATGTAAATACCTGAGCCATGCAATACGCCACAGGTGATCATTTGAAGGTATTGTTACATATATAGCTCAGGAAAAGCAGCATAAAAGCCGAAATTAACTAATTGTTTTCTTGGATTTAAGTGTATTGTATACAACAGGAGATCAATAATAAAGTCTTGTAGACAAAGACAAATTGAAGGTTTGCCATTAAAGTACATACCATTAGATTGATTGTATGCATTTCCACTTCTTGTTTGTACAAAACAGCTCAAACACATCCATAAACCCCCGCTCGGTGTATCATTGTGCGATGTAAGAGGTCTTATCAGACCTCTTCATTGTGTACTTCAGTACTTAACATACAATTTAAAGGCATAGAGGTGAAATGCAAGGGTGACTTTCAAGTGGCCTGCACAGGGAATTGTAAGCAGCATAAAGAGCCTTTTTGGGGGCCTATTAGAGCATCACCTTCAATAACTGGGATGCAGTAAGGCCAAATTTCTATATAGGGTCATAAAGAGCTCTTGACTTCTGGATGCACTTTCTATCACATACAGCCAATGTTCCAACTCCATCTGGAAAATCTCTGTGTGTGGGGCACTAAAACTTTCCTAATTTGTGGAGAGTGTATTGCAAAGTAAGGTTAGTCACAGGACATAATAGACAGATGACTCAGTACCAGGGGTGGATGCATCAGCTGTACAAGGGTACCTGGGGTTTAGAGGCCCATTTATATAGGATATGGGTCAGGCAAATGCTGGGACTACCTCCTGTTATCATTTTGACCTGGTCACTGCTCAAATTTAGGGCCACTAATATGTGAGTGCACTTTTGATGACGTCACAACTGTTCTTCTAGTTTGTATTACCTAGCTGGTGTTATGCAATGGACACCTCCTTCACTTCCTGCCTGCCACTGAGACATGATCATTTTTCTTCTATTTGTTGTTGATGCCATTTAGGTAGGAATCGAATCAGTGTTTGGTGTCTAACTCCAGTTGCACATTATGGACCATGAGAGAGTTCAGGGCATCACAAAGGTTAAATTCTTCTTGCATTCATATAACCATGCACAGTGATTAAGTGTTTGCATTGGGCAGTAACTGAAGAGGGAGGCAGCAAAAATTGTCCTTGCACAAGGGCCATTTGCTAACTATTGCTTGCTTAGCACTCATTGTTCTTGGTGAGGTTTTTGCACATCTTTTTAAAGATTGTAAGATTGTATTTTGAAAATAGGTATCCATGCCTAGGCATTATGCGGGTTAAGAGATTAGCGTCCCATCTATTGCTTATATCGTCCACACACAACTTTTTCATGTGATGCGTGTATATCTTCAGTGAATTGTTTTCTTTCCCATGGAGTGATTATGCATCAGATACAGACCTCCAAACATGTTGCAAAATTTGTGCCTATAACTTGCTTTCTCTTTAATGTTATTGCTTGTTATTGCTCATGACTCAACTTGTATACTGCCCTATAGCATACAAGTGGCCATGGGCTTTTGCTGGCAATCAATCTCCATGAATGCTGAAAAATCTATGTACAAATTTGCCCCTCCTTGTAGATTGTAAACTCTCACAAGCAGGGTCCTCTAATCCTTTTGTATGGCTTTGTATTGTAATGTCTCCCCATATGTTGTAAAGTGCTGAGCAAACTGTTGGTGCTATATAAATTCGGTATAATAATAATTAGCATAAAGTCAACAAGCACACTCACATGATTCAAGTGTATATACTGTATAATTGTCGTATATCAGTCCACAAAAATTCAACTCGGACTACTGGTGTTACCAAACCATAATCATCACCTGGTTTTCTTCTACAAAAAGATTATTTGGAAGGATAACAAAGCACATAGCAAACAATACAAACGATTGTGTACAGTAAAGGAAAAATCACAGCATTTAGGGAAAGAGACTCAAAACGTGACTGATTGTCAAATAAACTGTTCCCGAAGGCCCTTGGTGAGGATCTAGGCTTCAAGTGGCAAAGACCTGATAATTATATTTGTAGGGCTTGTGTTTACTTCAGTCCAAGTGCTGGAATAAACCTGCAAAAGGAGGATGAGAAGTGTTCACCCATAGAGATTTCAAGGAGAGGTAGAGCGTGAGAGAGAAGAGAAACCGAAAAAAAAAGGGGTCTTAGAGAAGAAGGTAAGGTGAAGGTTTGGGAGTCTGTCCACTACAGATTTAGCAATAAAGGGCTGAGAGTAGGGGATTGCCAAATTAAACGGAATAGGAATGCATATTTGTTAGTATCGCAGTCAGTTTTTCATTAACCATTGTTCCAGTCAACCTGTTTTTAATTGCCTCGAAGCTTAAGGTAGTTTTCTTCCAGGCCCTAGCAGTGGTCAACTTGGTGGTAGAGAAGATGAACTGACCAAGCATATCGCTTTATTTTCATCATCCTACTTCAATTGTCAGGATATAATCCATTTTTAAAAATTATTTTGAGGGAACCGGTCATATTACGATTCACTTGGCAAGATGAAGACTTTCTTTATACACTCCAGAAAAGTGATCATACTGGAAAATTATGAATTAAGTGAAAACCAACCATCTATGTGCCCAATAATGTCATGTGCAACTGATTTGTGACAGTTGGTCTTTGTAGGGGAGTTAAAGTGTATGTAAACCCTTAGGCTACATTCACACTAGGTGCAATTAGATGCATTTATATGTGTTTGAAATGGTTTTCTAAATGCATATATATATGCATCTAATGATTTACAATGGATCTGTTCACACCTTGCATTTAGATGATTTTATCTGCAGTCAGTTTAACGCACATAAACGCAACACGTGTTTATATGCCGAAATCTCATAGGCTACGTCAATGGACTGTTTCAATGGACAAAGGACAGATGCATCTAAGCGCACATACCTGTAAATGCACATAATTTCAAGCATCTAAAAGCATAAACAAAGCATCAAGCCTGACAGATTGTACAGACAGATCTCTGCATAAAAACGCAATTGGCAAGTGTGAATTAAGCCTAAGGCTCCATTCGCACAGGGACTTCAGGGATTCCTGCGGCAAGAACCTACAGATTCTTGCGGCTGGAATGCCAGGTGTCCCATTCATCCTGTACCCATTGAAGTTAAAGTGACTTTAAACTAAGGAGGTAAATCTTAAAAATGCGTTCAAGTAACTTAGCTATTAACAAAAATGTATCTTATTTTTGTATCACTCTGCAGAACCTCAAATCATCTCTGAATATGTGCTGACACTGTCCTTCCTTCTGGAGGGGGGCTACGTCTGTTCCCCATGGTCCCTGTGTGTGTTGTAAAGTAGTCACCACTCCTGTGATGGACTTCAATCTCACATTTAGTTTACTCATTTGTATTGTGGTCCATTACAGGAGAGAGCTTGGAGTGGTGGCTACTTTACAACACACACAGGGACCATGGGGAACAAAAGTAGCCACCCTCCAGAAGGAAGGACAGAGTCATGCACAAATAAGCCATATTTGTGTTAATGGTTAAGGTTCTAGAATGCATTTTTAAAATTTAACACAGTTTAGTGTTAGTGGCTGAGTGACAGTGGCTGAATATCTCAGTGGCAGTCCGCATATAATTGTATTTGGTACGATTACATGCGGTTTGGGATAGATGACTGTTTCTGGAGGCAGGATAGAAGTGTCCGAGGACAATCATCTATTCCAAACTGCAAGTAAATGTAACATGTACGATTACATGTGGACTGCCGCTGAGAGATGCAGTCGATGTCACCCTGTCATTAACTGGCGTGGGTACAGCTGCATTTGAACTGTACACCTGGGATTCCTGCTGCAGGAAACCATAGGTTCTTGCCACAGGAATCCCAGTCCGCCCCATGTGAACGGGGCCTAACAATACACTTCTCTTATTTGCTCCTTTTGGTCTGTTTTATATATCATTGGGAGAATTTTACTATAAAAGCAAAGTAAAACCTGTCTATACTTCCACAAATGTTGTTAGCTGACAACTTACTGTTCTCCCTAGCTATGCTAAATGTTGCACCCCAGTTACCACTGTACCCAATGCCTAGGCCTCTGTTGCATACACAACCCAGCCTCCGCTGCATCCACAGACCAAGCCTCTGCTGTGACTTGTCTGCATTGGTAACCTCCAGCCTCACTCTTACCCCTGTTAAAGAAAACTAAAAAGAGCACCAGACAATTGCTTCATGAGTCCAAAAAAGCCCTTATTGGCTTCACAAATGACGACAAGACGATGTGCACAACCGACATGTTTTGGTTGTCAGAAATCTCCCTTCATCAGGGCTTAAAGGAGAACTATGGGGTCAGTGTTTTTCCCCATAGTTCTCCTTAGGGTAACGGGAGGACACAAACTAGCGTCCTCCCGTTACCCTAAGCTCAGTATACCGTGAGCTTCAGCTGAGACGCTGAAGTGGATACCGACAATTATGTCTGGATCTGCCCAGCTGCGTGAGTGACAGCTGGCTCTGCCTATCTAGAGGCAGAGCCAGCTGTACCCGCCCCCTCCCCCGTTCGTTCCGCCAGTCAGCGCTGGAAGATCAGAGGGGGGAATCCAGCCCCTCCCCTGTCACAGCAGAGAGCTGTGACAGGATCGAGAGGTGAGCGAACGCCGGTATGTGTTCGCTCACTTCTCAATCTACTGAGCCGACCTGTGACAGTCTCATTGTCACAGGTCGGCTAGAACTATGAGGTGAGTGAAAGCACTCACCTCATAGTTCTCCTTTAAGCAATGAGCAACAGGACACTGAACTCTCTGGACTGAACTCTAAACTCACAGGGGCTGCACATAATCCTAAACATGCACAAATTAACTATATATATATTATAATAAATTTAGCAGCAACAAACACTTCTGAACACTAAAAGTGCACACAAGGATCGTACAAAGTCTTGGAAACATTGTGATCATTTAGACTGCAGTTGTATGTGCACCTTTTTAATAGCAGGGTTGAAACATTGAAATATTGGTTGATTGCTTTGTTTGCACAAAATTGATTTCTATGGGACCCCCGAAACAGCAGTCCAATTTCACCACAGGAGATTAGTTTTGGACACTCCATCTGCCAAGATTGAGGAATGCTGCAATTCAGAGTCATAGCAGAAAGTTCTAGGGATTAATCTACTCCATAGAATTGAATTGGCAGAGAGAGATTAAGCTCACTTTAATCGCTCATTCATGAGACTGCTGGGTGATTTTTTTTTTCTCTTTTTAACTATGGCATACCCTGGCAAGATTAATCTTACAAGACTGATCACTCAGCAGTTGTTCAGCAATCTCCTTCGGTAGCATAAACAAGGGATTTTTAGATTTTCTCAGATTACAAAATCACAGTGTAGCTCCAGCCTTAGCAATCATTCAGTTATCTTTTTGGAAAAAGGAAAAGTCAATCATCTACATCTTTGCATACTATTTGAACGTAAGCCAAGTCAAGAATAAAAGTTTCAAGAGATGTAACAATACGAATGCCACAGACAGACCTTATCTCCTGTTATTTTACTGAAGAAGGTTCAGGCTACTGTTGGCCTTATTTTTGCACTAATCTCATACCTTCTAAAAAATTCAGAAAGTTGTAGTCAGAAATGTTTCCCTGATAAATGACCTGTGTTTAGCTGCAGAGGTGACCTGAATTTTAAATACTGTACATACAATATTCAGTGATTTAAGAGCACATGTATATGATTAAGTAAATCAATAAATAGCGATCACACCTGTTTAGCCAATGCCTATGTAAAGAAGTCATTTCTATATTGCTGAATGCACTTTTATATAAACAAAAATATAATTTTATATGAAAAAAAAATATATATTATATGAACAAAAGTAGATATTTTTTAATAATGAGCTAGTTTTTCATTGGTTTTAAAAAATACTAGGGATACACCGAAATTACGGTCGGCGAAATTTTTTTGCCAAAAATGGTACTATGGGCAAAATGCCTTATAGTACGAAAACAGGCGAAAATGCGGTGCATCCCCTAGCTTGTCTCCTCCTTGCTGGGAGACGGCTGCAAGCTTTGGTCTGTGTCTCCTCCAATCCCCACTTCCCTCTCCCTCCTGTGTCAGCAGAGGCAGCGAGGATTGGAGGGGACACAGATCCAATCCAGCTGCTGGCGCCCAGCGGGGAGGAGAGAAGCTGTCAGGAGGCCGAGTGGAACAGTGCAGGGAGGAGAGAGCTGTCAGAAGACTAAGCGGTGCGGGAGGAGAGTTCGGCTCCTGTGACAGGCGGAGCAGTCAGGATGGTGAGCGAAGCACAAACACTCAGCAATCAGTACTGATCGCTGAGTGTTTGTAAATAACTTGCAGCTTACTTATGTCACCATTTATGAATGAACAGGAATTGCTTAACTTCCTGTTTATTTATGAATGGGACATAGTAAATATTTACTATCTGCTCACTTTATAAATACACAGGAAGCAGCTCAGTACAGAGGCTTCCTGTCCATTCATGACTGTGTTAATAGTAAATATTTATTGTGGATGAACAGGAAGCTGGGAGTTTCTTGTTCATTGAGTGCTGGGGCTGCAGAAAAAGAGATTGAGGACTCTATGTCCTTAATCTCTTTTTCTATTTTAAAAGGGAAATATCAGGGGTCTGTTTAGACCCCTGATATTTCCCCAAAGCCCCTAACAATAAAGTCAAAAAAATTAAATAATTTAAAACATTTTTAAAAGGTTTGGGGAAAAAAAGTAATTTTCCGTTTCGGCCTGACACATTTTTTATTTTCGGTTTCAGTTTGGGTCTAAGAATTTAATTTTGGTGCATCCCTTAAAAATACTTAAGTGTATGTCAGCACAAACAGACAAAAAATGCAGTATAGACAAAGTGAAGAAGTAGGGCAGTTGGCATCATAATCTCCACTTGTCCAATCAGAAAACGTCTTGTATTAATTAAAGTAAATATAGATTCTCTGAATGGTGGAGGTGCTGACCAATGGACTCCCTGTGCTCAGAGTGCAGAAGAGAAGGTCCAGAAGATCATGACTATCATAGTATGTAGCACTAAATACTAATTTAATTTGTGCACCCTCCACAGTGTACCTACATTAAGCCAGGCTGGACCAATGTGCAGTATGTCTCTATAAAAGATCATTCTTAAAGTTCCAATTTAAAGATCCAGCAATAACATAATGATTCAGGAGAAAAGCACTCTGCTCCTAATTTCCTAATGTGGAATGACACCACTTGCCCTTTTGTGGATTAAAATTGCAAGAATAGGTGTTAGCCCTGTCCTACTGAATCCCTCATATCCTCCTCATCTCCACAGAATAGGGACTTAAATTGTTTTATAGTGCAAGATAAGAGCTCTTTAAGATATCATAGGAAGTGTGCACATGACAGCTCTTAATTTTTGACACAACCAACAGGTATTTTTTAGCACTTAAGAAACAGAACATTTTTTTCACTGGTATAAGAGAAGCTCATAGTTATAGGAGAATTATGCGGCGAGTGATTTTCACTCAGCCTCATAATCTGAGCCGACCTGTTACAATGAAACTATCACAGGTCGGCTCAGTAGATCAGGAAGTGAGCGAACACATACCGTCACACGCTCACTTCTCGATCTATCCATGCAGAGAGCCATGACTGTTCCTCCAGAGCTGACTGGGGGAGGGGGCTGGTACAACTGGCTTTGCCTCTAGATAGGCGAGCCAGCTGTCACTCACGCAGCTGGGTGGATCCAGACAGCATTGTCGGGATCCGTTCCGGCTGCGGCGTCTCGGTATACCGCGAGCTGTAGCTCGCGGTATACTCAGTGGTGTATTTTGGTTTTGTGCTGCCCTAGGCAAGACTAAACCCGAGCACCCCCCTATCCCTAATCTAAATTAGTCCCACCCCTTCCTGTTTAAGACATTTTGCAAAACCTGTCAGTCGCGGGATACAGCATGCACGGTGTATCTAGATTCTGACTGGTTGCGCTATCAACATCGCGTGACGCTCTAGTTCTACCTTTGCAATAGCCACCTTCTCCATTCCTGGCTTGATGGGCTCCCTAGTTCTGCAGCTACAATAACCATTCTCTCCTTCCCTGCCATGCTGTGCTAGTCTCTAGTAGGGATGAGCCGAACACACCCCTGTTCGGCTCGTATTCGAACATTAGAACAGCTGAAATGTTCGAATACGAACTCGAACTCAATGCAAGTGTATGGGGGTCGAATGTTCAACCCTCATACAGTTGCCGGTACATGTGATAAATACTGTGTACTGGCCCCCTTACCTGCGCTGCTGTAACGGCCTCCGGTCCCCTGGTCCGTCCGCTCGCTGTCCCGGCCTCCTGGTCCGTCCGCTCGCTGTCCCGGCCTCCTGGTCTGTCCGCTCGCTGTCCCGGCGGTCCGTCGGCTTCTCTTCGGTCCAGCCGCGGCTCCTCTGCCCCGCCCCCCTGCCTCCACTTCGTCTGCAGGTTGGGATTGGATATTGTAAAATGCAATAGCCAATAGCAAGCTGGCTATTGCACCCGCCCACATGGGGGGACCTGATAGAGAATTTTCTCCTTCAGGCCCCTCCTCCGCTGAGCCCTGATTGGGCAAAGTCTTGCACCTGACCTGTGGTCAGGTGCAAAACTTTAACAAATCAGAGCTTTAGTGGGCATTTTGTATTATGGAATGTACGCGGTCGAACAGGCCGCGAACATCCCATAAAGTTGGACCCTTCGGAGAGCGCTCGAACTGCCGATGTTCGATTCGAACTCATGTTCGAATCGAACACTCAGCCCATCCTTAGTCTCTAGTTCTGCAGCTGCAACACCGATCTTCTGCCTTAATATGCTGGACCCTCTAATTCTGCAGTTACCCATCTTCTGCCTTGGCTGCTGGGCTCTGTAGCTTGCCCTGCCCTAGAGACATAACCCTGCACGGAGCTTATAGGCTGCATTTCCCCGGACTCACCACCACGGAGGTGCCGATGAACACGATGACCATCTGGATCTCAGCCCAGTGCATCCGGATGAAAGTCACATACGTCAATACATTGCACAGTATGTTGACCAGGAAGAGGAAGGAGCTGCAGCTGGCATATATGTTGGAGTAGGCGGCATAGGTGGACATGTTTGTCCCCCAGTCAAAGAAGCACCAGGTCCAGGAGTACTGGCAGTAATTTATGAATAATTTATAATATAATTAATTTTTTTCCGTTTACCTAACTGGTTTGGGAGCAGCTTTTTTTGGCGCCCCCCTGGAAAGTGCCGCCCTAGGCAAATGCCTAGTTTGCCTTGCAGTAGATACACCCCTGGGTATACTGAGCTTTGGGTGACGAGAGGACGCTAGTTTGTGTCCTCCTGTTACCCTTAGGAGAACTATGGGGAAAAGCACTGACCCCATAGTTCTCCTTTAAGAGTTTGCATACACTTGAATCATTAAAGTGCATATAATGAAAGGCCACCTATAGAAGTAAGCTGAACACATTTACATTGACAGGTACTTAGCTGCGTGAATGTGTTAAGAATATTAATGTTTAACTCAATCACGTGAAATAGAGGAGACTGTCCTTGTATAGGATATGAGAACTGTTACACATGGATACCTTCTAAAGCTGAACAAAAGGTTCAGCTTCATCGTAAAAAAAAAATATTGCTTTGATATTTATCTTCACTAGCTGACCGGTGTCTTAGTAGAAAAGTGCATTGCAAGAAAGTGCAGATTATTAAACTATGCCACCAAGAAGCCTTTTTACATAGAATGACATTGACATTGTCTCACCTTTCACTCAGTATGTAGAAAGCTGCAGCTATTCATTTTCCTGTCTCTTCATTGATTCTCATTGTCACATTTTGATCATGGTAAAGTTTATTTTCTGAACGATATACACTGAGTGGCCAGATTATTATGACCACCCCATCAGTACTTCGTTGGGCCACGAGATGACTCCACGAGATGACTTTGTTGGGCTGCCTTGTGACTCCACGAGATGTTGAAAGGTGATGCGAGGAATCTGACACTGCACTGTTGCCCTTCTGTTGTCTTGTACCAGTCTTGCCACTCTCCGTTCTGCCCTAACATTGACTAGTCGCTGATTGCCACAATTCGCACGTTCAGACCCAGATTTTCGGCTGACAGTCCAGTCTTTAAACACTTTAAAGGAGAACTATTGGGTCAGTGTTTTTCCCCATAGTTCTCCTTAGGGTAACGGGAGGACACAAACTAGCATCCTCCCGTTACCCTAAGCTCAGTATACCACGAGCTACAGCTCGCGGTATACTGAGAGGCTGCAGCCGGAGCGGATGCCGACTTAGATGACGGGATCCGCCCAGCTGTGTGAGTGACAGCTGGCTCTGCCTATCTAGAGGCAGAGCCAGCGCTCGAACTGCCGATGTTCGATTCGAACTCATGTTCGAATCGAACACTCAGCCCATCCTTAGTCTCTAGTTCTGCAGCTGCAACACCGATCTTCTGCCTTAATATGCTGGACCCTCTAATTCTGCAGTTACCCATCTTCTGCCTTGGCTGCTGGGCTCTGTAGCTTGCCCTGCCCTAGAGACATAACCCTGCACGGAGCTTATAGGCTGCATTTCCCCGGACTCACCACCACGGAGGTGCCGATGAACACGATGACCATCTGGATCTCAGCCCAGTGCATCCGGATGAAAGTCACATACGTCAATACATTGCACAGTATGTTGACCAGGAAGAGGAAGGAGCTGCAGCTGGCATATATGTTGGAGTAGGCGGCATAGGTGGACATGTTTGTCCCCCAGTCAAAGAAGCACCAGGTCCAGGAGTACTGGCAGTAATTTATGAATAATTTATAATATAATTAATTTTTTTCCGTTTACCTAACTGGTTTGGGAGCAGCTTTTTTTGGCGCCCCCCTGGAAAGTGCCGCCCTAGGCAAATGCCTAGTTTGCCTTGCAGTAGATACACCCCTGGGTATACTGAGCTTTGGGTGACGAGAGGACGCTAGTTTGTGTCCTCCTGTTACCCTTAGGAGAACTATGGGGAAAAGCACTGACCCCATAGTTCTCCTTTAAGAGTTTGCATACACTTGAATCATTAAAGTGCATATAATGAAAGGCCACCTATAGAAGTAAGCTGAACACATTTACATTGACAGGTACTTAGCTGCGTGAATGTGTTAAGAATATTAATGTTTAACTCAATCACGTGAAATAGAGGAGACTGTCCTTGTATAGGATATGAGAACTGTTACACATGGATACCTTCTAAAGCTGAACAAAAGGTTCAGCTTCATCGTAAAAAAAAAATATTGCTTTGATATTTATCTTCACTAGCTGACCGGTGTCTTAGTAGAAAAGTGCATTGCAAGAAAGTGCAGATTATTAAACTATGCCACCAAGAAGCCTTTTTACATAGAATGACATTGACATTGTCTCACCTTTCACTCAGTATGTAGAAAGCTGCAGCTATTCATTTTCCTGTCTCTTCATTGATTCTCATTGTCACATTTTGATCATGGTAAAGTTTATTTTCTGAACGATATACACTGAGTGGCCAGATTATTATGACCACCCCATCAGTACTTCGTTGGGCCACGAGATGACTCCACGAGATGACTTTGTTGGGCTGCCTTGTGACTCCACGAGATGTTGAAAGGTGATGCGAGGAATCTGACACTGCACTGTTGCCCTTCTGTTGTCTTGTACCAGTCTTGCCACTCTCCGTTCTGCCCTAACATTGACTAGTCGCTGATTGCCACAATTCGCACGTTCAGACCCAGATTTTCGGCTGACAGTCCAGTCTTTAAACACTTTAAAGGAGAACTATTGGGTCAGTGTTTTTCCCCATAGTTCTCCTTAGGGTAACGGGAGGACACAAACTAGCATCCTCCCGTTACCCTAAGCTCAGTATACCACGAGCTACAGCTCGCGGTATACTGAGAGGCTGCAGCCGGAGCGGATGCCGACTTAGATGACGGGATCCGCCCAGCTGTGTGAGTGACAGCTGGCTCTGCCTATCTAGAGGCAGAGCCAGCTGTACCCGCCCCCTCCCCCGTCCGTTCCGCCAGTCAGCGCTGGCAGATCGGAGGGGGAGAGGGGAGTCCAGCCCCTCCCCCTGTCACGGCAGAGAGCCGTGACAGGATCGAGAGGTGACCGAACCCGGTATGTGTTCGCTCACCTCCCGATCTACTGAGCCGACCTGTGACAGTCTCATTGTCACAGGTCGGCTAGAACTATGAGGTGAGTGGAAATCACTCATCTCATAGTTCTCCTTTAACTAAAGCTGCTCTTGAACATTTAACGAATTCTGATGTTTTCCTGATACTCGCTCCATGGCTCCGAGCACCAACAATCATCCCACGTTCAAAGGCTGTTAAATCGCGTTGTTTACCCATATCTTCAGAAACAAATCACTTCTACTGTCGTGGTAAACAACCTGCTTCCCTATTTATAATGGTCTGGCCCTCTAGCAACTTCCGCGCCAAATTATAGCTAATTTGCCTACAAACGTCAGGTGGTCATAATAATCTGGCCACTCAGTGTATAAACAGGTGAAAACAATACAGCTGCTCCAACTTCTGGCAGCATAAATTAAATATTAAGATGGCACTACCAGCATAAGCTGAAGATCAGGAAAGGGTACACTGTAGGGAGGAAATCCTAGATGTAGGGATCCCCCCAGAACAGTGCCAGTGTTAGGGACCCCAAATATTGCCACAGTTGCTGATTTACTGTAAATATTGCCTGTGTATTCTCACAGATGCTTACCATTTAATACGGTGGTGCCATCTTTGTTAATATGAGAACAAGGTAATATTGTTTGTTTTAGGGATAATTTTGCCACAGCATAACCCTTCCTACTGAGGGCTGTCACTATCACACCATCCTTTAAAACTGGTATTTTGGCCGCAGTCCCAGTTTAGCATGGTGCACTAAGCTTCTCTTTACAAGCCATTGGTTCAGCAGGGGGACCCTAGGCTAGAGAGAAGACTTTTTAATCATCTTCAGTCACAAGCAGAATAATCCTATGGACCGCCGCTCCCGATAATTAAAGTACAGTTTTGACTGGTCACATCGGACTGATATACAGGAAGCAAAACTGTCTGTGCATTACACACACCTGGCCCCTGCACTATGCACATTAGATACACTTGACACCTCTACTGTGTACAATACATACTTGTGACCCCAGCACTCTGTATGTAGACTTCTACTCTAGATGCCTGTGGGGAACAGCCTGTCCAGTTTCCTGTAATGAGAATTTACACTCAGGATTTATCAAACCAAGCATTTTTTACCTGAAATCATAGTAGGGTCATTTATCTCTGGTGAGTGTTTGTGGGGCACAGGTATGGGGCACGCTGATGCTCAATAGACACCAATGGGACATAAAGATACTTTGTAATATATTCTCTTATTACTTTTATTGCTTTCACTGAAGAGAGTGTGTTTTTTTTCTGGTCACAGCATATGTTTTTGGACTTTAGTTATGCACAGTTGTTGCTTTCCTTTTTATTTATGGTTAGGATATTTTATTTTAAAGTGTTGGGAGGGTTTAGTGAGTGTGTTTGAAGTTTTCTTTAAAATGTCACATGTGAAATAAACAAATCCAGCTTATATCAATGTGTCAAGGCAATGTTAAACAGGAGCAGTGGGACAGAATTTGAGACAGGTTTACTACTACAAGGTTACAGCTTGATTCATAAATTCCTCCCTCGGCTGCTCTAAGACAGCAACTTGACAGAATAAAACCTGACCCTGACCACTTTTTAAAGTGGCCTACTAAAAGAAGAGTGAATATAAAGTATATACCTTTCTGGGGGCATGTGCTTTGAAATGCTGCCACTTCACTGCTCCCCAGTCACTGCAAGTAATACCTCCCACGGCTTGGTAAACAGGAAGCAGTGGTGTTCCAAGACACGGGCCACCAGAAAGGTAAGTATATTGCCTTTACTTTTGTTGAATGGACAAAATTAAACTCAGATTCAAGCAGTGCATAGCCAGCTTAAAGCAGCGTGCTACCTTGTTGGTACCCCTCTATTCAACAAAAGTTGATTTTTCAATCAACTTTTGTCGAAGGAGCCAGTCCAAACAATCACTGTAGCCAGTCAACTGCAGTTACTGTGTGGTTATTTCTGACAGCGGCATACCCACTGCTGTCAGAATATAGTAGCACATAGCAAGGTGGATTTCTTCATATGTGTGCAGCACAGTAATGATTTCACTTATATTTTATATCTGGATTTGTGAAGGCATTTGGTGCACAAAAAGTGGACTTACATCTTTAGTGGCTATTAAGCGATATATTTCAGTAAACATTTTGAGTTCAGGTGATGTTCATGACTTGAGGATCACACTGTTGACATCAAGCAGTTGCTCTCACAGTAAGGTCTTTATCTGCCATATGTGACTCTGGATCTCCCATGTTTCTCTGTTCCTGTAAGGATGGCAGGGTAACCTCCAGGTAAGTTTGATCTCAACAATCAAAGTATTGCATGACAAAAAAACGAGTAAGTCATGTGCAGCTGATGGGGAATGGTGTATGGGTTCCTGTTCCTGCATGGGTTCCTGAGCAAGCTGCCCATTCCATACGCACTGATGCACCCCCATACCATCAGAGATGCAGGCTTGTGAACTGAACACTGATAACAAGCCAGACGGTCCCTCTTCGCTTTAGTCCAGAGGATACGGTGCCCATGGTTGCCAAAATGAATGTCAAATTTTGATTACTCTGACCACAGAACAATTTTCCATTTTGCAACAGACCATTTTAAATGAGCTTTGGTCCAGAGAAGATTGCGGCGTTTTCGGATCATGTTCAGATATGGCTTCTTTGCATGATAGAGCTTTACAACTTTAGTGTAAAAGTGTCCCCAGCCCCACATGCCCGCTTGCCCATTGTCAATTATGGGTAAGTATTTTCTCTTTACGCAGCATCTGCCCCCC
>NW_017306546.1:904457-964805 GCF_000935625.1 Nanorana parkeri
CACCCCACACACATGATGCAAGGAAAAAAATCCAGTCCATGCACCAAGCATTATATTGCAGAAAACCCAAGAAAGAAGCTCTCAGGATCTTTACTGAGTGCAGTTGCAGTTACTCAGTACGGCAGCCTGGCACTCAAAGCAACTTGCTCTGGCATCTAATAGATGCTGGGAGTAGTGTCAGTGCCGTGCATGCGGAGGGGTGGAGCAATGAACTAAAAGCTTTTGGCAAAAACAGGATAAAACAATACTACAAGAGCAGAAATCTTCTAAATATAAGTTACTTCCACTGACACCCTTGATGGGGCACTATTCCACCCACAGACACCATCAATGGGCACTACTCTTTCTACTGGGCACCAACAACAGGCACAATTCCTCCCACTGACACCTCAAGACACTACAACATGTGTGGTAATGCACACAGAACTGTGAAGGGCCCATCTACTTTCCATATACTACAGTTGCTGCTGCCCTGGGAAAGATACGCCTATTACAAGACCCGTGGCTGCTGATCCTAGATTGAGCAAAGGTTAATAACAACAGTTACACAGACTTGGATCTCTGCCCTTTTTGCCTTTGTGCATATAAAACATTGATTTGACCAATTTTTGTTTCTGTAAACCAGTAGTCCACAAACTATGGCCCGAATGCAGCCTTTTGCTTGCCTTTAACCGGTCCTAGGGACACTCTTCCTCCCACTGATACCAGTGATAGGGTATTTTTCATTCCACTGACCCCAGCAATGGAATACAGTCCCTCCCACTGGCACAACTGGTGAGGTACTATTCCAACCACTAGGGATGCACAGATACTTTTCGAGTACTAGTGCAGATACTTGGCATTTTCATGAGAACTACCAGGGTTGCAGCGGTTGCAGCTGGGACCTGGTTCTGGCCCTCCACCACTGTCCTGAAATCATTAGTCTGTATTGTTTTAGAAAAACTGTCACATGATAATAAACAAAAATGTATCAGTACTTGTACTTGTAAGTACTCGGCAACTACCAGTACTCGTACTCGCAAAACTGGTATCTGTGCATCCCTTTATTTATGTTTATAAAAACAAAATCGTAAATTAAAACAGAGATGTACAAATTCCAGGAGCTCCGTGTGCTCCTTACAAATGACAGCTGCCTTGTAATTTTTGAATTTTTGTCTAGTCTAGTCTTGGAGCTCAAAAGTATCGGTACTTGTACGTGTACTTGTACCGAGTACTGTACTTGGTATCTGTGCAACCCTACCAACCACAGACACCATTGATGAGCACTAATCCTCCCGCTGACCCCAATGATGGGCACAATTCCTCCCACTGACACCTCCACACACAAAAACTTGTGCTAACACATACACAACTGTGAAGGAGTCCTCTCCTTTCTAATTACTACAGCGGCTGCTGCCAGGAGATAAAAGATGTGCCCATCACATGACCCTTGTCTGCTGTTCCTATTTTGGGAATGGTTGATAACAACAGTTACATGGCCTTCATGCTGCCTTTTGCTTGCCTTTAACTGGCCCTATTCCTCTCACTGACACCAAAGATATAGCATATTACCTCCCACTGACCCCAGCAATGGGATATAGTTCCTCCCACTGGCACCATTGATAATGCACTATTTCACCCATTGACACCAACGATGGGGCACTATTCCTCCCACTGACACCAACAATGGCCACAATTTCTCCCACACACAACAACGATTGGGCAGTGTTCCTCCAATTGACACCAACAATGGAGCTATTCCTTTCACTGACACCAACGATAGCACACCATTTCTCCATCTGACAGCAATGATGGGGCACTATTTCTCCAACTTTGGCCCTCCTAAAGCCTTGACAGTGAACTGGTCCTTTGTTTAGAAAGTTTGGGGATCCTGCTTTAACCCATGAAGTTTAAGAAATAAATGGTTTACTTATGTAACAGTTGTCACCTATAGCATATGCAGTGTCTGTTCTATTACAATATATATTATATGCAAGTAAAGCTATTATTTGATAGATAACTATTGCAGTGCTGTAAACTTTCCCAGGAGAACCTGCAGTTTGAGAATTCTCTTCCAGCCTTCCATGAGGTGCACAAATAGTGACCGATCCCCGAGTTTCCTGGTAGAGTTGACAGCACTGTATGTTTATTCTAAATAAATCCTACCCCTTTAACACATTAGCCACACCAACTTGTGGTCACAAAGCACTTAGTATGCTGCTTCTTTATAACCCTTTAAATAGTTTTCCTGGGTCATCTTTAAAAAAAGAATACCGAGCAGTTACAAACTTAACCCTTGCAGTGGAGCTACCTCAACACTGCAAGGGTTAAGCGCTCGTTTTGGTGTAGGGTGTAAAAAAAAAAAGCAATACTCACCTGAACCTCGGTCCTGCAGCAGTGACCTTTCAGCTCTCTTCCCTTCTGCTCTGACTGTGGTATGTCCCTTGGCATCCTCATGCATAATACAAGTCAATGAACTTAATGAACTTGTATTACATGTGATGATGTCAGCGGGGCTTGCACCACCGGAGCCTGGGGAAGAAAGTGCTGCGCGACCTGTCTGGCAGCCAGGCAGAACCAAGGTTTAGGTGGGTATATCTTTTTTAGCCATACTTCATGGGTTATGTTTTTACAGGAGTTTTCCTTAAATGAGAACCTGTACTTTGCCCATACTAGGCAAAGTAACAGGCTTAAGTTACAGAAACAACCATAGGGAGCCTTCCTTTGATCCATTGCCAGGCTCCCTAAAAAAATCCAGTACTTCCAGGTTTTGGGGGAACCCCCAGACATTACTTTGATTGGTGCTAAACAGCCAGAAACCAGACATATGGACGTGAGGAAAGCGTGCATAGGCTTTGACACTTAGAGGGTTATTCACTAAGGAGTTGAAGGATAAAGCCGTAGCTTTGGCTATACGGGCTATTTGCAATAGCCCGTATAGCAGCCGAAGGCAAACGAACAGCTCAGCTGAGCTGAACGCATATGCTTCGGCTTGGCTGAGCCGAAGACACAGCCGAAGCGGGAAGAATGGTCTGCCGAGGCAGATCGTCCTCCCCCCGCTACTGTAAACAAATAAAACACTTTAGGTCTGGTAGGAAAGTTAGGAGGGACCCTCCTAAGTTAAAAATAAAAAGACATTTGTGGCATTTCCCCCAAAAGGCATACCAGGCCCCTTAGCTCTGGTAGGAACATTAGGAGGAACTCCACCCCATAAAAATGTGGGGTTCCTTTGAAAATTCCCAACCAGACCCTTAATCCGAGCACAGGCCTGACAGGGCAGGAAAGAGGGGGGAAGAGCAGTTGGCCCCCCCTTCCTGCACCATACCAGGACCCTTTTGCCCTCGGTATTGGGAGGGTGCCTTTTCAGGGGTCCTCCTCGAAAAGCACCTTGTCCCCATGCCGATGAGGACAAGGGCCTCTTCCGCCATAACCCTGACCCTGTGGTTGTGGGGGTCTGCGGGCAGTGGGGCTTATTTGCATCAAAGTACCCCCTTTACTAAAGGGGGCACATAGATACTGACCCCCCTTGTGAATGAGTAAGGGATACTTGTACCCCTACTCATTCACTAAAGGGTTAAAGTAAATAATGAGACCATACTAAGAAAAAATCCTTTAATTGAAAAAAAACAAAACAAATGTTTTTGACAAGTCCTTTAATATAAAAATCCCAAAAATGAATCCACCGATGTAATCCAAAGGTCAATCACGATGTCCAGCGTTGCCCATGACAACACCGACTCATTGAATTTTCTTTTCAAAAACAACGCCCGCTGACCCATCTGCACCCAACGAACTGCCACAGCAGAATGAATGTCTGAGAGATGCCGGTACAATGTCAACAACTAGGCGGAGCTAGCGGTGACATCAAATTTGTTGACATTGTGCGGCAGCTGTCAAACGGGTCCCTGGCCAAATCAAAACAATGGGCCGAGTCGGCCATGACTTCACGGCAGTGAGTGAACTGCCGGAGGTCGAACGGGTTGTTCACTTCGGCTCAGCCGAAGGAAGCAGAAGCCGGCCGATGTACGTACTCGGCTGAAGTGAATAGCGAACGGCGTTCGGTTCCCTCCACGTTGGCTCGGTTATTCACTTGGCTGCCTTCAGAAGCTGAGTGAATAACCCCCTTTGAGCACTTGATGGCACAGAAGTGTTCTCTCTATGGTCTCTCCTGTTAATCTGTTTCTTTGCCTAGTATAGGCAAAGTGTGTGTTAACCTTAAGGGATAGTGTCCCAAGGGGCTGCATTAAATGTCTGTGACATGTTCCTGATGGTTATGTTTATTGCTTACCGAACACTCGCATATAAAGCTGCTAGCTGGCACTGCTTAGAAGGATCCAACTGTATGTGGAGCTCACCCGCTGTGTCGCTGTGTACTAGAGTGTTCCTAAGTGCAGTGCATATCTGTTTTTATTGCACTTTCTCCATGAAGGCAATAGGTGTTTACTTTTCCAATCTGTACCAAAATATAGATACATAAGCAGTCCATGCCTAAATGATAGGAATCAGAGCTCTGTGTATTGTATGTAAACTGCACAGCTGATTGTCTATAGCAGTGGCAGGTGATTGCTTTGCATTTGGCAGATCACAGGGGAAATTTACAGACATGGAATAATCCTTGATGATTTCTTCCTGTTTAATCCAAGCTGATGAAGCATGTTGTTAAGGAAAATGTCTGCAAAATAAATTAATCAGTAATTGTGCAAGTTTGTAAGTAGCCTAGAATTTAAAAAGGAAAATGGGGAATTGAATAAAAATACAAACTATTATTTTTATGTGCTCGAACAAATGGATTTTCATGATGTGAATAATTTAATAGTGACATCTGCTAGCAGCAGTATATAGTTAAAGACAAGAGAGCCACATCCTGCCCTTTGGTGATTGCCATGCAGCCCTTGGACCCCAAAAGTCAGCAGTGGGTGACCGTTATCTTTAGGAGTTTCTTTCTAACCTGTTTCCATTCTCTGTTTCCTAGAGCATGTCTTCAATAACACTTGTAGCATTTCTGCAGTTTCCTACTCTTACCTCTAGTAATTCATCCAGTCTCTGACAGTCTTTTGTAGCATTACATATACTAAATATTATGTGCACTTTGGTGTCCTCAAGGGCAGCTGTTGAGGCCCCCTAAACCCCATAAATTGACAATCACTGGTTTACATCCTGTAGGCCAAATCTTCTTCCCGCTGTGTGCACCAGTGCACAAGGTGCTTATAGACATTTATGAGCCCATTTCCCAAGACGAGATGCTCAGTAGATGGTCCCATAGAAGTCTACTAGGACCCAGCCCACTGGCACAGACAACAGGAAGGCAATTTTTGGCCTGCAAGATATAAACAGTGTGGTAGCCTGAGGCTGTGAGATTTACAGTAAGTATACAGCTGAGAGAGTGGAGTAGGTTGGGTCAGGGGCATAGGTAGGCAGGGTAGGTAAGAGTCCTGATCACCAACTTAACATTTGATGATAAAAGCACAGAAAAATGAAGCATCTTAAATGCATACTTGCAGTGTTTTTACTTTCCATTAAATATGTTGTATTCACTTGCAATGTGCCTCTGGACCTGCTAGAAAACTTGACTAATCCAGGAGGAAGAGTTAAATCACTATTGCAGCCCCCTCTCCTCCCTGCCTGTCATAACAATCTCCCCTTCTGAGAGTGTCTGATTACTCTCTGTGCTGGCCCAGATCCTCTGCCCCTCCTTTTATCTCCCTTTATAATGTTTATGTAGCTACCAGAGGAGAAGCAAAGGGGAATACTATAGAGTATTACTTGTGTGACAGCTCTGGGGCTGCTGACATCACATCCAAGCCAATTTATAAGATTCCTGTTGAAATTAATTTTCTGAAAACAGGATCACTTTAAAGCTGATCATACAGGGAGGGATGAGAGCCCAGCTTTTGTCCATTGGTAGTAATGAGTGGCACCTATCTTGGCCTATGTCAAAGCAAAATAGTCAGCAAGCTAAAATGCTTGAATTAATTGACTTTTTGCAGGTTCCTCTTCTTCCACTTTCTAATTGATATCTGCTTCACAAATAGCTAAAGTGTGCTACTATAAAACAAACATTCAAGATGTTTCAACACCACTCCTTCATGGCCTCACAGCAGGGAAGAAAAACGGGTGTCCGTTGGCTGAGCTCATCCATGCTCGAATGTTCATACCTCCACAATAGAAAAAATCCAGCTGCACACCTCTGGTCTCGTGAAAAACTCCTTTATTCAGGCTTTCACTGTTTGACTCAGACCCTTACTTGGTCTGCCCCCTAACTCGTTTCATCTTATCCAGGGCTTAGTTGTAAGACTGTCAAACGACTAAGGGCAAAACGTGTTAGAGGGGTGGACCAAGGGTTCCTGTTTTGTTTGCAGGATGAACAGTACATATTGAAATACAATCCTTGGAATTGCATACACTGTCTGGTTTCTACTTGGTTTTACTGGATTCAAGCTATTTTTGTAACTACCTCGCCTAGCTAGGATTTCATAAATATCTCTCTTTTGAATTTTATGCTGAAGTACAGAGAACCATAAGTTAGGGCAGGACTGTGGCATATGGCTAATGGGGACTATGTACATATAAGATTTTAACTGGGGTTTTTTTTCTTTTCTTTTGTGTGGATTAATTAATAAATATTTGTAAATTGATAAAAGTTTGCTGCTGTAAAGCTGAGATTATGTTATGAGATTTCCTGCGGCCTAGAGCTGTGGGAACTGCTGTCTTGTCTGTTTTTAGCTATTATTCTGTCTCTGGGTGGGCACTGCGTGATGTCAGGAAAGGAAGATTATGTTAGGTAGTTTGGTAATCAATTTTCCATGCTCCTGACCTCACACTGACATCACACTGATGGGAAATAAGTAGCCGAAACAGAGGCAGATGTTTTTACGAGTTTAATTATGTACATTGGCTGGGGACAAAACTTGGCAACCAACTTCAACAGTAGTAAGTGGTACTAAATCTGGTGGATTTATTTCATAATCCTGAATGCTGTGGTGTGTACTGACGCCTCCTTCCCGACAAAAAGTTGCACTGACTTTCTGATTTTTTTTTTTCACTTGCAGGTAGAATCTAAAGACTCTCCCCAAATCAAGGCGATGGACTTGCTGGGTCTCTGGAGTTTGAAATGGTGGTAATGCTGGTCTTTTATGGATAATCTGTGTGGTGCCACTTTTAGGATAAAATGGAGTCTAGGAGTAAGGATCATTCTTGGCAGAAAGCGCAAGAAGGGCTCTTTGTGGCCAAGTGGTTTGATCACTGATAGGGATGGGCCGAGTGTTCGATTCGAACATCGGCAGTTCGAGCGCACGCCGAACGCCAAACTTTAGAGGCCGCTGCAGCCACAGCTTTACTACATGTACCAGCAGCTGTATGGGGGTCGAACATTCGACCCCCATACACTTGCATTGAGTTTGAGTTCGTATTCGAACATTTCGGCCCTTCAAATACGAACCGAACAAGGGGGTGTTCGGCTCATCCCTAATCACTGATAGCATCCTTGCTGATGAGATGGCAAACAAGAAATCTTAAGTGTTAGGTTCCAGAGGTTTACAGGAGTTTCTGCAAGATAGTCCAGCACTAAGTGTAAGTCCCGCTTGGGGAACAAGGGTTTCCTTGAAGGTTTTACTCCCACTGCTGCTCTCAGAGATGTGGCCACCAGTTTATTTAGTGCCCAGTGGAGAACGCATAACTGCAATAATTATATTATATCCTGAACCTGGGGACCTGCTAGATTAAAGTTGAGGTTGCAGCAAACTACACATTTTTCCCAAATACGGTTGTAGATCTTATTTGTACTTAGCTTTATGACCTTCATGAGTGTGCCTTATACTTCATCTGTGCAGCCTTGGTTTCTTAGCACTGTAGGTAGCCTTCCTACAACATGAGATCCAGACTCGGGCCCTGTGGTCTGATCTTCCACAGAGTGAAAACTAGGGCTGTCTTGGTAAAACCAGTATAACTGCTACTGCTGACTGCAAGTATAACATCCTGAGAAATTGGTTCACAAATGGAGCTGCATGGATTCCATCTTGAAGTGGTGGTAATTAGCTTGTTAAGAAAAATGGTAGAGTACACTCCCCTTTGCTTCTTCATGACATAGGTATTATTGTTTCTCTGATCATAAGATCCTGTAAATAATGTATCAATACCTCTCTGGAGGAGGAGAGGAGGGGGCAGTGATTCTTTGGGGGCCTTGTATTCTTTGAAAAAATGCAAGGCATTTTGTGAATGGGCAAGTAGAGTGATGGGGTTGGGTGACGCGATTGGAGCACTTCACTGCTTGAGTCGCATCTTTCACTCCTCTCGGCATGTGGAGGAGACGGGATGCGGCAAGGTGAGATTTTTATACTTTGCAGCGATCCTCCACACATGCACCTCTTTAATTATAGTTTACACACCCAGTGCTGTGTATAAATTGCCATTTTTTCTTTTGCTTTTAGTTCCTCCAAGGAGGCAACTATTTGACTTATGTCTACTGCTGATGTTACTACTGTCTCTACTCAATCAATCCAAACCCTGGGGGCTTTTGCCACTGTTGTCAAGGTTAAAGCGAAGAGGCTTCTTGCTCCAGCTGACAGGTAGATCTTTTTAAGGTCTAAATAAATCCGGTGAGCTGTAGTCTGAAAGTGATATGGTTGCCAAAGCCTCAGTGTGATGCCCAGCCACTCCTCTGCCCCCGCAGCTCTCTAGCCGTGTTTTCCGGCTATTCCCTGCTGTCATTTTGACAGCCAGGACATGCTATATTTACATGGGAATAGATCTTTCTGCTCCTGTGTAAACTGACACTCAGCATCTGCAGTGTCAAGAAGAATTACAGTGAATTATCTGGTTTATTGATAGCAGATTAATGGGTGACTTTCAATCTGCATATGTCATTAAGGGCTTATTCACACGTTTGTAAAACAAAATGCTGTGTACAGATGTGTAGTTTGTATGCACCTGTATGCAGCCCTAAAGAAGGCTAAGGGTCTATTCAGACAGCTCTGTTGGGCAGCTTAATATCCTGTACATGGACCCTATTGGCCTCCATCATTGATCAGGGCTGACAATGAAAATCATCAATGTGTAATCAGTGGTGTTTGAGCTGCTGATTACACACTATTGATGTTTACATGTAGACCCTGAATGAGTCATTCATGCGACGCAGCGGCACAGGCGATACTGTTGATGTCGGCCCTAAGCAGTGGAGGTGGCAAATTGGGTAGATTTACACTGTATGCATGTAAACGTTGCACAGATGTTACATAAGTACAGTACAGGACAGAATTTTATGCAGGATCTTGCTGCCAGCATGATCCTGCATAAACACATATGCCGTCTGAATGAGCCCTCAAAAGAACCTTTCAAGTCAAAACCAAAAAAACAAAATAAAAACATTTTTTTTTTCATTTTGTTACACCTTTTTTCTATAGATTGCATAGAAAATAAATAATTTTTGCAGGACAATATTTCCAGAATAAAGCCATGTTTGTACTGAATAAAACAATATATGTATTTATTTGTTTTCTTAAGTAGTGAGAAAGTTAGCTCCACATCAGTAGGCTGATAGGTGAAATGTACAAATTGCTCTGGTCCATAAGGCCTGATCAGGTCCGTCAGCCTGTCAGTTTTTCAGGGGGATCTGAATGGAAGGCTATGGCGGCGAGTGTAAATGTGTGCCCGTTTACATCCGATTACCCAGACTCTGTCCAGGTCCAGAAAACAAAACGGCAGACCTGATCAGGATGGTTGATCAGGTCTTGGGTATAGAGACACAGGTCCACTTACACCCTACTCCCTGTAGACGTAAGTTCAGTTTTTTCCTCCATCGTATGAACAACGGTGACATCCGTTCCGCACTGCTGCATGCAAAGATTCCCTACTGATCAGAACTGACAAAACCCATGTGAAAGGGGCCAAACAGTTGTGAGAACTGACCTGGCTTAAAAAACGCAAATATATATCGATTCTTATTTAATACCAAAACAGCTTATTTTCTTAATTTTGGAAATAAATAACATATTAAAATATTGAGCCCCTTCCCCCACCCTCATCCTCCTTAAAATGTATGCATAACAAAATCAGACTGGCGTTGCAGCATTCTCTTTACCTTGGACTAGCCATGTCCCTCCACAATCTTGGAGCTGACAGTTTGTGCATGTATATATCAGTTCCAAAGACTACAATAGGCTGCCAGTAGATCCATAAATCTGCTGATGTGCAGACTTCCCAGTTATAGTTCATGGGGTCAATCTGCTCATGAACAACCCACTGATCTGATTTTGTATAAATATATTTTGTATAAATATGTGTCTGTGCTTGCTGTCTTCATTACAGGACCCTGCGTGACTGCACAGTTTACAGAGTAGGAATTAGCCCCACCCTAACATGATTATTTATTTGCTGGATCTTCCATTTTATGATATGCTGAAAATGCATGAGGACCCCATAAAATGTTTTCCTGCTTATGGAAGAGGTTGAGATCTTCTATAATTATATTAATGCAGCTATAGTGATCATATATTCTATATAATCAATGGTTAGAGAAAAGCTTCCGTATTGTTCCTAAAGGGTCACATTCAGGAATATGCATGCTAAAGTCAAAGCTAACTGGTGAAACTGTATGTCAGCTAAACAGGGATCCCAACCTGAAAAAAGTAATTTCAGGGAGGTGCCCTCTGCCCCCCCATCTGTGGGGAGAGAGCACCACCCTGAAATGATGGCAGGTAGCAAAGAATCAATTGCTTCCAGTGCTATCTGCTGGGCTTTTCGTTTTGTTTTCTGCTGTCAGAATAATAAAAGAAAAAAAAAAACAGCATAGGAATGAATAGCTAGAATGCTATTGGTTGTTTCAATTTGCAATAGCCAATAGCAAGGTGGCTGTTGCACCTTCTGCTGCTGTCAATCAGCAGGAGGAGGACTTGATGGAGAACTTCAGGTCCACCTCTGCTGATTGACAGCAGCAGTGGGCGCAAATTCAAACAGCCAATAGCAATCTAGCTATTCATTTCTATGCTGTTTTTTGTTTTTGTTTTTTAAAACTCTGATGGCGGCTGGCAGCTCCGATATCAGAATAAAAAAAACAGACAGCAGGGAAAGGTTTACTCTGCTAGATAGAGCAGAGTAAACCTTTCCAAGAGAAAATTGGGATGTTTGGATAAAAAGTTTTAATTGTAAACAGACAGCAATCCAGATTCAAAGGACCTGTAAAGGTGTAGTGACTCTTTTACAATGTGTGGCATTCATTAGTGCAGGAAGCAGTATGAAACCCAGGGAAAACAATTCCCCTAACAATGAATACATAGTCTAATACTGTACTCTGTTTGTTATAGATGATAACTGCGATGTGTTGCAAGGTGATTCATGTAGTGCTGTTTTTTTAAGGCATTTTACCTTTCCCTATTCTAAAACTTAATAAAAGGTTAGGTAGATTTCCACTATAACAATACAAGTTGCTTGGACATACTGAAATGGGCTCTTTGAATATACTTTATGTTTTAAATATGAATTAATGCAAATATTCATAACCATATCTGTTGTATCCAGGGGTGTCCCTAGCATAATCATTGCCTGAGGTGGGGGGGTTGCTGAAGGTCATGTTCTGGAGGGGTCTTCAAGGGGTGCAGGAGGTGCATGCTTATGGCAGTCTGGCCGGCATCCTGGTGGTGTACTGAGGTCAAGCCGGCGTCCCATCCAGCTCACTGGCGTCACTGGTTGCCAGGAGTTGGGCGGGATGCCGGCCACAGTATCACAAGTTGCTAAGAACTGGGGGCGGAGCAGGGTCTCCCCAGGCCGGGTGTCACCCAGAGCTGCCGCTGGGTGTCACCTGCAAGGACGTCATTATGCATGCGCATAGTGACGTCACGCTCACTTAAGAGAGTGAAGCGGGTGTTCACCTGGCATGATATTGTAGGCTGCCGTGTCCCCTCCTCTCTTGTATAGCTGTCGGGCACTCGGTCCATGACTGGATGCCCGACTTTTCAGAGCAGGTAACATTTTAGTGCCATCCCCTCTGATGGTACAACCCGGTGTGGGCTGTACTCCCCACACCCCGCTTGTGATGCCACTGGAGGGGAGATGTGCATGGCCCTCCGTCTGGCTCTTAGCAACCTGGGACACTCTAAACTGAAAGCCTGCCACCCCTCCACATGACCCAAAGAGATGCCACCTGAGGCAACAGATTCAGGCTGCCTCATTAT
Organism: Nanorana parkeri; assembly: GCF_000935625.1. Lineage (NCBI taxonomy): Eukaryota > Metazoa > Chordata > Amphibia > Anura > Dicroglossidae > Nanorana > Nanorana parkeri. The sequence goes on from NW_017306546.1 coordinate 916,601, forward strand.
ATGGACAGTTTTGGTTGTATCACATCTATTTTTTCTTGTGTCATGATTCTTTTTCTTGCTCATCATGCCAAGGCTAGGTGTACATTATAAGGTGCAGCTGAGGTCCAGGAAAAAGGCTACTCACTCACTTGCAATACAGACACCCATGCCAGACAGCACAGCACAGTTTGACCAAGACTGCTACTTCGGTTTGCTAATTGGACAATTAAGCATCACCTTTACTGTAAGCAGGTTGACTGTGTTTAACTGACAGCATTGTGGAAAGTAACAGGGCACTCGTACAGGATGCATTTAAGATATGATAAATGGATTTATTAATGAACATAACTGTTTTAACTGTTTTTTTTTTCTTTTATACAAAATACAGCTTTAAAGAGAAAATGTTAGTTTTGGCTAAGATGTGGATAGTTTAGAGCCTCTGTGGGGCTTTTTTTGCTGCCCATGTCCCCATGAAGGAGTCTTGTTATCACTTCCTGTTCCAAAGCATGTGAACACGTAAATTGAAACCTCCCCAAAAGTGAGGGACATCCCACCTTTCAAAGATGTTACTGGAACAGTTGTCCCTATTAAAGGATATGTGCTCAATCCCTGTCTTGTGACAGCTATAAAGTGTTGGACTTTCCCTCACTTTCTGTCCTGGTAGCAAGCATCATATCTAGTTTTCCTTCGTCTGAACTGCTTTTTTTTTTTGGGTTGAAACGCATTAAAGCATATCATTTGCTTCTGATGCTTTGGCACACAAACCTTGAGAAACTTGCCATTCCGGAAAGATAAACCACTAAGGAAACATTGTGAGGGGCATTTATCAAAACTGGAGCAGACAAAATTTGGAACAGTTGCCCGGGGCAACCAATCAGCTTCCCTCTTCAGTTTGTTCAGTTAAGATTTGAAAATGAATGGTAGAAACATTGGTTGCCTTGCACCGCTGCTCCAGATTTTGTCTGCTCCAGTTTTAATAAATTCCCCCCCTATGTGCACTGATGGATGGTCACTTGTAAAATCTTGACAGCCAGAAGAAGAGTAAGCAAAGTATAATTTACATTCGTCACTCAGGAAGATTGTGGTAATATGAGTACTTAGAGTCCATAGTAAGTGTTGGGTCAGCTGTGTTTTGGAAGCAGATTTATTCCTGACACCTTATCGCAAAGCATATTACTCAAATAAAGGTTACTGTGTATTAGAGCTCACATGAAGACTGCTACAGGGTCATGCCACCTGAGTCATGGCAAACAGCAGTCCTTGTGATTTTAAAGGTAATACTAGTACCAGGGCCGGCCTTAGGGGTGTGCGAGCAGTGCGGCCGCACAGGGCGCCATGGCAACAAGGGCGCTGTGCGGCCGACACAGCTCGTCCTGGGGGCGGCTTCTCTCCCCCTCACCGCTCATAAAGCATGACATGTTTGGTGTCTATTTACCCGACGTGACCGCGCTTTTTATATTTTACCAAAAATATGGGTAATAAATGGGTGTGGTTACTGAGGGTGTGGCCACTGAGGGGTGTGGTCACTGGGGGCGCTGTAAAGCTTTCTAGCACAGGGCGCCTAAAGGCCTAAGGCCGGCCCTGACTAGTACAGTAACCTGAGTTATTTCTGAAGACCAAGGTACAGTAGATCAAGTACCTGCCATGTTGGAAAAGAGCCATGGCTGCTCTTTATTGCAAATTTGTGTTGCGTCTTGTGTGTCTTCCACTGCATTGTGGATACCTGTTCCAGAGTCTACCAGGGTTAGAGGTTGCAAAAATATATTTCTAAAAATGACATTTTAAAACAGCTGTAACCTGTATTATGTGTCATAACCTTGTCTGTCTTGTTGAATGTATTCTAAAACATGAGTGCCTATAGGCCTGGTTCACACCTGGGCGTTTTACAGTGCGTTCCTACGCTCTGTAAAACGCTCAACATGTGAAAACCAATGGTTGCCTATGGGCATGGTTCCCACCTGGCGTTTTACAGTGCGTAGGAACGCACTGCAAAACGCCCTACGCCCAAAGAAGTACAGGAGCTTCTTTGGGGGCGTATTTGCCACGCGTATCCAATGGGATACAGCCTGGTAGCCCTCGGAAACGTGTGTTTGTACCGCGAATCGCTGTAAAAACGCACGCCAAACGCGCATTTTCGATACGCCTAGGTGTGAACCCAGCCTTATTCTGTATGTTCCTTTTTATTCCAACTCCAATTGTTGAAATGGTGACCTCTAGGCCCGGGCTCTAGCAGATACAAACACTGTGGACAATCTTCATCAGATAGCTGAACTCACCAACTATCTTTCCTCCATGAAGATCTTTACTGAATGCAGAACAAAAAGGCAAAATTTGGCTTTTAAAGTGTCCAAACCATACGACATGTCCCTCAGACACACATAGTTTTGTATCAAAAATAGGGCTACCAGGTGGTGCAACATGTAAGGAGATGTTTTGGTGCACAAGAGGTAATGAATTCAAATCCAGGGCCTGGCCTCATCCTAACTCCTCCTAGGGCTACCAGGTGGCACAACATGTAAGCAGAGGGTTTGGTGCACAAGAGGTCCTGAATTAAAATCCAGGGCCTGGCCTCATCCTAATTCCTCAACCCACCGTTTCACCTGTTTGGTGATTGCGAGATAGCCCATGAGAGTAAGGATCCAGTCATTTCTGTGAGCATGAAGTAGGTTTTGTATTGTCATTATTTGCAACTGTCATTATGATATCGGTCATGGAGTTTATTATATTGAGACCTATTTTGATACAATATTTTAGATTACCTCCAACCTTCCTGATGAAGCACAACCAGTTGCGAAACGCATCAAAGATTGGGCCCACAGTGGATTACACAACAAATATATGTTTTAGGACTATTGAGGAATTTATGATATATAAGTATAATGTACACACACGTGTGGGTACCAAAAGGAGGTAGTTTGGTTTTAATGTACTATTGTGTCATACCGATTACATTCTTCTGAATGTAACCGAGTCTCAAAATCATGTTGATTTTAATGCAAATAAAATCTTATTTTTTTACACAAAACTATGTGTGTCTGATGGACATGTCGTATGGTTTGGACACTTTAAAAGCCAAATTTTGTATTTTTGTTCTTATATATGTCTATTAAGGGGTGTGGTGCGTATCCCTACTGGTTCAATTTTTCAGAATTTAACTATTGAATGCAGCAGGTTACTAGCAGACAATAGGATTTAGCAGATGGTTGAAATGACAGTATTTGCAGGTCAAAAAAGGGTAATGCCTTTCTCCTCATTAGCACATGGGGCCAGAGAATGTCTGAATGGAACACAAATGAAGAAGGAGGTGTCACATTATACAGGGTGAGGAAATACAGGAAAGGAGATGCAATAAACAAAATAACCACAAGATGGTAGAATAACAAACATTAAAGGAGAACTATGGGGTTAGGGTTTTTCCCCATAGTTCTCCTAAGCTTAACGGGAGGACACAAACTAGCGTCCCCCCCCGTCACCCAAACCTTAGTATACCGCAAGCTACAGCTCGCGGTATACTGAGACGCCGCAGCCGGAACGGATCCCGACAATTATGTCTGGATCCACCCAGCTGCGTGAGTGACAGCTGGCTCTGCCTATTTAGAGGCAGAGCCAGCTGTACCCGCCCCCTCCCCCGTCCGTTCCGCCAGTCAGCTCTGGAGGATCGGAGGGGGGAATCCAGTCCCTCTCCTGTCACGGCTCTCTGCCGCCACAGGATCGAGAAGTGAGCGAGCACCGGTATATGTTCGCTCACTTCCCGATCTACTGAGCCGACCTGTGACAGTTTCATTGTCACAGGTCGGCTAGAACTATGAGGCTGAGTAAAACTCACTCACCTCATAGTTCTCCTTTAACTATAGGTACACATAAGATATGGCAGAACACTTTTCTAGGATTTATCACATTTGCTATGAATGTGACAACCATACAAGGACCAATTTGTTCCCAGCAGTACAGCTAAGTAAAGCAATAAATATGAATATCTATGATGAAATGGAGGAATTCAGGGCACTTTAAAAATGGTAACCAGGAGGCTTCATGGGACCAGTTGCCACTGCTGGAACTGGCATCTGGGCCTATGGAGTCTTAGAACATCCCCTTGACAAGACAAGCAATAAATAATGCAGCAGCTAGGGGTGGGGGTTCACAAAGTTTATACATTTTTAGCTGCCTGGACTGTAGCTTTAATAATAAAATGAATGCAAGCACACATGAAACAATGTAGCTGATCCAAAGTATTTTTTTTGTTTCAGATAAAGTGGGGAGTGATTCAAACCTCTTTTTCATTTTTTGGGGTTTACATATTCTTAAAGGTAAGCTTTTATATTTATATGGTTTAAGATATTATGGATTAAACCAGAGGCCTGTAAACTTTCGAAACAAAGTGGCCCTTAAGACTTTAGGCCAGTAGAAAATTCCCCAGGGTCAGTGGTTGTAAACAATGCCTCAGGCTTGGTTGTTACTGGAAGTAAAAAATGCCCTGTAATCAGGGGGAGGAGAAATAATGACCCATCATTGGTGTCAGTGAAAGGATTAGTGAAAGGATTAGTGCCCCATTGTTGGTGTCAGTGGGAGAAATAGTGCCCCATCATTGGTATCAGTGGGAGAAATAGTGCCCCATCATTGGTATCAGAGGGAGAAATAGTGCCCCGTCATTGGTATTAGTAGGAGGATTAGTGTCCCATCATTGGTATCAGTGGGAGGATTGGTGCCACATCATTGGCATTAGTGGGAGGAATAGTGCCCCCCATTGGTATCAGTGGGAGAAATAGTGCCCCCTCATTGGTATTCGTGGGAGGATTAGTGCCCCATCATTGGCGTCAGTGGGAGGAATAGTGCCCCACCATTGGTATCATTGGGAGAAATAGTGCTCCATCATTGGTATTAGTGGGAGGATTAGTGCCCCATCATTGGTATTAGTGGGAGCATTAGTGCCCCATCTTTTGTATCAGTGAGAGGGACAGTGCCTCAAGGGCAAGCTAAGGCCGCACCCAGCCCAAGGGCTGCAGTTTAGGGACCACTGGTTTTAACAAATAATAACATTTTTAAACATTTTTTTTTTTTTTAAAATGGTAACCAGGAGGCTTCATGGGACCAGTTGCCACTGCTGGAACTGGCATCTGGGCCTATGGAGTCTTAGAACATCCCCTTGACAAGACAAGCAATAAATAATGCAGCAGCTAGGGGTGGGGGTTCACAAAGTTTATACATTTTTAGCTGCCTGGACTGTAGCTTTAATAATAAAATGAATGCAAGCACACATGAAACAATGTAGCTGATCCAAAGTATTTTTTTTGTTTCAGATAAAGTGGGGAGTGATTCAAACCTCTTTTTCATTTTTTGGGGTTTACATATTCTTAAAGGTAAGCTTTTATATTTATATGGTTTAAGATATTATGGATTAAACCAGAGGCCTGTAAACTTTCGAAACAAAGTGGCCCTTAAGACTTTAGGCCAGTAGAAAATTCCCCAGGGTCAGTGGTTGTAAACAATGCCTCAGGCTTGGTTGTTACTGGAAGTAAAAAATGCCCTGTAATCAGGGGGAGGAGAAATAATGACCCATCATTGGTGTCAGTGAAAGGATTAGTGAAAGGATTAGTGCCCCATTGTTGGTGTCAGTGGGAGAAATAGTGCCCCATCATTGGTATCAGTGGGAGAAATAGTGCCCCATCATTGGTATCAGAGGGAGAAATAGTGCCCCGTCATTGGTATTAGTAGGAGGATTAGTGTCCCATCATTGGTATCAGTGGGAGGATTGGTGCCACATCATTGGCATTAGTGGGAGGAATAGTGCCCCCCATTGGTATCAGTGGGAGAAATAGTGCCCCCTCATTGGTATTCGTGGGAGGATTAGTGCCCCATCATTGGCGTCAGTGGGAGGAATAGTGCCCCACCATTGGTATCATTGGGAGAAATAGTGCTCCATCATTGGTATTAGTGGGAGGATTAGTGCCCCATCATTGGTATTAGTGGGAGCATTAGTGCCCCATCTTTTGTATCAGTGAGAGGGACAGTGCCTCAAGGGCAAGCTAAGGCCGCACCCAGCCCAAGGGCTGCAGTTTAGGGACCACTGGTTTTAACAAATAATAACATTTTTAAACATTTTTTTTTTTTTTTGAACATATGGCCATATACTGACAAGAATGAGTGTAAATCTCTGGCAGGTTCCACAGGTGTATGCAATATGCTGCGGCCGTTCAGCCTGTAAAATTAATGACAGGCTGACAGGAGCTCTCTGTGGATGTAATTAGCCATAATCGGCTAGGGACAGAGGAGTAACGCAAACTGGCTGCTCCATGTGTGAACACATATGAACTGCCACAGACAGCTGCTGACTCTGTCATTGATTTGTACAGGCTGAGTGGCCACGGCTGATCACCTGTTGAATCCACTGGAGATTTACTCTCATTCTTGTTGGTTTACAGCCTGAAGCTGCCATTTAAACGAGCCCTAATAAAATAATTTATATACATTTATTTCTACTTGAATAGTACTATGGCTCCAGGAATTCTTATATGGCTCTGGTCATTAGCTGTATTGGAAAGAGAGATCAATCGGCATTTGTGGTGTTATGCAGATTTACGTTTTTACGAAAGGAATGGTTGACCTATGCAGGCTGTTTTCCTAGAGGCATTCTTGTAGGGACTTTCTGGACTGAGCACATATAACATAGTCATAAGCTGAAAATATCACTGGCAGATACATCAGACAAATCTTGATCCTCTGCTCCTTGTGACCTTGGAGGATTCCAGTACAAAGAAGAACGGCAAGTAACTCAGTAAGAGGTCACTGTTACTTACTTTAAATCCTCAGTGGGATTCCGCAGAGGAGTTCCAAAGTTCCCAAAAGGAGATGTCATCTTTTAAAGATTCCCATCTATCATGTTACCACTTTTCTTGCGGTTAGAAATATGTGTTTTCTTAACAAGATCTTAAGCAAAAAACAGCTTTAAAACACTCCCTGACTGATTTCTGTAGCTGCAGGCACTGTTCACAACAGAAGTACCGTACTGAAATCACAGCTCTACTCCTTTTTTCTGGCAGCAGGAAGTTGACACCCTGCAAGCATTCTAATGTAAACAAACACCTGGTGTTGTAGGAAATCAACTGAAATTCATATTCAGGGTCTTTAATGTGATCTTTTAGGATTAATTACTCCACAATACATGGAGCTAGAAAGATCAGTGAGGTCTTGTTTTAAAACGATTTTACTGATTGTTAAGAATATGTATATATTTTAATGTCCATAGTCTGGGCACAGAAACACTTGCAAAGAAAACCAGGGACATTTCTCAAGCTGTAAAAGTCTCCCCTGGGCTCCCATCTTGTCAAGGATATGTGACACACATAGCATGCAGATGCGCACTGTGGATGTGGCCAAATACCACTGTGGTGTAAGATTTTTGTACAATTTCACATGAATCGGTGTATAACCTTTAGACCCCATTCACACTGAGTGATTTGTAGCGCGACATCAGCTCAATGTAGCTTGTCCAATGTACTTCAATGGAGCAGTTCACACCTCACAGCTCAATGTCGCCTGTAGCTCAAGCTTCAAAGTCCAAATCCCATTCGCACTACCACGGTCTCAAAACCACAAGGTATATGGGGTGCCCAGGTGACCACAATGATGGCGCCGTGCAAAACACTAATAGTAAATAAAAGTAAATCACCGGCACACACCTGAAGGGTTTTTAAAGTATTGATATGTTTATTCAATACCCAATGTCACATACTGTCATACGGTGCTAAAGTTTCTGGTCCGCACAGGGATCCTTCATCAGAGCGACAGTGACACAATGCATAGGTGAACATGCAGGTATAAATACACATCAATCCAGGTGCAAACAGACAGCCCATGACGTAATTCTCGCCAAAATTCAAAAAGATAGACACACCCACATCAACACAGAAGAATTCTATTGGGTATTAAGTGCAAAAAAAAAGGTAAACAAGAACTCTTTTCTTTTTTCAAAGGCTACATGTGTGTAAGGATCCCTGTCATTGGATCTACCTGTTGTCGATGCCGCAGCATCCCCGGTTGCCATGGTCACCAATGTAGCGTGGAGAGCGCTGTCTGTTCCCCGTCGGGACACAGCAATGAACTGCGCATGTGCCGGAGGCCGTAGATCCGCCCCTGGCGTCTCCTCGTTGCTAGGATACAGTACGAGCGACCGGGCTGTTATCCACGGCTGCTCCTCTGCTGGTAACAGACGGCAAGGGGGGAGGCTTAAAGAACAAAGTGGCGAGGCAACAGGCCACATATGAGAAAAAATGAATGCCAAATGAACAACATAGGATCAGGGGTCAACAAGCCACATATAAGCAAAAATACATAACAAGGCACTGAAACCAAGGGCGGTGGGGGGAGACTTAATCAAAAAAGGGGGGTGAGAAACAGGGGTAAAGGGCTAAAAGGCCTTATTTGGTTTGGATGGTTAAGATTCATAGTAGATCCCTACAGTCAGAGAAATGGTCCTAAAGGTGTACAGGACATAAAGGAATGGAAATAGCATCAGTCCATAAGGAAGCATGTATAGGATATCGTACTGTTAAGTCCCCTGGGATGCATGGTCTCTATAGTATGTATCCAAAACGCTTCCCTGCTTGTCGCTTGAACATGATCTATTTTTCAGCGGATTTCGTGCGATCTGGCCCAATCGACTTCAATGGTGTAGCTCAATGTCGTACGATTTTGCATGACATTGTCGCGCTACAGAAGTGTCACTTTTGCACAGATATATAAACAGGAACATAAGCAGGAAACAGGAAAAGGAATTATGTCACATCAAGACCGCTTTGATTGGATACAGCCCAATGTAGCAGCTACAAAGTCCATGCCAAAAGTAGCGCTACATAACGCAACAATATGTGCACTGTAGCTCAATGTCTCTCAAAGTCGCTCAGCTCAAATCAGCACTGAAAAAGCACTTTTTCTGATGCAGCAGGTCTGGATTAACATTCATTAAAGAAGAACTCCAGAAATTAACAAAGTTAAACCTTGCAGTGGTGCTACCTGTGCACTGCAAGGATTAACTATTCATTTTTCTCTAGGGCTTGGAATACAGAAGATGCTTACCTGATCCTCGGTCCTGCAGCAATCAGCACTCACCTCTCTTTGCATATGCCCCTGTTGTGGTATGTCTCTCTGCATCCTGCTTGGATGGATGGACCTCCATTAAATGTGCTGATATCACTTGTCCTTAGACTGCCAAAGCCAGGGGTTTGAAGAGGTTGTGGAGACCTGTCTAGCAGCTAAGCAGGATCCAGCCCCTAAACCAAAACGACCAGTTAACACTTGCAGTGCAGGGGTTAACTTTGTTAATTCCTGGAGTTCCTCTTTAACATGTTTTGTGGAGCATTGTGTGCTTCATCGGGAAAGTAGGTCATCAGAGATGTCCAAAATGCAATATCTTATTTACATTAGATTCCCGTTATTTGCCTTCTCTGCCCCTAACAAACAGGGAAAGAACTATTCATGTCACACCTGAAAATACACATGCATGTATAGAGATTAGTAGACTCTAAGCTCTTTTACTTGGGGCCCCAGACAGGACAGTAGGTGCCTAGGCCTATTACCACTATTGACCACAAACTACAACCAAACCCACAAACTTATACATGAGAAGAAAGGCTTTTATTTACAGTTGCTGTATGTATTGTACATATGCAGTGCATACAGTATGTAGTGCTATACTGATCCTGATATTTTGAATCAAGTGAAAATGTATTGCTTTATAAATCTAGTAAACTAAAATAAAATGGATGAAAAACATTAAAACAAAAGTGTAATCTCATAGAGCAGGGGTGGCAAACACAAGGCCCGCGCAGCGGTAATGTGGCCCGCACAGCGCAGGGGTGTGGAATTCGTATCGCCCGATGCCCGGGACATGTAGTAAATAAAAAGAGAAAAAAATAAAACCAGCCCCACGCGAATAAATGCGCAGTTTATAAAACCAGTAGCAACTGAATGCAGAGGCAACTATTTATGATAATAAAGAGTAGATGCATAGTCCTATACAACCGGCCCTTTGAGGGTAACCATCCTGCTGATGCGGCCCCCGATGAATTTGAGTTTGCCACCCCTGTCATAGAGTAAAACTTAAAAAATGGAAGCAGTCAAGTGGACCCAAAAAAATGATTTATTAAATAGGCTGAATTGCAAAACTATTTTGAATAGCTAATTATTTTGAACAATTAAAATGGGCCCACACATTTTAAGGCCCACAATGTTAACTTACATATTAAAGCTGTGTAAAAAGCTTACATTTCACATTGTAAGTAATTGTTCAATGCTGTTTATCCTGACAGTTTCTGCTCTCTCTGGGCATTTTGTTATACGGTGACCACCAGCTTCCAGTGCTGAAGGAACATGGTCACCTTCCTGTGTGAGCTACAGGCACTGCCCCAAGCTTACGCCCATGATAGACTATAACTTCAATGTAAAAGAATGAATACCTAAATGTGAGATTGTAGTCCATCATGGGAGCTTGGAGCGGTGGCTACTTTACTATACACACAAGGAACATGGGGAACAAAACTAGTCGCCCTCCAGAAGGAAGGACAGTGTCAGCACTGATTCAGAAATGGTTTGAGGATCTACAGGTGAGTGATACACAAATAAGGTACAGTATTGCTAATAGTTCAGGTACTTGAATGCATTTTAAGATTTAATTCCTGAATTTAGTGTCACTTTAAATCTATGATCTACCAGGACTCCCAGCTCCCTCTCCATCATTGATTCGAAAGACTGATTCAGTTACATTAATGTCATTATATAATTTATCCAATGAGAGTGTATACTACTTCCACACTGGATAAATGAGATTATGATAATAGAAGGGGATGCGGGATCCTGCCCTCTGTCAATCATTAAATAGTGAATCCTACTGAGGAATCTGAGTTCCCACATGGACTGCAGAGTGTGAGCTGGTCAGTGGTCCAAAGAAAGCTTTTAGGAGTTCTCTTCCTAGAGAGCGCGTATAAAGCAGTACCTGCAGATCTGACCAATTCAGGTCATATCTTGCATATCTCAGATATAGAGGGACTGTTTAAGTCTCCACATTTCTTTGCTCATTAATTTTTAATAGTTCATCTCGGAAGAAAAGTTGAGATGCGCTGCCAGCCCTTTCAGAATGAATGAAGTTACCTTAATGCAATGTGCCTTCAATGGACAAAAATGGGTCCATTAACACAGCATGTGTTAACGCAGGCACAAGTGTAAAGGGGACCCTAAAGTTATTTTTTAAATGTAAAAAGCAGTGCTTGCTGCAAAGCAAACAATGAATACTAACCTATAGGGATGCACTGATAGCATGTACTCGCCCAAATGCTGTGAGGGAATATGGAGCCAACAGGAAGTCAGGCAGTGCTGTGAGGGAATATGGAGCCAACATGAAGTAAAGCTGTGGGTAATGACTTGCTGCCCGGATTCCTGATTGGCCATGAAGCCGACTCCATGTTGTTTGGCCAGCCCGATGCTGATTGGCTGGGAAGCCGGCTTCCCGGCCAATCAGCTTGGAACCAGCCAAACAGCATGGAGCAGGCTTCCCATACAATCAAGAAGCCGGTCAGGGGTAATGACACGCCACCCGGCTTTCTGATTGGCTGGGAAGCCGGCTCCATGCTAGGGAAGTACCAGTATCGGTACTTGGTATCGGCGAGTACTGAAAGATAAATATTGGTACTTGTACTCAATACTGAAAAACCGGTATAGGTGCATCCCTACTAACATATCCACAGAGAGCAGTGGGGGATGCCAAAATCCAACACTACCTGGAGTGTTAAAGCAGAACTCCAGGATTTTTAAAAATTAACCCTTACAGTGGGGTTAACTGCTCGTTTGGGTGAGTACAGCTTTGTTATTTTAGCATCCAGACACAAAGTTCTGAGCTGGCCAGCTGTCAAGGCGCTCCCTTCCCTCCTTCACAGCACATTGGAATGTTCCTCAGCATCCTCACATCTATGCAGAGTGTATAATGATAATTTACTGGATCTTAGAGAGCTGTAGAGGAGGGGGAGAGACACTCCAGGGAGCAGTCCAAAAAGAAGCCGGATTAGAGCTTTGGGTGATTAATTCTTTGTTTTTTTTTAACCTAGACACAATCGAGCAGTTAACCGTTGCAGTACGGGGGCAACCCTACTGCAAGGGTTAATAACAAAAAAAATTCCTAGAGTATTGCTTTAAATACAGAGGGTGTTTGAGCATGCTTCTTTCTTCAATTGAGAGGCATTCATCAGTGTGGTGTGTGGAATAGGTACGTTTTCATTACTTGCTTTGCTTTTCAGTGGTAATGCAACAGAAAACCGCAACAGAGTCACTTTAAAGCCTTGGTTCTCAACTGATGGGTCGTGACCCAAAAGTGTGTCGCGACCCCATGTTCAGTGGGTCACCGCATATCTTCCACTTTTCTAGTTTTGAAAGGCTCCTTAGCCTCCCCATAGTGCAGCACCGTCCATTCTTGCACCGAGCAGCCATTCAAAATATGCTGCCCGGCGCTGAGTGTTGTCTTGTCGAGGTGGGGTGGGGTATGCTGGGGGTATGGCTGTGAGGGAGTTCCGCTCATACATGCATTGCTTACAGCTCCCTCGCATGTCCTGTAGGGGTGCCTGGACTGGAGCGACATCACATTATGCCTCCCGGAACCTCTACAGGGCGAGCATAGGAGCTGTACAAGCAATGCACATATGGATGGAGCTCCATCACAGCACAGCAGCCCACACTGCCGTGTGTTCCATTGCAGTGCGATTTGGGTCGCGACTTAATGATCGAGGACAAATGTGGGTCCTGAGGTTACACAGGTTGAGAACCACTGCTTTAAAGGGTCTTCATGACCCTTTATATTGTTTTCTTCCTCAAAGGAGCTCCTGCTACGATCATGCATGAATACACATACACTAAGGCCAATTCTGTTTAGACGCCAGTTAAACGAAAACACTTTAATAAAAAAAAAAAAACACATATAGCTGCAATTTTTTTTTAATGTAGTGTTTACCTTTCTGTCCCAGTGTGCAGCCAGCTACTATTGTTTACCGCTGCTCACATAATTCTGAAGTTGCTAAAGAAAAACACTAAGCACAGATGGGCTTCCTTATTAAAGCTACAGATTCTTTTACAATAGACAGTTGTCATGCATAATTACATTTTTTGTGCCCTCATGGAAGTAAAACAGAACTTTGCAATGTTTACAAGCTTATTTTGACTTTGTTGAAAGAAAATGTTTGCAAAGCAGGACAATAAAAAACAAAGCTTGAGAAAATTCAAAAACATGAATCACTGGTATATGTATAAAAAACACCTTCCATATCTTATGCTGAACATCCCATGCTGTTCCCTGTGCTGGGGATACTTGACGGGGCAGTTAGATCTTGAGAAATTTGGCTGCAGAAGCATACAGACATGGTCACATTTGTTGGTACCCTCACTGCTCATTACAACAATGCATTATTCCTCCTGAAAACTGATTAAAGAAGAACTCCAGGAATAGTTTTTCATAAGTGATCGTTTTTGTTTAGGTTAAAAAATAACGAAGTTATACTCACCCAAAGCCCCGAGCTGGCCAGCTGTCACAGCATTCCCTCCTGCCTCTGCAGCATTGGAATCTTCCTCATTGTGTGATTAATTTGCATTCAAATGCCATCTGTTGATGTTCTGTAGGCACTGTTTGAATAAAAAGCTAATGTTTCAGATATGTTGAAAAGGTCAACAATTTCCATGGGGGATACTTTATTTATTTATTACAGGTACTTATATAACGCCAAAATATTTTAAGCAGCGCTTTACATAGTTGCACATTCACATCAGTCCCTGCCCTCAAGGAATGCCGGCTGTCAGATCCTGGCCGAGCGCCTCTCTCTCCTCACTGCTCTGCATTAGTTAGTGACAGCGGCTCCGTCCTCCGCCCTCCCCCGCCGCCGGTTCCTTCACTTCTTCTCGGATCCCCGCTGGGGAGAGCAGCGGGGATCCAGAGAAGCGGCGGGAGGAGAGGACATGGCGATCTACCAGTGATCGCTACGCGATCGACTGGTAGATCGCGATCGACCTTGTGGGCACCCCTGATCTAAGGTCTATATGTCACATACATACAGGGACGATCTAGACAGGATCCAATTAACCTGTACCCGGAGGAAACCCACTCAAGCACAGGGAGAACATGCAAACTCCTCACAGATAGTGTCCTGGCTGCTTCTGCCTAGCCATCTATGGATTTCAAACTTTTTGAGCCACTGACTTTAAAAATATGCAAATAGCATTTTTAGAAGGAGAGGTCAGCATTGGCAGCTCTCATGACAGTTTTCCTTTAAATGTGAAAAGCCTAGATTTTCTTTTTTTCTGACTTAAAGGAGAACTATGGGGTTAAGTATTTTCCCCATAGTTCTCCTTAGGGTAACACATGCAGTCCCAAGAGCATCTACAATATATATATATAATTAGGATGCACCAAAACCAAGTACTCGCCCAAATGCTCCCGAATCCTAGCCCAATACCGAAAATTCCAGCTTTTGGAAGCCAGGCATCGAGTCATTACCCACTGCCCAGCTTTCTGATTGGCCAGGAAGACGGTTCCATGCTCCCTCGTCACCAGGGCGCATGGAGCTGGCTTCTCGGCTTCCTGATTGGTCGGGAAGCTGGCCAATCAGGAAGACAGGAAGGGAGTCATTACCTGCCCCCCGGCTTCCTAATTGCCCAGAGCCAGCTCCATGCTCGTGACGAGGGAGCATGAAGTAGGTTAAAGCAGAGACACCGGCACTCCAAATTTGCAAAATACGTCTATTTACTGACGTGCATCGTGGTAAAAAACAACAAATGTTTCGAGGTCACAAAGGATCCCCCTTCATCAGGTAAAACATACGAGGGAGCATGGAGAGGGCTTCCCTGCTAATCGGGAAGCCGGGAGGCGAATCATTACACGCCGCCTAGCTTCCTTAATGGGACTACCGATATCAATATTCAGTATCGGCGAGTACCGAAAAACCGGTAACGGTGCATCCCTATATATAATGCATAAGTGAGCAGGTGGCTCCTGCAGCTTTATGCATAGGTGGCTTGTTTGTGGGTAGAGTCAGATGATCCACAAGGCAACCTAGGCAAGTGCCTAGGGCCTAGTGGATGTAGAGGGGTCCCAGCTACAACTTTCATGCTCTTGGAGTTAATCAGGGTGATTGCACAATTGGCAAAGCAATGCACCTGCCTGTCACCTGAGAAAAGACGATGTACTTGTAGGAAGTCGGTGTCTCATAGGGAGAGCCATGCAAATGGGGCAATTTTTCTGTACTTATTTTAATCCTTATAATTGACCAAGGGAATATTTTTGTCTAGTATATAAAACAGTTGAGGTAGATAGGATAGGATAAAGTATTAGCTGTATTTAAGCAGGCCCCGCAGTTGTTATTATTTATTTTAGGGCACTGACATCACCAGAACCTTCATTCATTTTGAGATGCCCAGTGCCAACCACAGCTATTTTAGTGTAGCAGGGTCTGCTTGGCTATCTCATTTCTGCAGTCCTGGGGGAGAGTTTTGGTACAATTGTACTAAATATATACTATCCGTAAGTAGTTTATAAATTGCAAAATGAAGTATCTGTGACATAAGATGAACTTTGAAATGCTTTTATATTACATTGTTTCTTCATTACCTTTTATGTATTTATTATACATTGTACATTGAAGTGTAGACCCTTGATAAAAATAATGTAACAACATAACAATAATGTAATGAGCACAATTTGCCCCAAAACTCATCAACATGGTTCTATATTGTCAGGGGTATATCTTAAAAATTACAGGATATACATGGATGTTGTATATGTACCCTAATAGGATTTTTATGAATTACTATGTGCAATACCTTTTTGTGATTTGGTAATGAAATTTTCATGCTTTTAAACTATGATTTATGCTCTCTCAGCACTACATTTAGAGCCCCATTTGTATTTTTTTACAATTCTGTTTCATCTATGGGATGGTAGCACACAAGAGTCTACAGTACACTCCTCCTTTTCCTTTAGCATGTACTATATTATCAGCCATTGCTTAGGAGCATATTTATAACATATGCTGACATTCACTACACATTCACTGCAGGTGAATCTTCCTGGAGCATCTGTTTTAGATCACAGTAATTGATTCACCACTGGTGAATGTTCAGTAAAAGTCACATTCTCTGCTTTTTAAATATTTTCCTAAAGCTGACCATACACTGGCTGTTTTTTCTTGTTCAGCCTGTGGGTTGAATTGACTGATTGACTGCATGCATGTTGACCAGTGGCCCTGTGGACTTGGCCAGAATTTAAGCAGTGTCTGGCCCAGTCAGTACCCCTCCATGCAACAAAAGTTAATGTTTTAATTCAAGCAGCTTTAGTGTAAAAAGTACCTATCAAGACAGTATTACGAGAGCTGCCATTGCTGACTTCTTTTGAAAGTACAGAGTCCAAGGCTATCTTCCTTATCGTTCTATCATTACTTCGTGAATCATTGGCCTGGAACAAGTAAGTGTCAATTAGCTGCCACCTGATTTACCAGGTAGAAAAGCAAAAATAAAGATTATAGCCCTGGAACATGAATCTTCAAGTAAGCAGTGACAGATCTCATACTGTATATATCGTATATGGCAGGTTCTCTAATTGGTGATCGGTGCATTTTGCATGGTGCTCTTTGCCTTAATAAATACGCATCAAAACAGATAAATCTACCTTCATTTAAAGCATCACTTTCTAGACATTAAAATAGTACCTAATATATTGGGGTATTATAAAAGGCTACCAGTATCGGCCTATTAGTAGTCTGTAGTATGTCCTCTGTGTGTGAGAAGTCAGGTGTAATTATTGACTAAAGACACAATGATAATGCATTGTGCCGGATACTTACAGCTGAAAGAAAAGCAAATATATATTCCAAGGTAAACAGCATGATTCCAACTAGAAATGAATGAGCACAAAATACAAAGGGAGTAGTATTCATAAGACACATTAAAAGCTGCCTATAAACTTTGCATAGCTCCAAAAGAAACTGTATTATTAAAACTAGCCATATACATTACAATCTGTCAATCTCTGCAATCTGGACCTACCTAAAGCAAACATTCAATTTATAGCCTATAAAATCTATACACTACACTTCACATTTGGCAATCTGCCTGCACAGGTTCCTTTAGATTTACTATGTATTGTCTGGGCCTACCTAATTGAATATAAATTAAAGAGATATTTTAGATAGACCCTCACATACACACATACACTAATAGGCCCTCACATACACACATACACTGATAGGCCCTCACATACACAGATAGGCCCTCACATACACAGATTGGTCCTCACATACACAGATTGGACCTCACATACACAGATTGGACCTCACATACACAGATGGGCCCTCACATACACAGATAGACCCTCACATATACAGATAGGCCCTCACATACACGGATAGACCCTTACATACAGGGCCGGCCTTAGGCCTTTAGGCGCCCTGTGCGAGAAAGCTTTACAGCGCCCCTCAGTGACCACACCCCTCAGTGGCCACACCCTCAGTAACCACACCCATTTATTACCCATATTTTTGGTAAAATATAAAAAGCGCGGTCACGTCGGGTAAATAGACACCAAACATGTCATGCTTTAAAATTGCGCGCACCCGCAAAATCGCAAAAAATTACCATGCCCAAAATAACACGGATAGACCCTAACATACACGGATAGACCCTTACATATACGGATAGGCCCATCCATACACAGATATGACCTCACATACACTAATAGATCCTCTAATACACAGATAGACTCTCACATATACAGATAGACCCTACCATACACGGATAGGCCCAACCATACACGGATAGACACTCACATACACGGATAGGCCCACCCATACACAGATAGATCCTCTAATACACAGTAGACTCTCACATATACAGATAGGACCTCACATACACAGATACACCCTCACATACACAGGTAGGCTCTAACATACACAAATACACAGACCCTCACATACAGTGATAGGCCCTCACATACACAGATAGGCCCTCACATACACACACAGACCATTACATACACAGATAGGCCCTCACATACACGGATAGGCCCTCACATACACAGATAGGCCCACCCATACACAGATAGGACCTCACATACACACATAGATCCTCAAATACACAGATAGACTCTCACATATACAGATAGGACCTCACATACTCAGATGGACCCTCACATGCACAGATAGGACCTCACATACAGGCTCTGAGTGTATACTTGCATACAGTTACAAATGTACCCCTCACCTAGAAGTGGACAGTCTTCCAAGATGTGTCAAGATGCCATGATTAGTATATACAGCATGACCCCAAGTAGACATCCATGGCTACATTGCTGAAATTGTGAGAAAATTGTTAGTAGACCTGAACGAGAAGAAACAACGGCTTCATCTTTATGTCTGTAAATAGAAATAAAAAGAATTTGCAATCAGTGTCACATTAACTCATTAAATATGTCTACGATGATGAGGTTTGCCATTTAGAGGCCAATTTTAAATTGAAATAGTATTTTAATTTGGACTATAATAAAGATGAAAAGCCAACCAATATTTTACATTGCTCATTGGTTGTTTTTGCCGTGTTGAACTTTAGCCCACTGAATACACTGATGGAAGTGTTCCAGGAGGTTACTTACTATAAAAAGAGCCTGAAAAGCATCAGTGAGCTCCATGCCAATGACAGTAGAGGGACTCTGGAGTAATGAAATTACACATGGTAATTGTAATCTTCATCATGTTTAAGAACAGCAGTGACATCCCCCTGGTTTTCCATGACCAGCATATGCATCATGAACAAAGCTGTTCTGATAGTTAATGTTGATTCTAAATACATTCTGAATGCCTGGGGTTTTGGGACAGGCTATAGCTATTTTACTTTATATCTACGAAAGTGCACACAGCAGAACTGTGTTTTCTCTCTAAGACATATTTTCCTTTTTTTAAAGTAATAGAACTCCAACACAATTTGTTAGTGGCAGCTATAAGAAAAATTACCTATTGATCCGCCTTTGCCTATCACCTAGTTGCACTTGCTTGAATATAAGTTGTAATTAAAGTAATATTAAATTCTAGTTTTATTTTTTCAAGAAGAGGAGGTCCACACTTTCATTAGCTGTTTGTTCTTTTTTGAATAAAATGTATCTTTCCTTCTCCTCCGGCTGATCCCTAAACTGCTTCCCCCTCCCCACGGGTGTCTCTTTTAGCTTGCTGTCTGCTAAGGAGACACTCAAGCATGTGCGTTCCCTGCCAGGACTTTCATAGACAAACAGTGCCCAGCAAGCCCCACCCCTGAGGAGCCTATCTCCTCAGTACCCTTCTCCACATATTTGAAGTTTAGTTAATGGCACAGATCTTCCCAGACCCGGTGGAGGTGACAAGGGACTGTTTGTGGGCAGGGGGTATTAGAATAGTACTGAATGTTTTTTACCTTAATGTGCAGAATTCCCATAACACACTGGCACCCTGTCCTGTAACACCACTCACCCACTGTACTATACAAGCAGTATTGTCACTGTAGCACAGGAAGTGGGTTAGTACTATGGAAACCTTCGTCTTCTCTATAACAGAGGGGGAGGTGTTCTGTAGTTCACAAAGAGAACTTTGCACAATAAAAACTGATAATAGTGCAGCAGAGGCAGAGAACAAAAGTTATTATCCAACTGGTTTCTGGCAGGAAATAGGTTATTTGTTTTAACAGATAAGAGAAGTTATTTTCTAGGATTTACATACAATTTAACTGCAATTGGAGAATGTAAAGGCACTGGCCTGGCTTTAATATCTGGCAGGGTGCTTTGAAGACCTAGCTGGCTGAAGAGTATTGCAAATTCGTTTATAACAGTACCGGGATAATGTGAGAGGGTGAATCTCCCTAAAGGGGACACTCTATCCAAAACGAAATATGTTTTGGCTTCAGTTGCGCTTTGAAAAAATGCAGAGAATCCAGTAGTATAATTATCCAGTAGTATACAGTAATTAGCTGGCTTAATTATGCTACTGATGTGATTATCCTTAAGGTGCCCATACACCTGCCGATTATCGTACGATAATCGAGTGAAACCCCGCAATTGTACAATAATCGGCAGGTGTATGGAAGGCGTGCGACCGTTTCTACTGTACGGTCGCACGTCTTTTGTCTCCCGAGCAGGCTCGAAAACCCGCCGAGAATGTACGATTGTCGGCGGGTTAGTGGCGTTCTTGGGAGACAAATGCCGCATGGGCCGGTGTGCGCAAGCCTCAGTACAGATCTCCCCCCAGTACAGATCTCCCCCCAGCGGGGCGGGCTTTTGATGATCACAAGTACGATCTGCCTGTCCAAGATGGGCAGATCGTACGAGCTTTTAATTACTTTACAACCATCGCACAAAGTCGTGCAATGGTTGTAAAGTGTATGGCCAGGCTTAGAGAAAGCAACTTCCTTCCCACAGTGGGGTTGATTTACTTAACCACTTGAAGACCGGGGTGTTAAACCCCCTTCCTGTCCAGGACATTTTTCAGTATTCAGCGCTGCAGTACATTGACTGACGTTTATTAAGTTATAAAACGCTGCACTGAAATTCGTTTTCTATCATTTTTTGGGACACATACATTTTGATAGTCACCACTTGCCACATATTAGGGAAGTATTTTCAGAACTCAGAGGAGCTAAATTCTTCCCTACCCTGGATCTTCCAAGTGCATATCATCAGGTTTTGCTGGATAAGAAAAGTATGGACCTCATTGTATTTATTACCCATGGGGGCCTGTTCCGTTTCAAATGTGAACCTTATGGATTAGCTTCAGCTCCCAGTTGTTTTCAAAGACTGATGTTTTCAAACCTCAGTAATGTACCTGGTGTAGAGTGCTATCTGGATAACATGATTTTTTTTATGGCCCAACTCTGGATCGTCATGAAAAGTACCTTAAAATTGTTCTAAATCACACTGAATCCGCAGCATTGAAACAGAAGCCGTATCTTTCTAAATGCTCCTTTAGTCATACTCTACTGTCATTTCTGGGTTACATAATTTAACAAGGGGGACCATTGCCTGATCCTAAGCTTGTGAAAGCTATGATGCAGGCACCCATTCTTCTTGACTTTCAGATACTTTATGCATTCTTCTACTTTACTTCATGGTATTCCAAATTTATTCCCAATTATGCCTCAAATGTGGAGCATTGAGAGCTTTACAACATGGAAATTTAAGTATTGTCTGGTCAGAGACCATCTAGCACAGCTTTGAAACAGTTTAACAGCTCATTGTGAGCAGTCCAGAACAAACATTATTTGATCCTTTACTACCTACTATTGTTAGTATAGATGCTTCATTCTATGGCTATGTCTTTGGTGCAGTCCTTACCATGTGCCATACAGACCAGGTAGAGAAAACTGTTGCTTTTGCAGCCAAAACCCCCAACAGAGGCAGAATAAAAGTATTCCACTGCAGAAAAAAAAGCCCTAGCATATGTTCGGGCAACAGAAAAATGGAGAACATACCTGTGGGGTCGACATTTTATCATGCAGAGCGACCATAGTTCTTTACGCGTAAAGTCAGATGGTCTTCAAAGCTACTCAATGGTAAATATACAATACAATACAAATTGGGTTTGACAAATGTTACTGTTGATTGTTTGTCATGGTTACCCTTACCCTTAGCTCCTAGTAAACAGGATGAGTTGCAGTTATTGCCTTTACTGATATAGATGTAGTTATGACACCTGAGTTCAAACAAGCTTGTCTTGCATGTTCAGTACAAGAACAATAATGGGACATTCTACAAAACAAATAGCCAACCTCTGAAAATAAATTATGCCCTGTTCTAGGATCTTACTACAGTATTACACATGAACAATCATTAGTTGATGGCTATATTGATCTCAAGAGACCTTAAAGGTGACCTTTACCCATATCTTTAAAATAAAAAACAAACACACCTTTAGAAACATTTAGTTATGACAATCTACAAACACATACATATAAAATTGCCGGCTTTGTATTCTTTGCATACCTTATTTCTCTTTTCTTCCCCAGTCTCCTGACAGTGTCCATGTTTACTAAAGGCAGATTACTAGCTGTAACGAGTCCCGTCGGGTCCAGACCGCTCCGGTCTCTCCATCTGCAGTGACGGCCGCTCTGCGTTCCACGGTGAAACGCAGAAGCTGCTCGACTACCTGATTGTGAAGCGAGTGGGCTGCATTCCACGGTGGAACGCGGGTGCCGCTCGTTCCGGCCGGCAGCTCCTCCCACGCCCTCGGGCCGAGCTGAGGCAGCATGGCGTTCCACTATTTCCACTATTGGAGTCAGAACGCCTGCTACCTCCTGAACCAAGCCTGCAACTACCCCAGGACCCCCTGAGCCGGACCACCTCACCCTCAGCCTGAGGATCTACAACAGAGCTGCTCCACAGAACTTAACCGCAAGTACTGCTCCAGTTGGAGCCATATATTTGACAATCAGCTCTGCCACATTGTATGGGATCTACTATCATCTGTGATCTGGGGAAAGCCTGCATGAATACCTGTATATGTGACATACCGCTCCCTAAATGCAAACCAATATAAACCTTTTCAGTTCTATTTGTGAAGTTAGGCTATGAAGTAATAGTCCTTTCCTCAATACCTCTGTTAAATATATGGCTGCGCTTTTAGACTCTCAAACTCTCCGCTAAGACTGAGAGTGACGCCTGAGAGTCAAGCCTGAGAAGCCGTCTTCACATACTTCCCTACTACATACCCTCCGTAGTTGCGATCCACTCCGTTGCTCCCTACAGCAGGCGTGACACTAGCTCTCCTTTTACTTCCTGGATTTCTGGCACATATGACTAAGACATGTGACCATGAACATCATCTCAGGGGAGGGAAATGCCGTTCCCTGAGATCTCGTGAGATTACAGATTTTCCAGCAATGCTCTGCTGAAGACAAGGCAATCCCAGGATACAATGCTTTGGCAAACTGAAGTCATTTTGTTCTTTCAAAGCAGGAAATTAATGCTCTGCAAGTATTTCAAAATCACAGCATTTTACACCTGACATGTCTATGTTATTATTAATCATCATACATAGAGGGATGTATTGGTAGAATTTGATTTCTTTTGTGTAAAGGTCCACTTTTAAGAGAGTGCATTTTTAATTTGCACATAAGAGTCACCAAGGAATTGCAAGTACAAGGAAAGACTGCGCAAACTATACAGGGGCCAGGCATGGATGCCCAAGTAAAAATTAGCATTTAGTCTTGCATTACTTGTCAGAGTGATAAATCTGCTGTCACACACTAACCCCCCCACTCCAGCCAGTGCCAGTGCTTGGCAGAAGTTTGCTATTGATATTGTAGGTCCTTTCACAGAGGCACCTGTGGACTGAAAATTTGCTATAACATTAATGGATTATTACAGTGAATGGCTTGAAATTGTTTTTGTCTCAAATGTAACATCTGCTACTGTAATTATTTTTTTCTCCACAGTCTTTAGCAGGGAAGATAACCCAGAGGAACTAGTATCTGACAATGAACCACAATTTGTTTCATCTGAGTTTTCATCTTTCCTGAGAGAGGAATATTGAATACGGGAAATCTTTAGTTTATTACCCTTAAGCAAATGTAGACATTGAAAGATTCAACGGAATGCTCTTCAGACTGCATATCTTACAGGAACATCTTGGGAAATGTTTACTCCATAGCTCTTACATGTCTACAGAGTGACCAGACCTGCAACTACACAAGCATCACCAGCAGAACTACCACATGGCAGACAAATGTACAAAAACTACATGTTGCAGACATATACAACTCACACAAAGTCAAATACTTCTGAAACTATCCAATGCCAAGATTTTGATATATTAACAAGATAAAAGAAAGGCATATACTGATCAGAAACATGGTGAGAGAAAAGTACACTTTCAGCCTGGATCTCTAAGTTAAGAACTCTGTCTTGTTGACACAGGGACAATCCACTTAGAGTGACAAGTCAACTGGGACCTTACACCTACGAACCGGGCGATAGACACATATGGAATGCCAGTCAGACTACATGTACGTTTAAACCCTTATTATTGAGGCTGTCTATCCCAAGAGACAGTTAAGGCAAGACTGCTTTCATTACAGAGGTCTTATCTTGATTCAGATATTAGAGATATGGAGGCAGAGGATAAGGTTGGGTCCCTTCTCAACAATAGGGCTCCAGTATCAGATAAGGTTAGGTTGAGTGTGGTAAATAAATAATACCACCTGTACTGCGCTCTAATTCTAAACCGTAATATTTGATCAACATAGTAAAAAAATATTTTAATAACATTCAAATGAATAAATTCATATCAGTGCTCATAAGTGTAAAATGAGTCCAAGACCCATCAGACCACAAATAGTTCTCAGAATTGACCTGTGTCCAGTCTCGAACTTCCAATGTGACACATGTCTATGATAAATATATAAACATCCAAAAATGGTGCTCCCATCCAACACCAGAAAACAAACGTGCCCAGTGGTCTGAAACTCTTCCCACACTCACCTGATTTCAATGGCTATATCAGTTAAGATAAGCCTTATATCGCTCAGTAACAGATAATGCCACACTCTCTTTAAAACCTGTCAGTCACTTGTGTTTCACCGTCAGGCACTCCAACGCGTTTGGTCATCCAACGACTTCTTTCGGGGGATAGCGGAAGTATGTATTGTACAGAGTATGTATTGTATAGAGCGTAGAGGTCAGGAGTTAGCAACACACATTGTGCAGAGTCAGGTGCATGTAACATACACAATGCAGGGGTCAGAAGTATTGGTTAGAAAAAGTATTACCCAGTGTAACCCCACAGTTCTGTCCCCCAGATGCCTCACTCTAAGCCCTGACACAAGCCCCTCGCAGCAGCTTCAGTACAGCACCACTAGGACTGTTGTTGGACTGTTGCAGGACACAAAAACACAAGTGACAACTTGAGGTAGACAAAACCCTGCAGCAATAACCCTTTCTCTGACAATGACTGATTCCAGAGATGTGTGAGATGCAAGCCACAATATTAATGCCACCAAGCACACACACACTACACAACTCCTGCCCTCCCTTTTCCGCACAGCCCTGAATGGATGATTGGATCCATCTGCCTCTCCATCCTCTGCCACACATATCACCGCAGCCCCCCAGCCTCATTGGTAATGGTGTGGGTCTGAGCAGCAGACAAAGTCCGGGGACATCAATGGCAGTCCCTGGATTGTAAGCAGCAGCAGCACTGCAATGTGACTCCGTGAAGGGAAGCACAGGCCCCAGTTGACTCAATGAGCCTGGTCTGGAAGGTCTGTCAGAATCCCCCTATTAGTGGCCCTGGTCATCATACATGTTACATTCTAACCATACAATCTTTGCACAATCAACTTTAGATTTATAGTGAGGACCTATCTAATTTATCCTATATAATTTATTTGTATCCCTTCAGACAGGCTCCAGCACTACATAGCTGTTGGTAGATCTAGTGGCGATTGTACAATCAGGCTGTAACTTATATTGAGCTTTACCCATCCTGTATCATAAACTCTCACACTAACTCCCCTCTAATGCTAACTCACACTTTCCCACCCTGTAACAACCCTCTATCTCACCCTAATCCCCTATGTTAATGTTGCCCCTGAAGTAAGTCACATGCTCTTTCATACCCCAAAGTACTGTGTTTTTTTCTGTATATCTGGCTAATTAACAGAACAGCAGGGGAGTGAAGGGAAGGCAGACATTAAAGAAAACATGTTGCTTTGCTCTGCATGGTTAAAACACAGGTTCAGTTTTAATAAGGATATCGGCCTGGCTGTTCACAAAGTAAAAAAATAAAAAAAATATAGAATATCTATTTGTACTTTGTTCTGTCCAGCATTGATAGGGAGCGACTTCAGAGTTGCCAACTAGTTATCAAATTCCAAGAATGTAGGTTTGGGTTTGGCAAGTGTTCTTACTGACTCCTACTGACTTCCTAAGAACTATGTCCATGTCTCAAATCACACAGAATAGCCAATTCATTATCTCTATAAAACTTGTACAAGTAACACATTGATAACACACTTCCTTGTTAAGTTTACCTCCAATCTGCTATGATGCAATATCAGTTATAACAAATGCAAATAACCAAAGCGTAATTGGCACACACTGTTCTCTCTGCCAGTTCTTCACGTCAAGATTATAAACTCCTAAATAAAATCTTATGAAATGCTCCGATTGCTGGGTAGGCATGTATGAACATGGTGAACTTGTCAAGTCTGCTTTTCTGTGGCAGAAGAACATTTGGTATTCAGTCAAGAGGGTCAATCAAGGTGGCATACATTGTATGAGCGCTCTTATTAATCTCACATAGAGGGAGAACACAATTAGTGAAACAGAGTATGTGAAAATATGGTGTCCACATTTAAAAGTTACCATGGCGGAACAGATTTTAACTTTTTGACATGTAGTATATAACATTTATTAAGAAATTGCAAAATTTGTATGGTGTGGCACAGATTGTAGGAATGTGTAATTAAGTCCATGATAATCCCCATGTAGGGATGTGTAATTAAGTAAACTGATATTTCAGTTTTTGTAGATTTTTGCCAACTTGATAAAATATACTCTTCCCAATAGTTTGAGCTGGCATGTGACACTGCAGCTGTCTCCCGCTGGCTCTATAGCTCGAGAACTGAGTGATCACAAAATGCTGATCACTTAGCTCACAGCTTCTTCTTGCAGAGAAAGATGACTGTCAGTCACCGCTCCCCGCAGGGATTTCCCCCTCCCCACTCTCTCGCTCCAGCGCTAATTGGATGGACAGACAGCGGAATGGATGGCCAAGCTGGCTCTGGTTTTACAGAGGCAGAGCCAGCTGTCAATCAGGCAGGCGGGTGAATCCTGCTAGAGTATAATAAATCACTCCCGTTCACCCATATCAAACCTCTCAGACCTTTGGATTGGGTGGTACCATTCTGCAACATCCATCAAAGGAGCAAAAGAGATGGCTGCATTTGCAGTTCTGAGATCTCCTTTTACCTTTGAAACTATGAAGGAAAGCTAAAAATCAGAAATTAAGGCCAATTAGATTGGATTCACCCTGCAAGCAACTGCAACTCTGCACTGAATTAAGACTAGGCAGAATTCCACATAAGTTTTTTTCACCTTTAAAACCCTTGTAGTGTTCTGTTGGTTATGTCTTTTTTTGTAATACCTTTTCTCTAAATATTTTCTTGCACTCTTTGTCACTACTTTACATTAAAATGATATTTTAAAATGATTAAACTGAATATCTGAATGTTCTAACTAGGAGTTAAAGAAAATTGCCTCTGTAGGGAGCTACTGTAGTGTAATCTCTGTTGCATTCCTGTCTGAGCATGGCAGCATGTGATGCAGACATTTTCTTTAAAAAGTCAGAATTGCAACAGTGGATTGCAACTCCTGTTGACAGTCATTATACTAGAAACAGATTGTGCTGCAGTGCAAATGTGGTGACTGCCAAAAAGTAGTCAAAATGTATCTAAAGCTAGGTCCAGTGTAATCTGAACCCAGTCGTAACCTGTCCTCCTCTGAACACAGAAGGAAGCTCCTCCTGCTGCCACCAGCTGCGGCCAGGGATTTCCCCGCCTGCCGCTGTACAGTATGTAAGCAATGGGGTGGGATGCAGTGATGTCCTTGACCTTGTATGACCACATTGCTATATTTGGTCAATTACATGTGGCCATATAAGGTCAGTGACGTTACCACAAGCACCCTGTTTTTTTGTTTATGTTTAGCAGCAGGATGAGGAATGCCCCGGCCCACAGCTGGTTGGGTGGGTGGCCCTAGGGCACCTACAGATTTAGAGGAGCTCAGGTTCGGACCAGGTTTGGCCTGAACCTGAGCTCATCCCCACCTGTTTACTGGGTAGACATCTACTATATAGGATTCAGGTGACAAAATCATTTTTTTTACCCATCCCTACTCTATCCAAAAGCTAAAGAATATGTGTCTTCTAATGCTATTTTGACTTTTTACCATGTGAACCTATATGTTCTTTCTTTGGATGTTATCTAAAATTATATCTCTTTCAATAAAAATCTTTGCACAACAAAAGCTAAAGAGTATATTTTGGTTTTAGACTTTAAATACCTCAGTAGCAAGAGATTAAAATCACCCGTGTAGCCCCTCCCTCCCTTCCACTGTAGACCTGATTCAACATTCAGCAAGGGTTGCAAACAGTATAAAAACAGATGTCAGGCAATCCAATGAAATAATAAAAAAATATTTTCTCATGTTAGAAGGAATACATATGTAAACTATATGGCATTGTTACATATTTGCTTTACATTCATTCTAAAGTGTTAAAAGAGTTCTCTTGCTAAGAAAAGAGAAATTTGCTTTTTGGGTTAATGTGGACCTATGGGGTTTCCTGTGATGGAGCTATACAGAACAGAATGTATTATGGTCAGATGGCAGATTTCAGAGAAACACTCCTCCTAACCTCAGACTAAATACACTGATCTTAATGTTCTTAAAACATGACCCTCATGTCATCTGATCAATCTTATCAGTGGTTACACGTACCATTCCCTGCCTTTGCTCATTTATATTCAGAGAGCTGCTCTGCCAATATTCAGCTGCTGGCATGGTCCTCGCTTGCCTTTTTTCTGATCATCAGACGCTGGATCACAGGCACATTTGCCGCTGTATTTAGCGTATTTAGAAAAGTAAGATAAAATAAAAAAATCTCATCAGTCTGTCAGCTGAGTCATTGCGCACAACTAAATGATGACATATCTCTTGTCATTGCTGAGAATCCTGCTGCACACGGAGATAGTATTATATCGTATAGAAAACGACAGCAAAGCCTATAATGAATTCTGCACAGAAGGCCCTATAGTACATTATCGTGATAAGCCATTACAGGGAAGGTAAAAAAATTATTGCACAGAAATGTATTTTCTTTTCCAGAGAAGTGTTTGGGTAGGCTGCGTTCCTCCTGCTGTTTCAGGCATTTTCAATAGGCTAGAGTGACTCTTAGTGATGTCATTAGAGGGAGCCTTTAGGGCAGACAAGTACTAGCTCCTGGGAGGGAACCCGTGGAAAGGCTGCCAAAGCAATCATTATGCACAGAAAATAGTATTGGAACATTAAGCTGCCTGTGCAGGTCAACAATTAGCTGCTTGAATAAAACACTTTGTATTATTAACTTCATTTTTACATTGTTTCTGGTGATTACTGGTTATGATGAGAGCCTGTGGCCCCAGGGCACTTTTGTTTTTACAAGTAAGGGCTGGAACCTAGAATTTCAAAGGGCCTCCTTTACTGCTGTACATACTTATAGAAATACGGCAATGCACATTCATTGCACACAGCACGTAGGCCCCGTTAATGGAACGCAAAATAACAGACATGTCGTAGGAACACATTGTAAGCCCGTTCACGTCTATGTGCTGGTTTATGGAAAATTAGGCATGCCCATTTTTTTTGCACTGTCAGGCCCATAGATGTCTATGGCAACACATGGAAATGTATGTATAGTAGGGTTGCCATCTTTTCTTCAAGGGAAACCCGAACACTCTAGCAACACACAGATTTCTTTGGGGGAGAATGAGTGGTGGTTTATTCATTTTTAAAGAGCGCCACCCATGCATATGTAAATATCACAGTTGAGACTATTTTCAGTGGGGGGCCAGTAGTTCCTATCTTAATTTTGGTTGCCTGTCTGCCTGACATCTTGTTTCTGGGTTTCTGCTGCCATGAAACCCGGACACAGCATTCAAAACCCGGACAGTGCGGATGAATCCTGGACAGGTGGCAACCCTAATGTATAGTGAGGGGAATTTATCAAAACTGGAGAACATACTGTAGAATCTGGCAACAATCAGCTTCTAGCTTTCATTTTCATAGATTAGCTGAACAAACTGGAAAAATAAGCTGATTAGTTCCTATGGACATCTGCTCCAGGTTCTGTCTGCTCCAGTTTTGATAAATTCCCCCCACTGGTGGGAATTCAAAACACTGGATCAGACAAAATCTGGAGCAGTTGCTCATAGCAACCAATCAGCTTCTCTTTTCTTTTTATTCAGTTATGCTTTGAAAATTAAAACATAAGCTGGAGCAACTGCTCCAGATTTTATCTTCTCCAGTTTCTATGAATTCCCCTCACTGTGGTTTGATGGGTGTTCATGTGTTTCCAGCTCCTAGTAACAAGCTCCTCCCCTGGATACCCGCCATTTGCTGCTGAATCTCTGTATAATACAAAAGCTCTCACCTGGGAATGGATGCAGTAGATGGGTGAATCTCCTGCTGGGCTGTTGCGTTTCAACAGCAGCAGGCATGCCATAGCCAGAATATCCAAACAGGGACGGCAGCTTATTGGCCGACGTCCCTGTTCACCCAAAAACTAGTCAACCATGTCCTTTGAATTTCTGATTGAAGGAAGGCTGCTGGCAGGGACGCTCAGCGAACCTATTTTGGCCAATTCATCAAGAACCGTACGAAATTTGCTGACTCATCACTTCAGCTAAGCCTATCCCACCTCAACCTAACCACTGAACTATACTTTTTTTCAAACAATTCATCCCCACATAGCTACCTCCTCATGTATCACTTCCCCCTCCCTTTTAGATTGTAAGCCCTCACGGGCAGGGCCCTCCTTACCATCTTGTCTTGAATTGTATTGTGATTGTAATGTCTTCCTTATATTGTAAAGCGCTGCGCAAACTGTTGGCGCTATATAAATCATGTATAATAATAATAATTTTAAATGTGGACATTGTGATCAGATTCCTCAACATGAGACATAAAAATCCAGGAAGTAGATCCTTCCCAAAGGTTACAACAAAGGTGTCACTTCAGGAAACCAAAAAGCACATGACAACATGTATTAATGCTTCAGAAATGCACCACAACACCCATGTAAATGTGCTACAAGGCATGGTCAAACATTTATAAAAAAACAGACAATAGCGGACACGGATATATATGAACCTAATACATTGTTTCACTGATATAATTGGATCATCAAAACCATTTACAGATTTTCAGAGAGAGAACAATTAAAGTGAATAGTAAGTGGATAAAGCATCTTTATAAGGACATACTTCTAAGTCCCATACATGCAGTGGCGGAACTACCACCATAGCGAGTGATGCGGTCGCTATGGGGCCCGCGGCACTGGGCTGAGGCAGCGGGGATCCGAAAAAAAATGGACGGCGGAGGAGCCACTACCGTGATCATCGTGATCGAGCAGCAGGCGGGGAGGAGAGCAGAGCCGCTGTCCTCCTGTCAGTTTCAGGACGACAGCGGCTGTGTGCGTGGCCGAGCGGAGGATCGGTAAGTATCATTGATATTTACCGATCCTCCGTGTGCAGCACAAACACTGGAGTGATCGTCTGATCACTCCAGTGTTTGTAAATAACTGGGGACACATAGTACTATGTGTCCCCAGTTATGAATAACCAGGCTGTGATTTACGTCACCTCCTGTTCATTCATGAATTTCTCAATGGGGAGAAGCACTCAGTACAGAGGCTTTTCCCCATTGAGAATCTGCTTGATAGTAAATATCAGCAGTTTGTGAATGAATGGGAAGCCTCTGTACAGAATGCTTCTCATTCACTGAGTGCTGAGGCTACAGAAAAAGACATTGAGGACTCTGTGTCCTCAATATCTTTCTCTATTTCAAAAGGGAAATGTCAGTGGTCTGTTTAGACCTCTAATATTTCCCCAAAGCCCGCCCCAACAGTAAAATAATAATAAATAATAATTAAAAAATAAATTAAAAATGTGTAAATAATTAAAAAAAGCACAACCCCCCCCTCCCCCACACACACAAAATACACGTGCACCATATTGTGGTGAAAAGCCAGGCACATGCGCTGCAGTGCGTTGTTAGAACGCATCGCAGTGCATGATTGTTTTCTTTTGTAAAAAAACATTAATTTAACCGTGGCAGCGCATGGCAAAGCTTTGTGACGTATTGCCATGCGTTGCGATACCTTGTGTTGTAATTAAATATACGCCTGTATCATTATATCACAACACAAACACCAACACAGCGTAAAAACCATTTATAACATAAGTCGCTTATTTACAGTTTAGCATTCCTTCATTTTTTTATAATCCCCCTTTCCTCTGACTCTCATTGGTGTGGCAGTATTAAAGTAAAGTGTTAGGCCTCATTCAGGCGCCATTAGCACCAGGATGGAAGCGTTTCACCGTGGTTTCCGCACGATTTTTGAAAGAGCATTTTTGGCTGTTTTTAGTCACGTTTCAGCGCTGAAACGCAATAAAAAATGCTCAAAAACGTACTGATCAACGCATTTCTATTAAAATGGGGGCGGGGGGTTGCGTTGTGTGTGCTATGGAGCCCTGGGATTTCTAGTTATGCCCCTGCATACATGTTATTCTACTTTGAGGACGAACCTATGGCACGCATGACAGAGAGGGCACACAGAGGCCCCTCTGGTGGCACGCGAGCCTAGGTGCTCGTTGCCAGGGCCCACACACTCCAGGTTCTCTCCGTGCGGGCCTCCGGTGTTCCACACTTCTCCAAGTCACATGAAGTTTTTAAAGATGACTGCCGCCAATAGCGGTGGCCATCTTTAAACCTGGCAGGTGACAGTGCCATACTGGCAGGGCCATCTTTAACGCAGGGCAAAAGGGGCAGCTGCCCCGGGCCCAGCCATTGTTGTGGGGCCCCAAGCAGCTGCCCCTTGAGACCGCAAAAGTTACACACGTTTCACCGTTCAGTTTACTATGCGATCCACATTGCATAGTGTTGCTCTGTCCCTGCATAGCGTGACCGCGTGATGTCTCACGTCTCCCTTTGACGTCTCCTATCTGCTCTTTTGGAGAGTGAAAAGTGCATGCGGGAGAGGGGCGGGTATGTGGCGGAGGGGCCTAATAAAATATTTGCCCAGGGTCCAATCAATATTAAAGACGGCCTTGCATACTGGCAATATATTAAATGGAAATCATCCTCTGGTGGTCCAGTGGAGGATCAGTATGATCTGCATCTCTTGCAGATGCAGACCATACTAATTGCTCCCACGTGATGCCAGGAGCGATTAGTATGGTCTGCCATGAGCAAGAGATGCAGATCACACTGATCCTCCACTGGACCACCAGTATAATCCCTAAGTGCCCCACTGGACCCCAGGGATGCAGCCCCCTCCCTGCAAAACAGGTAAGCAGGAGAGAGGGCAGTGTTTTTAATTATTAATTTTTATTGTTAATAGTTGTGTGTGTGTTTTTTGAGAGTGTAATGTGTGTTTTTTAATGAAGATATGTGTAAGTGTTTTATTGAGTGTGTAATTTTAATGCGTGTGTGATGTGAGTGTTTTTTTTTTTAATGAGTGTGTGATCTATGTGTGTGAGTTTCATTACGTGTGTGATGTGTGCGTAATATTGAGTGTATAGATGTTTGAATATGTGAGTTTCTCTATTTTGCCTAAGGCAGTGATGCTGAAAGTTCTTTAAACCCCAGCGCCCAACCTGCAACGCAGCACCAAACTTATTTTCAGTGTTGGCACTTTGAGATAAATAAATTGATTTTGCATTGGAGTTTGGGCACTTGGGTTCAAAAAGGTTAGCCATCACTGCTCTAGGGTCACAATCACCCAACGCTCAACAGTTGTAGTCATTCTGAGGAGTTCCCACCTTTTGTAGTCCCCTTAAAGGGGAACTCTTGACTCTCTGTTGTTAAAATCGGGTGGTAGACTTAAAAAAGACAACAAAGGCACTTTTAGAAATGTTTAGTAATGACAATCTACAAAGAGAGATACTTATAGATAATTGCAGGCTTTTATTCAGAAAGGGCAGATGAATCCATCTCCCTTTGCTTCCTGGAACTCTGGGTCTACCTCTTGGAACATGTGACCATGCACATCTTCTTGGGGAAAAATGCCTTTAACCTGAAAAAGGTCCCCAGGGCAAAGAGAGAGTGTTAATCTCCCTGGTTTGGAATGAGAAAATGGCACTTTTGGCAAAATGCTGAAAGTACCATGCATCCATGATTTCTCTCCTCCCTGTTAGGCGCTGCTCTTTGTCCCCTCTAACACAGCGCAGCGTACAGCAGGGGGGAGAGAAACTGTCAGAGGAGGCCCAACAGTGCGAGGGAAGAGAGCACTGTGAGCGGCCTGCTCGGCCTCCTGTGACAAATCAGGACGGAGAGCGGTGTGGGGGTGGAGACAGCTGTCAACGATCACAGTAGCCCGAGACGGCAATGCGGGGTAGGAGTCAGCTGTCAAAATAGACCAGCTCTCCTCCCCGCACCGCTCGCTCAGCCTCCTGTGACAGCGACTCAGGATGGAGAGCTGGTACAAGCGATCAGTGATCGCTGAATGTTTGTAAATAATTGAGGACATAGTATGTTTACTGTGTCCCCAATTATGAATTAATGGAAAGTGCTCTGCATCACTTCCTGTTCATTCCTGATTGTGGACATGGTAAACATACTATCTCCACAATATATGAATGAACAGGGACACTCAGTATAAAGGATTCCTGTTCATTATAACAGGGGCTGCAGAAACTACATTGAGGACTTTGCGTCCTCAATCTCTTTTTCTATTTTAAAAGGGAAATATCCAGGGTCTGTTAAGAGGGTGTGCCAGACCAAGTCTGGTACTTGGTCCTGATTACTGAGAGCACAAGGTCTAACACTGGTGCCTATAGGATTGCATAGCCATATTTAGAAACCCTGTACAACTGCTGCAACATAATAAACATAAAAATATGTCAGTTGGTCTTTAAATAAGTACACTTTCAACACATATTCTTTATTTTTACCTCAAACTGTTTAGATAATTCTGTTGTAAAGGGTATCTGCTCTGCTGCTTTAGCCATGCAGATGCTGCCCCTAGTAGTGTGTTTGTATTCAGGGCTCTTCTTATAGCAGCTGCTCTTGGTAACCACTAGGGGCGCTGTTTGCAGCCTGGAGGGATGCCTCTAAGCCCTCTACTGGTGGTCAGCAGCTGATGTAGGAAGAGCACAGGGTGCAAATACACTGCTGGAGGTTGCAAGCCAGGTATATAAAACTTCTATTTGCCAGCAGGTCAGATAGCTCTTGTCACTGAGCTAATTGAGCATGCTGTGAAGTCAGTCCAAGCCAGAATAAGGGTTCACTCACACAGTGTCCAAGTCAGAATAAGGGTTCACTCACATTGCCCTAACACAGGCAATTGCTCCTTGAATGGTTGATTACATGTGAACATTTGTGGACAGTGACATCCTGTCATTGATTTGTAAAGGCTTCCTGTCTGCAACTGAACATAAATACAGGGTACCCACCCCAGAAATATTCTGACCTGGGCAATGTATGGCCAAAGATGCCTGTGTGAATGAACCCCTAAGAATTTAAAGGTAAATTCGAAAGATGTCACCTGCACTCCAAAATAAATTCCATTTAATGTAGTTTGTACCTGCAAAGTCCAGGTGGGTGCTTGTAATGACCCAGGATGGCACCATGAGGTACAGATAACATTCCATGAATGGCATTTGTGTGTCATTAAATGGATTCATTTCACTTTATTTTGGAGTGGTGGTAACATCCTTCGAATTTATCTGTACCTCAAGGTGCCATCCGTGGTCATTACAAGCACCCACCTGGACTTTGCAGGTACAAACTACAAACCGGTAAGGAGTGCTGCAAGACATATTTAGTATCCTTAAAGGGACACAGACAGAAATAAAAATGTGACAGGGGTTCTAGCCTTCCCCTACACTATGAAAAAATAGCTTTTTTTTTTTTTCTTCTATCTGCGTTGCTGTTGCAGTTTTTCCTCACTTACTGTTTGGTGACCCCTCTAGCACAGTAAGTGAGGGGAAATCTCTCTAACGGTGCCCCAGATGGCAATGAAAACAGATGGGAAGTAGCATGGGAAGGTAATTAGGTGGCCACTAGCTCCATGTTGGGGGCTGCCTGGATTCCCTTTGGGCATACTGAGGCAATCCGGCCAGGCTTATTTTAAGTGTTGGGCCTGGAGCTGGAACCCCTCACAGCCCCTCCTAACATTTCAAAGAAAGGGGAGCAAGAAGAAATTTCAACCCTTAAAACCCTGGCAATTTAAACTGCAAATAGCATTTTTTGCTATGCAATTGGGAACATGTAACAAAAAATAGGTGTTATCCCAAATTGGCTACGAAAGTGGAAATCCACTTTAAGAAATCAGTCCTTGAGCTCTAGTCAGTGATTTTGCCTAGGCTAAGAAGATGTATTCAGTCTGTTGCAGCAGTGGGCTGATCCTGGATGATGCCTACATAAAGATGGCACTGTACTTCTGGATTGCAAAGCAGATGAAGGCATTGTCAGAGGGAGTACTATGATTTCTGTGAGAGGTAATAGATGCCTGGAACTGTTACACTTGCGCATTATGTAGCATGGATGTACTTAAGATGAAAAATATATTTGATGATAGATCTACTTTAAGTGAACATATCCATTCAGGACAAAGTCACAGGAATGCTCGATGAACCCCCTGTCCTCATGATACTTGCCTTTTCTGGCACTCTCCCACCATCTCATTTGCTTACCAGAGCCAAGTGAAAATGCCCAGTAAAAGATTCAAGTTGGTCTTGTTGAACCTTACACAAGAAAAAGGATCTTTCCACTGAAACTGCATGACAGCATTTGTCCTAAGAATTGACATCCAGGTGTGCAGAGCTGCATTGTAGGTGAAATTATTTTCCACTACTTTGGCATAGTCTGTGTGTGATATTAAGCCCTTCTGCGGCTTATTAGACATGTTGTTTGGTTCCGAATGGATATTCATAAAAATTTTGTTAAATTCTGACATGCATCTGAAATTCTGAATTTGAACGAGTCTGAATGCAAACAAATCTGAATGTTACATAGTATTTGAGGTTGAATAAAGACACAGATCCATCGAGTTCAACTTTATGTGTAGGTGTGTCTGCAGTGTGTGTGTGAGTCCCTGTGTGGTACTAGGTTTCAAGAGTACCTGTACCCCTGTATGTTACGGTATCTGAGGAAGGTATCTAATACATTTTTGAATGATTCAATACTCTCTGCTGATACCACTGCTTGTGGCAGAGTTCCAAAATGTAACCACTCTGACTGAGAAGAAGCCCCTACGCCCTTTGTGGTTAAATCTTTTATCTACCAATTTTAAGTGGTAGCCGCTTGTCCTTGTTAGGGAGTTTACTGTAAAAAGTTTACTGCTGATGTTGCCATCACCACCAAACATTTTGTACATTAAGATCATGTCCCCTCTTAATCTCCTCACTTCCAGCGTGAACAAGTCCAAATTTAGCAACCTTGTCTCATAGCTTTGGTCCTCCAGCCACTTAATGATTTCGTTGCCCTTCTATGGACTCTCTCCAGCTCCAGGACATCCTTTCTGTGGATAGGTGACCAAAACTGAACCGCATACTCAAGATGAGGCCGAACCAGCGATCTATAAAGGGGCAAAATGATTGCTTTGTCTCTACAGAACATTCCCTTTTTAATACAAGACAGTACTCTGCTAGATTTGTTTGCTGCAGCCTGGTATTGCAAGCTATTGTTCAATCTGTGGTCTATTGACCCCCAAATCTTTTTCCATTTCTGACTTCCCTAGTGGAGTACCCATTAATGTGTATTCCACTTGCCTTTTTTTAACCCCAAAATGCATTTCTTTACATTTATCAACATTGAACCTCATCTGCCAAATAGATGCCCACTCCCCTATTTTATCCAGGTCCTCCTGTAATGTTATAACTAGAGGTGCACCGAAATGAAAATTTAAAAACCGTAACGAAACCGAAAAGAAAAAAAAAGTCAGACTGAAACCGAAAATATTTTTTATTCTTTTTCAAATTTTTAAAAATGTCTTTTAAATTTTTTAACATTTTATTTTTATTTATTTATTCATTTTTACTAAATATTTTTATTTTTTACTTTACTTTTAGGGGCTTCGGAGAAATATTGGGGGTCTAAACAGACCCCTGATATTTCCCTTTTAAAATAGAAAAATAGATTGAGGACACAGAGTCCTCAATCTCTTTTTCTGCAGCCCATTATAAATTAACAGGAATCTTCTATGCTGAGTGTTGCTGTTCATTCATAACAAGTGGAGTATAGTATGTTTAGTATATCTTCAATCATGAATGAACAGGAAATTATGTAGATCACTCCCATTCATTCATAATTGAGGAGATAGTAAACATACCATGTCCTCAATTATTTACAAACACTCAGCGATCACTGACTGCTTGTACCCGCTCTCCATCCTGACAGCTGTCACAGGAGGCTGGGCGGGGCAGGAGAAGAGCTCAGCCTCCTGTGACAGCAATGCCAGCTGTCTCCGCCCACACCGCCACTCTCCATCCTGGATTGGCTGTCACAGGAGGCTGGGCGGTGCGGGAGGAGAGCTCAGCCTCCTGTGACAGCAATGGCTGTCTCCGCCCCACACCACTCTCCCAATCTGTGACAGGAGGCTGAGCCGGGCAGGGAGGAGACGCTGGCCGCTAACAGCGCTCTCGTCCTGCAGCGTTCGGCTGCCTGTGACAGTTTCTCTCCTCCCCGCTGGGACACAGAGCAGCGCCTAGGGCTTCCCCAATATCATTAATAAACAGGTTAAACAATTCTAACTCCTCCCCTCTTCTTCCTCTTTCTGTAGGGGTTCGCCAAGGCTCTGTCCTTGGACCCCTTCTCTTCTCTATCTACACCTCCTCCCTTGGTCAACTAATAACCTAACATGGCTTCCAATACCATCTCTATGCCGATGACACTCAAATGTATCTTTCCACTCCACAACTCACCCCCTCAGTGTCCCTGCGTGTTACTAATCTACTAACTGACTTATCAGCCTGGATGTCACAAAATTTCTTAAAACTCAACCTTTCAAAAACTGAGCTCATTCTATTTCCTCCCGCCGTGCACCTTCCCCCAACATTTCAGTTGAGATGGATGACACAACTATCCAGCCCTCCCCTCATGCCAAGGTCCTAGGTGTCATTCTTGACTCAGACCTCACCTTTCTTCCCCACATCCAATCACTATCCAAATCCTGCCGCCCTCACCTTCGTAACATCTAAAAAATACGCCCCTTCCTCACCAATGACACCGCAAAACTACTCATACACTCCCTTGTTATCGCTCGTCTTGACTATTACAACTCCCTCCTCATTGGCTTACCTCTACACAGGCTATCCCCTCTTCAGTTTATCATGAATGCAGCTGCTAGACTCATTCACTTGACCAACCGCTCAGTGTCTGCAACCCCCCTCTGTCAATCACTACACTGGCTTCCTATAGCCCAGAGGATAAAATTCAAAATATTAACAGTCACTTATAAAGCCATCCACAACTCTGCCCCCGGATATATCTCAGACCTTGTCTCAAAATATCACCCTAACCGTCCACCCTGCTCTTCCCTAGACCTCCTGCTTTCCAGCTCCCTAGTCAACTCCTCCCATACTCGCCTCCAGGACTTCTCTAGAGTCTCTCCCATCCTCTGGAACTCTTTACCCCAACTTGTCCGTCTATCTCCCGCCTTTGCTGTCTTTAGGCGTTCCCTAAAGACTCATCTCTTCAGGTAAGCCTATCCCACCTCAACCTAACCACTGAACCATCACATTCTCAAATAATTAATCCACTCACAGCTATCTCCTCATGTGTCATTTCCCCCTCCTCTTTAGATTGTAAGCCCTCAGGGGCAGGGCCCTCCTTACCATCTTGTCTTGAATTGTATTGTAATTTTAATGTCTTCCTTACATTGTAAAGCGCTGCGCAAACTGTTGGCGCTATATAAATACTATGTAATAATAATAATAATATAGGGCCTAGCACAGAACCCTGGGGCACACCACTCTGGAACTTAGATCAATCTAAAAAAGAGCCATTTATCAATACTTCATGGACAGCGTTTAAGTGGTACCATGTCAAATGCTTTTGCAAAATCCAGGTATACCTCATCCATTGGTTTTCCTCTACCCAGATCTCTACTCACCCCTTCATAGAATGTTAGTAGATTGGTCTGACAAGAACGGTCCTTCATAAATCCATGCTGATTTTCACTTATTAACCTTTGTTATGAACAAAATCCCCTAAATAGTCCTTTATCATTCCCTCAAACAGTTTGCATACTATTGATGTTAGACTGACTTGTCTGTAGTTCCCAGGTTGGCATCTTGAGCCTTTTTCGAATATCGGTACTACCGTTGCCTTATGCTAATCACTTGGTACCCTTCCAGTCATTAATGAGTCATGGAAAATGAAGAAAAACGGTCTTGCTATAATCCGGCCGAGCTCTTTAAGTACCCTGGGATGCAGGTTATACGGTCCTATTAATTTATTTGCATTAAGTTTATCAAGTCTTTGTTGAACCCCGGCTACTGTCAACCACTGCGATATCCTAAGCACTGAGCTACTCACATTCATATCTCCAATAAACCCGTCTTTTTCCTGAGTGTACACTGAGGAGAAAAATGTATTTAATTCCTCTCCCGCTCTCTTTTTTTATTGGACCTACCTGCTCTTTTCTTACCTTTTTACTGTTTATATATTGGAATATTTTTTTGTGGTTCTTCTTATAGACTGTGGCGATATGTTTTTCGTAATTTATTTTACCTGGATTCCATGTTTAAATATCTTATTGCATTCCTTGTAGCTCTGGAATGTTAATGCTGTCCCCTCTATCTTATATTTTTTTAAATGCCAGCTTCTTTTCTTTCATGTTTTGTCTTACCTTTTTATTTAGCCATGCAGGCTTTGTTCTCAATCTTTTATTTTTTGTTACCCAATGGTATGCACTTGGTAATAGCATTATGCAATGTACTCTTAAAACAATCCCACTTCTGGTGAGTGTTTATTGTTAGAAATAATTTGTCCCATTTGTTGTCATATGCTTGAAAACGCAGCTTCTCAAAGTTTTTGAAATTTAGCGGTCTTGTCAAATCAACACACCTCTCTTTTTTGTACCCAACATTAAAATGAATCATCCTGTGATCACTATTACCCAATGTATCCCTAATCACTATGTCTGAAACTAGGTCAGCATTATTGGAAATGAATACATCTGGTATAGCATTCTTCCTGGTTGCAACCTCAACCATCTGAATCATGAAATTGTCCCGCAACAGTTTTAGAATACGGCCAGCCTTTATAGAATGAGCAGTACCATGTGACCAATCAATGTCGGGATAATTGAAGTCACCCATTATAACAACATTATCCTGCTTCCCAGCTATTTCTATTTGGGAGTGTAAGCGAGCCTCGTCATCTTCCCTTATGTTCCCGGGTCTGCAACATACACCCATAATAAGTTTACAACTGGAATTAGTCTTATTCTAGTTCTAGCCACAAAGACTCAACACCATCGCAATTTTCTGTCATGAGGTCATCTCTTAAGTGCGTAGTAAGATTGCTTTTCACATACTTGCATACCCACAGGTTGTACCCTTGTACAGTAGTTGCCCAGTCATGTGACCTGTCTAGCCAAGTTTCTGGTATTCCGACTATATCGAAGTCCTCTTCAAATTCTATAAGTTCCAGCTCCTCTAGTTCGTTTGCTAGACTTCATGTATTAGTTTGTTTGCTAGACTTCTAGTGCTAGTGGTTTGGGTTAT
This sequence comes from Nanorana parkeri, assembly GCF_000935625.1. NCBI lineage: Eukaryota > Metazoa > Chordata > Amphibia > Anura > Dicroglossidae > Nanorana > Nanorana parkeri. The sequence goes on from NW_017306546.1 coordinate 958,097, forward strand.
ATTATTACACACATAAAACACATGATAAAACACATACAGTAGTTCAACCGATAATATACTGTACCACAATGTTTGACGGAAAGCGGAATAGACTTAAAATGCTCAATGCAAATAAAGCAGTTGGACCAGATAACCTTCACCCCAAAGTACTTAAGGAATTAAGCCAAGTTATAACAAGACCATTATTCCTAATTTTTAAGGAATCCTTAGTGACTGGTAGGGTACCATGTGATTGGTGGAGGGCTACGGTAGTTCCAATATTCAAAAAGGGGGCTAGATGCCAACCAGGGAACTATAGGCCGGTCAGTCTAACATCGGTAGTTTGTAAACTTTTAGAAGGTATAGTTAAGGACTATTTGGTAAAATTTGTTAAGGATAAGGGCATAGTTAATGACAATCAGCATGGGTTCAGGAAAGACTGTTCCTGCCTGACTAACTTGCTAACTTACTTTATGAGGGGGTAAGCAGCGATATGGATGGAGGGAAGCCAGTAGATGTGGTATATCTGGATTTCTCAAAGGCATTTGATACGGCTTACTTCACAAGCTGAGGGCTATGGGCATAGATGAGGTGGTGTGTACGTGGATAGAGAACTGGCTACGGGAATGTGTCCAGAGAGTATCTGTAAATGGCACCTATTCGGACTGGGCTAGTAGGTCTGTGGAGAAATGCCCACTTACTTTGTTGATCTGGCCTCCTACTTTGGTATTTAGTGAGAGATGGGCCCCTTATATTTTGTGGTCAGTGGCAGGAAGAATGCCTGCTTACATTGGTGATCAGTGGAAGGAAGAATGCTCCCTTGCATTGATGGTCAGAGGAAGGAAGAATGCCCCTTACATTGGTGGTCTGTGAGAAAAATGTGACACTCTTTAGAATTCCATCATGCATCTGCATGTCAAATGTCAATGCTTGCCCTAGATTCATGCACCTGTTGGAGTATGGTGAAGAACCATCATTGCAAGGCAGCTCAGTAACGCTGAACCTAATAAAATCTTATGCTCAGTGTTACTGAGCTCTCGGCCCAGCAACTGCACCTGTTGACCAGGAAGGTGCAGCAGCTTAAGTGTTAAGCTGTGGGTGGGGGGAGCCTGATAGGGAGCTCTGAGAGACTAGTTCTCCATCAGGTCCGCCTCCCTTGCTATTAACAGCAAGCAGTGGGTGAATTCCATAGCTAATAGACAGTCTACTATTGGCTATTGAATCAGCCCACTGCCTGTTTTCAATCATAAGCATAGCAGACCTGATGGAGAACTAGATCCTCGACATCCCCATCAAAGTCTGCCCACTGTCTGTTGTTAAGGATGCTGTCAGCTGTGTAACCAACTGCATCCATCCTTTACAACCAGTGACTCTTACAGTGGGTGGAGCCTGATGGGGATGCAGAGGGGCTAGTTCACCATCAGGTCTGCATTACTATTATTGACAGCAGACAGTGGGAGAATTTCATAGCCAATAGCAGGCTGCCTGTCTGCTGTCAAGCACAAAGGAGGCAGATCTGATGGGATACTCTGAGAGTACAGTGCCCCATCAGGCTCTGCCCACTGTCAGTATCATTTGTTGCTAAGAAGCTGTCAGCTATGCAGCCCACAGTATCTTAGCAACGATGACTCATCCCCAGTCGCATTCAGCTGCTGGCCTGGAGATTCCGGCCAAAAGCTGCATGTAAACAAAGGGGCTGGGGATGCTAACTGACATTGTTAACCAGGTATGGCCATATTTTGGTAATGATGTAAGCCAGCATCCCCAGCCCCTTCTTTACATTCAGCTGATGGGTGGGGAATCTCCAGGCTGAGAGCTTAATATGGCCTGGGGATGCATAATTGGTTGCTAGGATGTCTGTGGCCTGGTGTCCTAGCAACCAATGAACTATGACTGAGAAGCTATCACATACATGGCAAATTCTGCGCGCAAGCTCTGAGCACTGGTGTCTCTCTGTAAGCCAGATCAGAGTTGGTCTTAATTACTGACAATTTCCTAATCTGTAAACTGGTGGTAATTATTTTTGAATCTGTTGCACATATCGAAACAGTATCTGAAGCTGTTGCAAGGCTTTCGTGAATTAGGCGCAGGTTGTTTTAAAGGGACCATTCTGCCAGAAAAGTGTTATTCATGCTTAATTCCACCAAAGTACAGTATTTAAGCACTTCTATCACAATCGAGAAAATTAGGGGTTTATACTTTAACCAGGAATAGTTGGTGGAGCCGTGGTTTCCATACTCTGCACTGATATTTGCCAACTAGCCTTAAATAACTCCATGTAGTATAGAATAAATTGAATCTACAGTATATTAAGCTATACCTGCCCTGCAATCCAGCAGTCTTGGATGCACAGTTAGCCCAGTGGTATACAAGAATATTTTGCATGGCTCTTCCCACTACCCTTAAAGTATATCTATAGCCAGTTTAGTTATGGGCAAATTAGAGAATGTGGTTTTTTTTTCTGTTTTTTTTGTGTGTAGGGGGGGTGTACCTTAACTTTCTCTCCTGAAGATACAATAGAAGCAAGTAAAAATCTCTCCAAATGAAGGGAAATACCCTCATAGATTGCTATTACCAAAACAGTTGTACCCTGGAAGATTTACCCCCCACCTTCTATTCTGATCACAGCTATAACATTTTGGATTTACATTTCTCTATATAACCCTTTATTTTTAGATTTGTGATAGAAGAGATAAAAAATAACTATCTTCTATTTTAAGGCTGTTCTGTATTTCATAACATTGCACATGCATATCATTTTATCCTAGTGACGTTGCAAAGAATTTCCTTTGATCCAAGACATTTACATTTTTATTATAGCTTGCGTGTGTTGTGATACAAAGCTGCAAAATCAGTTTTTTTAGATGATATTCTGTAATAACTAGGAGTTATGCGTGAGCTTATTAGAAGAGGCTGTGGCTGGTTTTCTTGCATGAAGCTACACAACGTCAGCTAGATTTTTTTTAATTTAATGTCTGCAGCAGCAGACATGATATCTCCTCTCTTGTGTAAAAGTGTGAGTCATCCCTGCTTTAATCTTCTGTAAACATTGTCTAGGATGGAGAAAGGTAAATTGTACTGAAACGTCTCTGCTCAAAACATCCAAATGCAAATCCGTTATATGCAGTGAAAAAATGTTATTTCATTTATGAAATTCTATTTAGAAATATCAGTAGAATTCAGTGTTCCTACACAAAACCGGGCATATCCTTCCTATCTACTGTATAAGCCAATAGTACTTGAATATTAGTGGGATGAAGTAGGTTCATTGAAGGTGGCAGAATTAGATTTGTGTTTTGGGCTGGGGACAAAAGGAAACTTGAATCTATATTGCTTTCTTTTTTATTATATTCAGTACTAAATATATATTTATTGCACAATAATGAAATATTGCATGTACTTTGTGTTAAATCCTTACATCCAGCAGGAGGAGCTTCATACAAGGTCTAACGTCCTTTAGGGCGGCTGATATGTGAAAAATAGACTGTATGACTCAGGGGAGGGACCCCCATACAAAAAAACAAAAAAAAAACAGCCATAGTGTTGAGTTTTAAAGTGACACTAAATTCAGGAGTTAAATCTTTAAAATACATTCAAGTACCTTAACAATTAACAAAAATGTATCTTATTTGTGTATCACTCAGCTTCCTGGATCTGAGTGGTTGTCTAAAGACGGCCTGTTGGCCCCACCCACTCACACGCGGCGCGCGAGTGGGAAACTGCCCAAATTGAAAAACAGGCAGCGATGCCTGTTTACATACAAGCGATCTGTCGGCTATAGAGCCAGGGGATCACTTGGGGGGCTCTGTGACAGTGCATCAGAGGGAGATCGGTACACGATCTCCCTCTGGTCCCCTCTCCAGTGTCAAATGGTGGAAGTGATGTATATTACACCACTTCCGCATTCTTGTGTCACTCTCCAGCTTCAGAAGCTGGAAAGAAGCTGATGGAGCAGATCTGTGCTTCATCAGCTTCTTTGGGCGGTCCTAGGTGACATTAGGGGTCTTGGAGACTATAAAGAGGACCTGTCACATCTTTTGCTATGACATAGAGGGTTTCTTAGCCCCCTATGTGATAACAATAAGGTTAAGTGGAAAAAAAACCCCTTAAAGTTGCACACAAAAAAAATTTAAAGTCACATGAAAAAGAATTTTAAAAAACACAATATTTTTAAAAAGTCCCCACCCATACATACATGCGTGCGCGCGCATATGTGCGAAAATGACGATTGCACCCATTACGCCGCACATGTTACATATCGCCACGAACGTCGCAGTGAGAGCAATAATTCTAGAGCCATTAATCAGTGATCACACTAAACTGATGAATAGTAAAAGCTTTTAAAGCACCGGCGATGGCCAATTTTGGGTATGGTAGTTTTTTTGCGATTTCGCGTGTGCGCGCAATTTTAAGGCTTGATATGTTTGGCGTCTATTTACCCGACGTGACCCGATCTTTCATATTTTACAAAAAAATGGGTAAATAATAATTGTTTCCTAGCATAATGTTTAAAAAACCTATTTTTTTTCAAAATTTTCAGTAATTTTTCCTTAATATAGTAAAAAATAAAAATCCCAGTGGTGATTAACTACCACCAAAAGAAAGCTCTATCTGTCCCCATAAAATTATATAAAATTCATTTCAGTACAGCGTTGCATGACGGAATAAATGTCAGTCAAAGTACTGCAGCGCTGAACACTGAAAAATGGCCTGGCCAGGAAGGGGGTGTAAACACCTGGTCTTCAAGTGGTTAAGGTCCATGATGCATCGAAGAACAAACTTCACCCCTGTGAACAAAAAAAGTGAACTGTGAAATCGCAGCACACTAAAAAAAAGTGCACAAGGGTGCTTTGGACCTCCACCGAAGAGGAAGGGCCTCTATTTCCTGAACCCCCCGTGGCGCAAGGCTAGAGGCATAGTGCAGATATAGCAAGAAGTGCCATGACCTAGTGACAGTAAATCACAGTGGGTTCCCACTGTGATTTTCTGGCACACCCTGGGATGCCACCCCCAGGGGGCACAGCACCACAGGCCTCTGCGCCTCCTGAACCCTCCGGCTAGACCAGAGGTGGAGCACCCATCCCCATCATGAGGCATTAGTGTCGAGGAAGCTCCCCCTCCACTAAAAGGAGCCGCCTGAACACCAACCTTCACTTCAGAGAGTACTTAGCAACCATCCTCCCCAGAACGGTCCATGCTGTTCCCCTCTGAAAACTGATAAGAACAGATACTACACTTGATCTTAGCCAAAAGGATCGCAATACAGATTAGTAAACTAAACATGAGATTGTAGTCAATCACAGGAGCGAGCTTGGAGTGGTGGCTACTTTACAACACACACAGGGACCATGGGGGACAAAAGTAGCCACCCTCCAGAAGGAGAGATGTCTGTACAATTCAAATTACAGTTAAAAAAGTTCTAAAGTCCGAGCATATACTATCCTGTTATAACATCAGCATTGTATTAGGAATACACACTATAGTTTTTGATAATGCTTTAAAAAGTCCCTTTTACTGTGCTGCTTTCCATCTGCCCATCACTTTCAACAACTTCCTGAATTCCCAGAGTGCTTTGCATCTCTTTCCCTGCTGCTTGGTATAATCCAATCTCAATTTTTCAAGACAAGATATCCCATCATGCATTGCTCTCAGCCAGCAATGATAATGTTGCACTGTTCAGCTGTTGAGTTGTAGTTCAGAAGGCAGGCTCTGTGAGTTGTGACATTAAGAAGTGCATATTCAAAGGGCTGAGTGAAATTGCATCAATCCACTGAGGAAGTATATCCTATGGTCATCTTCAATAAGTAAGTTTACAAACTTCTAGATCAAACAAGGTGATGCAGATCATTCCCATTCATTCATAATTGAGGATATAGTTAACATACCATGTCCTCAATTATCTACAAACACTCAGCAATCACTGATCGCTGAGTGTTTGTGTTTGCTCTCCTCTCTGACAAGCTGTCACAGGAGGCTGATCGAGCGGAGCAGGAAGGTGGGTTCACCTCCTGTGACAGCGCTGGCTGTCTCCGCCCACACACCGTTCTGCCGGACTTTGATAGGCGGCTGAGCGCTGTGGGAGGAGAGCTCAGCCTCCTGTGACAGCGATGGCTGTCTCCGCCCACAGACCGCTCTGCCGGACTGTGATAGGCGGCTGAGCGGTGTGGGAGGAGAGGCGCCGGCCGCTCACAGCGCTCTCGTCCTGCAGCGCTCGGCCGGCTGTCACTTTCTTTTCTCCCCGCTGGAACACAGAGCAGCGCACAGTGGGGAGAAAAGAAACCAGGGATGCGCCGATGTATCGGCCGAAACATGGCTCTTTCGGCATTATGCCAAAAGTGCCATTTTCGGCCGATATGTTTCGGCGGCCAATATATCGGTGCATCCCTAGTTGTTATGAGTGGGATAGGATGTATGGAAATTCAATATAGAAATACATATTTATTTTTAGGTTTTGACCATAGGTCCCTTTCAATGATTGGACTGTCCAGTTAGAACACATTAGAACAGTAGTTTTAGTGTTTTTTTAATCTTCCCATAGTATTTAGTAGTAGTAGTAGTAGTAGTAGTAGTACAGTTTATTGTTTCAGCATGTGGCTTTCTGATCTGTATTGCATAATACCTTATATGCTTTACCTCCTTGAACCTTGGCTTACCTTGTATCTAAGTGTACTTTATACTGTAGTATTGAACTTTTCTACAGTACTGTATGTTTTCTGTGTATATACATATA